>NC_140987.1:133041836-133577994 GCF_052327205.1 Somniosus microcephalus
GGCCGGAGAGCCGCGCGCTCCAAGCCCCGCCCCCCGGCCGAGAGCCGCGCTCTCCAAGCCCCGCCCCCCCGGCTGAGAGCCGCGCTCTCCAAGCCCCGCCCCCCCGGCCGAGAGCCGCGCTCCTCCAAGCCCCCGCCCCCCCCCGGCCGAGAGCCGCGCTCTCCAAGCCCCGCCCCCCCCCCGGCCGAGAGCCGCGCTCTCCAAGCCCCGCCCCCCCGCCGCCGAGAGCCGCGATCTCCAAGCCCCGCCCCCCCCCCGGCCGAGAGCCGCGCTCTCCAAGCCCCAGCCGGCCCGCACTCCCGTTGCCGGGGGTAACCCGATCCGCACTCTCGAGAGCCCCGCCCCCCCCCCCCCCGCCCGAGCCGAGCGCGGAACAGAGTCTCACCTGCTCCTGCTCGCGCGCGCACCCTGACCCTCGTGGCTGGACGCCGTTGCCCCGGGTAACGTGACATGGCGGGGGGGGGTGGGTGAGGAGCTTAGCAGCAGCCCAGTTACCTAGCTCGGGCCTGGCTGGGCAAGAAAGGCCCAGGCTTTCAGGCCTAAGAAAAAAACGGGCAAAGGTAGGAAAAAGAATGTTCAGGTTAGATAAAATGTTTACAAATGAGTGATTTATTTTAAAAGAATTTAATAAATTGAATTTTATTTTGCTGGAAATGTATATTTGAAAAGAAAGACGCAGAAAGCAGGAAAAAGAATGGAAGCAAGATGGCGGCGACTCACCTCGGTTCAGAACGATAAGGCCCGCCCACACCGTCAGGTCACCAAAGCGTAGGATTGGTCAATTGTCCCGTCACTCGACCGTAGGAGGGCCCGGCCGCACGCGGCAAGCCGCCGTACGATTGGTCGACCTCGAGGTCACTCTGTCGCCAATGAGCGGATAATGAGATGCTAATGAGCGGAACGTTGAAGGTTTCTGGGATACCGCGGGCGCAATTTTAGCCCGGCCGAAACGTAAATACGCTTAAAACCGTCTCGGAAGCGTAAGCTTTCTTTGGAGGTAACGCGCGCGTAGGTACGCCCTGTAACTTTCGAGCGCATAGCCCGACAGACGCACAGGCGATGACAGACAGAATGACAGACAGACAGACAGATGTACCGATTTATTTATATATATAGATAGATAGATAGATACTCGGACACTACAGATAGGGTAGATAGAAAGGAACTTTTCCCCTTAGTAGAGGGGTCAATAACCAGGGGGCATAGTTTCAAGGAGGTTGAGAGGATTTGAGGAAAAACTTCTTCACCCAGAGGGTGGTTGGAATCTGGAACTCACTGCCTGAAAGGGTGGTAGAGGCAGGAACCCTCACAACATTCAAGAAGCATTTAGATGAGCACTTGAAACGCCACAGCATACAAGGCTACGGACCAAGTGCTGGAAAATGGGATTAGAATAGATAGGGTTTGATGGCTGGCGTGGACACGATGGGCCTCTTTCTGTGCTGTATAAATCTATGACTATGGGGGAAAAATTCAGTGTCGCCCCGTTTGGGGTGCCATTATCAGCCATGCGCAAAGTTTAGCGCTTGCCGCTAATTATCGCCTCCGATGGCAAACTTGGCTTTTATCACCCCTGGAGGTGATTGGAGCAGCTAAATCAGGCGCTTCACACCTGTCTTAAGGCGCAAAGGCGAGGAGCGAGGCGCTACCTCAGAGCGCTGGCAAAGCAAGGAAGTGCATATCAAAATGAACCTGCAAAGTGCTGCTCAGTACCCAAAACTCCTTCACACAGCGTTGAATCTCTCCAGAAGTCAGTCTCTCTCTTAGAATGCGTGGTGCACAAATGTCACCAACAAAAAAAGGCAGGAAGCGGTCGCCTTTAAATAGCGCTCCCCCAGTCTCTTTCTGACTGCAAAGCGCTCCCCTCAACCTGTCGTTGCTAGCGGCAGGCGGTAAGGCAGGGGGCGCCACTCAATATACGGTCCGGGGCGCTAACAGAGCGATGCGCACTCGACTGATGTCAAGATCTGCCGGCGCAAGAGATCATGGCGGTAGTGTTTAGCGCCACCGCAAAATGTCTAGTTAATTTTGCAAGCGGCGCAAACATCACTGTGCCCGGGCGCTAGTTGCTTTGCGCCCTATTAGTGCCCTCTTAAGGCGCTAACGGGAGGCACAAACAACTGAATTTTTCCCCCTATTGTAATGATCAATAACATGTCATTCTATAGTGGACACGAGGTGGAGCCGTAGAGCTGTATATAGCTGTATGTATAAGACTACACTACCCAGCTGTATGTATATTAAGACTACATTACCCATGAGGCACTAGGCTACCCACAAGGCGGCAGTCAAGATGGAAGCCTCTACAGGTACTGTATCTAGTCCATATGTGCTCAATAAAGTAATGAGCAAAAGCTAGCTGTGTTCATAATAAGAATGTCTATTTATTAATGAACATAAGATGGTACCAGGATGGTGAAGATCTGCTGAAAATTGTGAAAAGTGACATGGAGAATTTGAAGCCACCAGAGCATTTGAAACTCACAGGAAACATCGACTACAATTGGCAGACTTTTAAACAACAATTCGAACTCTACATTGCAGCCATCAGATTCGGTACGAAGCCAGACGCAAGGAAGATAGCGTTGCTGCTTACGGTTGCAGGCCCACAGGCGATAGAGGTATTTAATACATTTGTATTTAATCCAGAGGAGAACAGAGAAAAATTAGAAGATGTGCTAAAAAAAATTTGATGCACATTGCTCTCCCAAAAAGAATGAGACCTATGAAAGATACATCTTCTGTTCTCGGACACAGCAGCAAAATGAGACTTTTGATAGCTTTATAACTGATCTGAAACTGAAAGCACAGACATGTAATTTCTCTGAGCTCAAAGCATCCATGATTTGTGACCAGATTGTGTTTGGTAGTCATGATAAAAAAGTCAGGGAACGTCTGTTGAGAGAAACCGAACTAAATTTGGAAAATGCAGTGAAAATATGCCAAGCCAGCGAGCTAGCTCGAAAGCACGCGAAGACTTTCCGTGAAATCAATAATGATGCGATTGTAATGAGTGATAATGCTGCTGTCGGTGCTGTGTCCTATAAGGGGAAGAAACATGGGCAGAACAGAAATGAAAAGCAATTGGAGGATGAAATTTTTAATTGTAAACGCTGTGGTTACAAACACCAGTTAAGACAATGCCCAGCATTTGGAAGAATGTGCACAAAGTGTAATGGAAAGAATCACTTTGCCAAACAATGCTTTTCAAAAGTACAAACTAAGAAAGGGCAACGAGTTAATGTAATTGAGGACACTGATTTAAGTGAGAGAATTTTTGTAGGAATGGTGTCATGTGACAATATCAAAAAGGATACAGAAAATGTGCAGCCCTCAGAAATGGACAATGCTGAACATAAAGTTAATGCAGTAAAAGAAGACAAATGGATGATCCCAATGCAGGTAAATGGAGCATTAGTTACCTTGAAACTAGACACTGGGGCAAAAGCAAACTTAATCAGTATGAGTGACATTAACAATATGAAAGAAAAGCCCAAAATACAGAAAAAGTCAGTACTACTGAAGGACTATAATGGACAGAAAATAGATAGCTTAGGTGTATGCAGACTTAAAGTAACAGTCAAAGACAAAGTGCATCATCTCATGTTTTCTGTTGTGGCTGAAAGACTTGATTCAATACTAGGTGACAAAGCTTGTGAAGACTTAGAACTGGTCAAGAGAGTCTACCGTATAAACTGTGCCATAAGCAGACCAGATGACTCAGGTGATGAAGCAGAGGGCCCATCAAGGATGAAAAGGCCAAAGGGTATCCATGTCTTCAAAAAGCCTAGTTTCTCCAAGAAGACAGAAAAAGACTTTAAGGTCAAAGAGAAGCCAAAGGAAGAAAAGCACAAAGAGGAAAAACACAAGGAGAAAAAGTCCAAAGATATAACCGCAGCAGATGTTGTTAAGCAGTGGAAAGAGAAAAAGAAAAAGAAGAAGCCTGCACCAGAGCAGGAAGCAGTTCCGGTGGATACTCCTTCTTCCCTCAGGCCAATCTTTGGTGTTCCATTAGCCGAGGCTGCTGAGAGGACTATGCTGTATGATGGGATCCAGCTGCCAGCAGTTTTTCGAGAGTGCATTGACTACATTGAGAGTTATGGCATGAAGAGTGAAGGAAACACTGAAACCCTCTCCAAGCAAAGATTGCAAGGAGACCTCGATCTATACAAGAGCAGATTGATGACAATGCTGCAACTGCATCTTGTCATTCACCGCCAGAACAATCTCATGAAGACACATCAGACTTACCCGTGTTGAGAAGATCCACACGTGAAGTAAAAGAGCCTGATAGACTTAATCTTTGAGTACAATGTAAAGCTTTGAAAATGTGTTGACTGTTTTGAAAATGTTTATGTTTATAGAGCACTAACAAAAGTGTTAGTGATATTATCTTTATTGTTTTCTTGAAAGTTGATTGATATTGATTTTGTTAAACCTCAAAGAAAGAGGGATGTAATGATCAATAACATGTCATTCTATGGTGGACACTAGGTGGAGCCATAGAGCTGTGTAGAGCTGTATATATAATACTACACTACCCAGCTGTATGTATATTAAGACTACATTACCCATGAGGCACTAGGCTACCCACAAGGCGGCAGTCAAGATGGAAGCCTCTACAGATACTGTACCTAGTCCACATGTGCTCAATAAAGTAACTAGCAAAAGCTAGCTGTGTTCATAATAAGAATGTCTATTTATTAATGAACATAAGACCTATGACTCTATCTACTGCATTACCCTTGTCTAATCTTTCAGTTACTTCTTCAAATAATTCAGTAAGGTTGGCTAGGCATGACCTTCCCTTTTGAAATCCGTGTTGATTTCTCTTCATTATATTTGTGGTTTCGAGATGTTTTTCTAGTACCTCTTTGAGTAAAGATTCCATTATCTTTGCTACCAATAATGTTAAATTAATTGGTCGATAGTTCCCTGGACTTGTTCATATAGGAGTAACGTTAGTTGTCTGCCAGTCCTTTGGCACTATTCCCTTTTCTAATCAATTGTTTTATATATATATATGCAATAGTGCCTCTGCTGTCTCTTCCCTACCTTTTAATATGCACAGAATAGGGTTTCTGTAGTATTATGGCAAAATAGCAAAGTTTCAGCGAATAGCTAGTATGACAGAAGGGGCAAATGCAGCCACAGCATGAGAAGGAACAAATTCAGCCAACAGAGCAGAAGAATCAATGAGTTCAATCAGAGGGAGAGAATAAGTTAAGATGCAGTGAAGTATTATCACCAGTTTTCTATTAGCTGCAGGTAGCTCCTTAATTTAGCCTTCTTTTGAAATAGAATAGGCAATTCTCATTTTTTTACATTATATTTCAAGAAGAGAACCCATAATAGCTGGGAATAACAAACACCAGTGTCTGTGCAAGCGTACACGATTCCACGCCATTGCAGCCAGGTGAGGACAGAAAGAGGGAGAAAGGTAATTAAAAACTAGAAATAATATTTGATACCTGTGAAGTGACAAACATTTTAAATCCAGTTTCAGAATTGTAATCTTTGAAACTGTTCATAATGTTATTAAACTCAATATTACACCAATCTCCATTGCTGTTTTCAATCTAAATATTATTTTGAAATGATCCAGTGTTTCCATGTTAGTGAGTGTCTAATCTAACAGAAATGTCTTACAACATTGTACCTTTAAGGACTGGCTACTTATAATAACCTCTAGAAATACATAAAATAATAATTGTTTCTAGTATATGTTAAAGGGTGTGTTACATGTGCACATAATGGTTGAATAATAAAATTAGTGCATAGGATTATTTGATTTTTCTGGCGAAGTGTTGACTTAGAAAAAATGTTATTAAAATGTTGAAGATATGTCAGTAGCCACTGATACAGGTTTTACAAGGAAGGGTGAGAGGTAGAAAACTCACTTCAGAGGCAGGGTGCTGAGGTGAGAAAAATATAAACCTTTAAATTATGCTTCAATGTAAAATGAAACTGTTAATTGAACTGGTGCCTTGGCTGGACCTTGTTAGACTCACTTTTAACGAGAATCTTTAACATTATAAAACTCTGCGCGTATAAAATCTGGGAATGCCTTCTTTTGCAAGCAAACCTCTCATTTCTACGACAATATTTAATTTAAATTGGCAGTTCACATGATTTTAATGCAAGTCATTCGGAAAAGATACAAATGGGAGACAAGCTAATCTTTGTTTTCAGTATTTACATTTTTAAACTGCCTCTTGAGGAGAAAAAACATCCTCTAATTAATTAAGAAAGTGAATCTAATTGAATTCAAATAGCTAAAGTTGAATATAACTACTACATTACCATGAATGCTCCCCAAATAACCTGGCCAAAATTTTTTTTAAATCACTACAAAAGCTAGAGGCCAAAGATTCTCCCTTCCAGTGAACACCGGCCATAATTCCAGCAGGGGTGTGGCAGAAGAGCTGCAAACAGATATGCACAGTCCAAACCTAGACTGGGAGTCTCCGCCCACCCCAAACAAAGCCATTGATGATGGGGAGTTGGAGCTGGGCACTATCCCAGGCCTTTCAGAGGTCTTGTGGATGAAGAATGTGGTGGTTGTGGGACTCATCTTGATCATGACGAAGGCCTGGAACCCAAACTCTTGGCAGATAATTTTTTTTTATTACCGGCCCCTTTTGCAACAAGGCTGAGGGAATCCCAGCACTCCCCTCTGATCAGCAGAAAGGTGGCTGACGGCAGTTGGGTGCCTGAGAAGCACCTGTGGTGGTGGTGTAGATACCTGCCTTTTGCATGCAAATAATGAGACCTACCCATCGGGCCATGTTTTGACCCACCCCCGCAATTGAATCGGATCACTATACATGGAAACATTACATAGCAAGTAAGGTCTCGGTGCTTGTTGGCTGCCAAGAGGAAAATTGGGCCTGCCAGCAGTTCTTAACGGGCTTGTGCTGTTTCTTAAGGGGGCATACACAAGACAGTTTGTGGCTGCAATTGGAGCTGCAGAAGAAAGAAAAAAAGTCTTGCATTTATAGAACACCTTTCACGACCACCGTATGTCCCAAAGCGCTTTACAGTCAATGAAGTACTTTTTGAAATAACAATAGAAAACGCTGGAAAAACAACATCTGTGGAGAGAGAAACAGAGTCAACGTTTTGGGTTGAAACCCTTCTACAGAACTGAGAAAAAAAGGCAGGAAATGAAACAGGTTAAAAGGCAGTTTGGGGGCTGGGATATGGGGTACTTTTTGAAGTGCAGTCACTGTTGTGCATGATTTGGCTGCTGTATTTCCTACAACAAGCTCCCACAAACAACAATATAATGACCAGATAATCTGTTTTAGTGATGTTGATTAACAGTAATTCCAATGTGCCTGAGGTGAACATGTGGAAAGCTTCCGGATGCTTATTTGTACCCACCTGAGTGGAACTCCAGCAGTGCATTGGCCAAATATTCCCAACTCCAAAGGACCTGAACCTGTCCATATTTCCAGATTCAGGTCATAAGTATACAATGAGCATGCACCAAGTGTACATAGCACCAGAGATTGGGCAGCCACCCAGTAGGGGAGGAATTCAAAAGGCCTGAAGCAGCTTGAATAGGCATTGTTTAGGATTTGGCTGATATGTCTGGAAGTAGTTTAGGAGGAAGCAGAGGCTTTCAGTATAGTAGGAAGTGCAGGTCAGGAAGAATCAAATATTTCCCTGAGATGGCTGTTAGGTTTCTAAGACAACAACAATTTGCATTTATATAGCACCTTTGTTGTAAAACGTCCCAAGGCGCTTCACAGTAGCATTACCAAACAAAATTTGACACCAAGCCATATAAAGAGATATTAGGGCAGATGACCAAAAGATTTTAAGGAGCCTCTTAAAGGGGAAAAGAGAGGTGGAGAGGCTTAGGGAGGGAATTCCAGATCTTAGGGCCTTGGCAGCTGAAGGCACGGTCACTAATGGTGAAGTGATTAAAATTGTGGATGTTCAAGAGGCCAGAATTGGAGGAGCATGGGATGAAGAGCTTGGCAGGAAGTGGAAGACAGCATTAAAGGCAGTAGCACTGTCTAGAGGACATGGGTGCAGTGTCACAAAAAAAAATTCAATAACCTCACCAGAAGCAGCAAAGTAGAATCCTGCAATGTCAGCTCACATTTATGTACTATAGCAACTACTACTGTCATAATAAGCTTTTCTTTCATAGAAACATAGAAGATAGGAGCAGGAGTAGGCCATTCGGCCGCTCGAGCCTGCTCCGCCATTCAATGAGATCATGGCTGATCATCCAAATTCAGTACCCTGTTCCTGCCTTCTCTCCATATCCCTTGATCCCTTTAGCCTTAAGAAATATATCCAACTCCTTCTTGAATATATTTAATGAATTGGCCTCTACTGCCTTCTTTGGTAGAGAATTCCACAGGTTCACCACTCTCTGGGTGAAGAAACATAGAAGATAGGAGCAGGAGTAAGCCATTCGGCCCCTTGAGCCTGCTCCGCCATTCAATGAGATCATGGCTGATCATCCAAATTCAGTACCCTGTCCCTGCCTTCTCCCCATATCACTTGCTCCCTTTAGCCTTAAGAAATATATCCAAATCCTTCTTGAATATATTTAATGAACTGGCCTCCACCACCCGCTGTGGCAGAGAATTCCACAGGTTCACCACTCTCTGGGTGAAGAAATTTCTCCTCATCTCAGTCCTAAATGGCTTACCCCTTATCCTTAAACTATGACCCCTAATCCCTAGTTCTGGACTCCCCGGCCATCGGGAACATCCTTCCTGCATCTAGTCTGTCCAGGCCTGACAGAATGTTATAGGTTTCAATGAGATCCCCTCTCAATCTTCTAAACTCCAGTGAGTACAAGCCCAATCGACCCAATCTCTCCTCATACATCATTCCTGCCATCCCAGGTATCAGCCTGGTGAACCTTCGCTGCACTCCTTCCATGGCAAGAACATCCTTCCTCAAATAAGGTGACCAAAACTGCACACAATACTAAAGGTGCAGTCTCACCAAGGCCCTGTACAACTGCAGCAAGACATCCTTGTTCATCTCTGTCCTAAATGGCCTACCCCTTATCCTTAGACTGTGACCCCTGGTTCTGGACTCCCCGACCATCGGGAACATCCTTCCAGCATCTAGTCTGTCTAGTCCTGTTAGAATTTTATAAGTTTCAATGAGATCCCCTCTCATTCTTCTAAACTCCAACATACCATTTGCCTTCTTAACCGCCTGCTGCACCTGCATGCTTACTTTCAGCGACTGGTGCACAAGGACGCCCAGGTCTCGTTGCACTTCCCCTTCTCCCAATCTATTGCCATTCAGATAATAATCTGCCTTCCTGTTTTTGACACCAAAGTGGATAACCTCGCATTTTTCCACGTTATATTGCATCTGCCATGCTTCTGCCCAATCAGCCAACCTGTCCAAATCATACTGGAGTTTCCCGGCATCCTCCTCACAGCACACGCCCACCCAGCTTTGTGTCGTCTGCAAACTTGGAGATATTACATCTAGTTCCCTCGTCCAGATCATTAATATATATTGTGAATAGCAGGAGTCCAAGGACCGATCCCTGCGGTACCCCACTAGTCACTGCCTGCAACTTGTAAAAAGACCCGTTTATTCCAACTCTTTGCTTTCTGTCTGCCAACCAGTTCTCTATCCAAGTCAATAACTTGCCCCCAATCCCATGTGCCTTAATTTTACATGCTAATCTCTTATGCAGGGCCTTATTGAAAGCCTTTTGAAAGTCCAAATACACCACATCCACTGGTTCTCCCTTATCTATTTTACCAGTTACATCCTCATAAAATTCCAGTAGATTAGTCAAGCACGATTTACCTTTTGTAAATCCATGTTGACTTTGTCCGATCCTGTCACTTTTTTCCAAGTGCTCTGCTATCACATCCTTTATAATGGACTCTAGCATTTTCCCCACTACCGATGTCAGGCTTACCGGTCTGTAATTCCCCATTTTCTCTCTACCACCCTTTTTGAACAGTGGGGTAACATTAGCTACCCGCCAATCCATGGGTACTGTTCCAGAGTCTATTGAATTTTGGAAGATGACCAGCAATGCATGTACTATTTCTAGGGTCACTTCCTTAAGTACCCTAGGATGTAGATTATCAGGCCCTGGGGTTTTATCAGCCCTCAATCCCATCAATTTCCCTAACATTATTTCCCTACAAATACTGATTTCCATCAGTTCCTCCCTTTCATTAGACCCTATGTTCCCCGACATCTTTGGGAGGTTATTTGTGTCCTCCTTTGTGAAGACAGAACCAGAGTATGTATTTAATTGGTCAGCCATTTCTTTGTTCCCCATTATAAATTCCCCTGATTCTGACTGCAAGGGAGCTCCGCTTGACTTCACCAATCTTTTTCTCTTCACATATCTATAAAAGCTTTTACAGTCAGTTTTTATGTTCCCTGAAAGCTTACTCTCATACTCTATTTTCCCCCTCTTAATTAATCCCTTTGTCCTCCTTTGTTGAATCCTAAACTGCTCCCAATCCTCAGGTTTACTGCTTTTTCTGGCCAATTTATATGTCCTCTCCTTGGATCTTATGCTATCCCTAATTTCCCTTGTTAGCCGCAGTTGAGTCACCTTTTTTGTTTTATTACCCATGTATTCCTTTACATTCTCATCAACTTCCCATGGGTACCCATGTTTCACTCCTGTGCATGTTTCAGCAGCTCCATTGCCCAGCACAACCTTCTTCAGCAGAAGGCTGCCCAGAATATCTCACAGACAGCATCTTTCTGTTTTGTCAATAATTACAGATAGTATCTTCACACGAGGGTAGGGGGATGCTGTGTTGCCAAGGTCACGTATCCATGCATGCTTCTGCTTCTTTATGAAAAGGTAGAAGATATCCAAACAATTCAAGGATGGGACTTGGAAGAGAAGGCAGGAGCTGAACAATCAAGAGGCATGGCCCAGATCAGGATTTGTACAACACCTAACCTTCCTTTACACTCCGTCCTATTCATTCACTCAATCACTGACACACAAGTTTGCACACATCAGCAGCTCCATACCAGATGGTAGCAAAAGCTGCTTGGAAATAAGTTACATAGAATTACAGACAATATATAACACAGAAACAGGCCATTCGGCCCAACAAGTCCATGCCGGTGTTTATGCTTCAATCGAGCCTTCTCCCATCCTTCCTCATCTAACTGTGTCAGCATAACCTTCCATGGCAGATACCGAGAGCTCAATACTGCAGAAAGCCTTAGGAGTATAGAAAGTGCAGGGGTGAAATTAAAAAGGAAATGTGGAAAGCAAAGAGAGGGCATGAAAAAATATTGGCACATAAAATCCAAAGATGTTTTATAAATACATAAAGAGCAAAAGGATAACTAAGGAAAGAGTAGGGCCCATTAGAGACCAAAAAGGTAACCTGTGTGTGGAGGCGGAAGACGTGGGTATGGTTATAATGAATACTTTGTGTCCGTCTTCACTAAAGAGAGGGACGATGCAGACATTGTAGTTAAGGAGGAGGAATGTGAAATATTAGATGAGACAAACATAGTGAGAGAGGAAGTATTAAGGGATTTAGCATCTTTGAAAGTAGATAAATCGGCAGGCCCGGATGAAATGTATCCCAGGCTGTTAAGAGAAGCAAGGGAGGAAATAGCAGAGGCTCTGACCATCATTTTTCCATCCTTTATGGCTACAGGTGTGGTGCTAGAGGACTGGAGGACCGCTAACATTGTACCATTGTTTAAAAAGGGAGAAAGGGATAGACTGAGTAGTTACCGGCCAGTCAACCTAACCTCAGTGGTGGGCACATTATTGGAAAAATTTCTGAAGGACAGTATTAATCATCATTTCTCATCTACATGTTGCACTTGGCGACATCGTCCGAAAACACAGCATCAATTTCCACATGTACGCTGACGACACCGAGCTCTACCTCACTACCTCTTCTCTCGACCCCTCCACAGTGTCTAATTTTTCAGACTACTTGTCTGACTTACAGTTCTGGATGAGCAAAAATTTTCTCCAATTAAATATTGGGAAGACTGAAGCCATTGTTTTCGGTCCCCGCCACAAACTCCATTCCCTAGCCACTGACTCCATCCCTCTCCCTAACATCTGTTTGAGGCTGAACCACTGTTCGCCAGCTTGGTGTCATATTTGACCCTGAAATGAGCTTCCAACCACATCTCTACAGCATAACAAAGATCGCCTACCTCCACCTCCGTAACATTGCCCGTTTCTGCTGCTGAAACCCTCATCCATGCCTTTGTTACCTCTAGACTTGACTATTCCAATGCACTCCTGGCTGGCCTCCCACATTCCACCCTACGTAAACTTGAGGTCATCCAAAACTCGGCTGCCCGTGTCCTAACTTGCACCAATCCCGTTCGCCCATCACCCCTGTGCTCACTGACCTACATTGGCTCCCGATTAAGCAGCGTCTCGATTTCAAAGTTCTCATCCTTGTTTTCAAATGACTCCATGGCCTCTCCCCTTCCCATCTCTGTAATCTCCTGCAGCCCCACAGCCCCCCCCCCCCGCAACCCCCTGAGATATCTGCGCTCCTCTAATTCTGCCCTCTTGAGCATCCCTGATTATAATCGCTCAAACTTTGGTGGCCGTGCCTTCTGTTGCCTAAGCCCCAAGCTCTGGAATTCCCTGCCTAAAGCTGTCCACCTTGCTACCTCTCTTTCTTCCTTTAAGATGTTCCTTAAAACATACCTCTGTGACCGTCACCTGCCCTAATTTATCCTTATGTGGATCGGTGTGCAGCGCCTTGGGACGTTTTACTATGTTAAAGGCGCTATATAAATACACGTTGTTGTTGTTGTCATATAGAAAGACATGGATTAATCAAGGACAGTCAGCATTGATTTGTTAAGGGAAGATCGTGTCTGACTAACTTGATTGAATTTTTTGAGGAGGTAACAAGGAGGGTCGATGAGAGTAGTGTGTTTGATGTAGTCTACATGGATTTTAGCAAGGCCTTTGACAAGGTCCCACATGGGTGACTGGTCAGAAAATTAAAAGCCCATGGGATCCAAGGAAAAGTGACAAGTTGGATCCAAAATTGGCAGGAAGTAAAGGGCAATGGTCAATGGGCATTTTTGTGACTGGAAGATTGGTTTCAGTGGGGTTCCGCAGGGCTCAGTACCAGGTCTCTTGCTTTTTGTGGTATATATCAATGATTTAGACTTCAATGTAGGGGGCATGATTAACAAGTTTGCAGATGATACAAAAATTGGCCGTGTGGTTGATAGTGAGGAAGAAAGCTGTAGACATCAGCAGGAAGATATCAATGGACTGGTCAGGTAGGCAGAAAAGTGGCAAATGGAATTCAATCCAGAGAAGTGTGAGGTAATGCATTTGGGGAGGGATAACAAGGCAAGGCATACACAATAAACAGTAGGATACTGAGCAGTGTAGAGGAACAGAGACACCTTGGAGTGCATGTCTACAGATCCCTGAAGGTAGCAGGACAGGTTGATAAGGTAGTTAAGAAGGCATACAGGATACTTTCCTTTATTTGCCGAGGCATAGAATACAAGAGCAGGGAGGTTATGCTTGAACTGTATAAAACACTAGTTAGGCCACAGCTAGAGTACTGCGTACAGTTCTGGTCACCACATTACAGGAAAGATGTGATTGCACTCGAGAGGGTACAGAGGAGATTTACGAGGATGTGCCAGGACTAGAGAATTTTAGCTATGAGGAAAGATTGGATAGGCTGGGCTTGTTTTCTTTGGAACAGAGGAGGCTGAGGGGAGACTTAATTGAGGTGTATAAAATTATGAAGGGCCTAGATAGATTGGATAGGAAGGACCTATGTCCCTTAGCAGAGAGGTCAATAACCAGGAGGCATAGATTTAAAGTAATTGGTAGAAGGATTAGAGGGGAGTGGAGGAGAACTGTTTTCACCCAGAAGGTGGTGGGGGTTTGGAACTCTCTGCCTGAAAGGGTGGTAGAGGCAGAAACCCTCATCGCATTTAAAAAGTACTTGGATATGCACTTGAAGTGCCGTAACCTACAAGGCTACGGACCAAGGGCTGGAAAGTGGGATTAGGCTGGATAGCTCTTTTTCGGCCGGCACAGACATGATGGGCCGGATGGCCTCCTTCTGTGCCGTAAATTTCTATGATTCTATTCCCTTCTCCCTCATATGCTTATCTAGCTTCCCCTTAAATGTATCTATACTATTCGCTTCAACTACTCTCTATAGTAGTGAGTTTCACATTATCACCACTCTCTAGATAATAAAGTTCTTTCTAAATTATCCATTTGATTTCTTGATGACTATCTTATATTGAGGGCCTCCAGTTATGCTCTTCCCCACAAGTGGAAACACTCTCTCTGCGTCTACTCTATCAAAACCTTTCATAATTTTAAAGACCTCTATTAGGTCGCCCCTCAGCCTCTCTTTTCAAGCGAAAAGAGACCCAGCCTGTTCATCCTTTCCTGATGGGTATATCCTCGCAATTCTGGTATCATCCTTGTAAAAAAAAAAAATTTACCCTTTCCAGTGCCTTTATATCCTTATTATAATTGGTGACCAGAACTGTACATAGTACTCCAAGTGTGGTCAGTACCACGTTGTTATGAAGATGCGCACCTAGCTTTTATCCTCTTTCTATATCTGCACACATGGTAGAAGCCTTAACACCTGTAATCTCCTAGTACATTGTCACTCAATCTCACTCTGTCTAACACCAGCATAGATTTATCCACCTGGTGGATTTAAATACACAAGTTGAATACTGATGGACTAAAATACTTGCAGTTCAGGTATGAGCATTCCTGGTTGCAGTACAGAAGGGCACTTTGAGCTTAAGGGAATCCTGCTATTCTATAAAAACCTAGGGCTCTCTCCTGTTGTTCCATGAGGAAACTGATGTACCTGCATGCTCTGTCAAACATGGCATCAGGGGCCTGTTTTATGCGTGGGTTTTCTCTGGGTGCTCCGGTTTCCTCCCACAGTCCAAAGATGTGCGGGTTAGGTTGATTGGCTATGATAAATTGACCCTTAGTGTTAGGGGGATTAAATACGTGGGGTTACGGGGATAGGATGGGATATGTGTTGGTGTAGGGGTTACGGGGATCGGGTGGGATATGTGTCGGTGCAGGCTCGATGGGCCGAAATGGCCTCTATCTGCATTGTGGGGTTTCTGTGATTCTGTGAATGCACTGCAGATTGAATGATGCTACTCATGTTCCCACCAGCCCTCAAAGAACCCATGGAAAAAAGGTTCAGGGCAGTGGTTACTTTCACTGCCACTGGAGTTGGGCAGGTCCTCCTGCAATATGCTGCAGAGCTCTGACCCAGCCTTCCTAGTGAATTGTAGCCTCCAAAAGCATTGCTCCTCTATAAAGTCCAGCTAATTCCTTCATGGCTGATATATTCAGTTTGCATGGTAACGGCAGATAGGAGCCCTCTTCCTGTGATGCTGTCTCACTTCCCTGGCACTCAAGCATTCTTCTTCCTCCTTCCCTTCCTCCAAGTAGCATATTGCAATAGAATTCCAAATGGGACCCCTTTGTGCTAAGGTAGATAGTGTGAGTACAGAACTTCCCAGTTCCCCATCAGAGATCCTGCTCATACTGTAGCACTGCTGCAATAGCAAACTTTAAAATTATTTGCATCTCACTGCCCAAAAATTATTTGATCACCTATCTAACCTGTGGCTTATCTCTGTAGACTATTAAGGCTTTAAATATAGCAATAAAAAATCATAATGCCTAGCTTGTACGGACACTATCTGCATATACCTATGACTAGCAAAAAGGGAGAAATTTGACATGCAGGCACCAGTGATGTCACTTGCTGGTTATTTTAAATTAATTTAATGTAAACCTTTGATTCAGGTACAGAAAGAAAGCCCCCACCCAACCTGTGACCAGAGTGCACATGAAGCATCAATGTGGCAGAGACCAGGCATAAGGGGTCCCTTCTCCTTTTCCTCTGCGTTATGCCCCAGAAATAGAGGATAATGGAAAGGAATATTGTCCCCGAGCATTCAGCCCTGATGCAGCTCCTGTTGAGGGAGGTGTGCCAAAGGAAACCACCTCCTTCTGAAATTGGAAGCACAAACTGCCTGGGCAGAGATCGCCTGGCAAGTGAATGCCGTCTCTCAGATCAAGTCAACTTGGGAATACATGAAGTTGTTGTTCTTGGCATCAGAGGAAGTGCCAAGATAAGTGTACTCACTTTAGCATACATGCATATGATTCCTTCATACATTTGCATGGCTTCAATGTAACTGACGATTTGCTGTACACTCATGTGTAACAACTGCAAAAGTTGAAGACTGTTTTGTCCCCCGATGCTACATACCTCCATTCTTTAGAGGTTCATGCCATTTTGAGTTGGTGAGACAGATGTTCAATGCACAGAGCTCTTCGCAGGACACCACAAAAGAGAACTAGCAGGAAAAGCAAAATATAAATGAATGGGAGAAGTCTGGCTTAAGGAGGCAATGTGCTCAGGACACAGAGGTGTTGTTTCCTTTGCTTAGTCATACGCCAACATATCATACGCCAACATATTGAGCCATAAGTTGCTGTGGCAAGGCATCTAATGGCAGCTGCCGTTAGTTAGACTTGAAATCGCACTTTTAGGTTTTTAAATTTTTTATGTGGCAAGTTGCTGAAAGTGAGAGCTGATAACGTTGCAGTGAGAGAAACCGGGCATCTGGGACCTGAGTGACCAGGGCAAGCATCTACTGTATGTAGCTCCTTAACCAAATTGAAGATTTTGAAATTAACAGCGCAAGGACTGAAAAAGGAAGTGTAAATTAGAGTGGGTGAATCCAATGTCAAATCAGGTGCAGAAAGAGAAATAAAGGGAGGTAAAGAAAGACTGGATTAAGTGAGAGAGAAGAGAAAGGAAAAGTAAAAAAATATATATTTAACATTTTACACTTTTTAAATCTCTACCAACAATTAAAACCTGAAGGAAAAAGACCCCACACTTGTAATAGTTAATTTTCAGTGCTAGGAAGGTTGGCTGGCAGTAACTGAAACTTACCACATGTTGAAAGAGTACTTAGATTGAAACGGACAAGACTTAACTTTCTTTGCTGGGTTTAGCTTGTATGTATCGCGCAAAAACAGCAACTTCACTGCATTTATCACATTTCAATGGTCAGGCAGACAGCGAGATGCTATTTTCGCAAAGCTAACAGCGGAGTGGCTCAACTCTGACAGCAACTTTTGGAGATTTGAGTTTAACCGCACATCTGCTCCTCACCTAATGTTGCTTTACCATTTCTGCATACATAATGGTGACGCCATTAGCCTCACTGTTATTTTGACAGCAATTTATGGCCCATTAATTAATGTGTTCTGCTTATAGGCTGCCCACAAACATTTGGAGAGAACAAAGGATAGGTGATGGCAGCTGGCAAAATATAAGGAAGTGGTACTTGCTCTTCATGCAAGGGAAGCTATAGTGGGCAGCAGTGAGGATGAGTTTGTAGTTGTATTGTGGCACCCAGCAAGTATCCTCCAGTTATTATGATCATTCATATTGTCACCACCTTAGCAAATCCTCACAGCAGGGTCTGGATTTGTTACACTTACATGACACACTATAGTATTAAGTTAACCTGTCTTGTAAGCCATTGATGGGAGATGCATTGCAAATCTTACCCCTTTTCATTTCCTGTAGGTCCTTCCCAAGATGAGACGGCCATAGGGAGTAACACCACCATCCACATGTACTTTGCGGAACACTGTGTCATTTAGCAGCAGCAGAGATACTGGCATTCTGGAGATTGTAGCTAGTGAGTTCAAGGGACACTAGCTGGAGCACAACTCGCAAGTGAGGAGGAGCAAGGAGAGATGACAAGCGCGGAAGAACGAAACATCAAGGCAGACTGCAATCCCACGGCATTTGTCAGTTTCATGGACAATGGATTGGGATCCATAGAAACATAGAAGATCGGAGCAGTAGTAGGCCATTCGGCCCCTCGAGCCTGCTCCGCCATTCAATGCGATCATGGCTGATCATCCAAATTCAGTACCCAGTCCCTGCTTTCTCCCCATACCCCTTGATCCCTTTAGCCTTGAGAAATATATCCAACTCCTTCTTGAATATATTTCATGAATTGGCCTCTACTGCCTTCTGTGGTAGAGAATTCCACAGGTTCACCACTCTCTGGGTGAAGAAATTCCTCCTCATCTCTGTCCTAAATGGCCTACCCCTTATCCTTAGACTGTGACCCCCCGGTTCTGGACTCCCCGACCATCGGGAACATTCTTCCTGCATCTGGTCTGTCCAGTCCTGTCAGAATTTTATAAGTTTCAATGAAATCCCCTCTCATTCTTCTAAACTCCAGCGAGTACAAGCCCAATCGATCCAATCTCTCCTCATACGTCATTCCTGCCATCCCAGGTATCAGCCTGGTAAATCTTCGCTGAACTCCTTCCATGGCAAGAAAATCCTTCCTCAGATAAGGCGACCAAAACTGCACACAATACTCAAGGTGTGGTCTCACCAAGGCCCTGTACAACTGCAGCAAGACATCCTTGTTCCTGTACTCAAACCCTCTCGCTACGAAGGCCAACATACCATTTGCCTTCTTAACGCCAGCTGCACCTGCATGCTTACCTTCAGCGACTGGTGCACAAGGACACCCAGGTCTCGTTGCACTTCCCCTTCTCCCAATCTATTGCCATTCAGATAATAATCTGCCTTCCTGTTTTTGCTACCAAAGTGGATAACCTCAAATTTATCCACGTGATATTGCATCTGCCATGCTTCTGCCCAATCACCCAACCTGTCCAAATCATACTGGAGTTTCTCTGCATCCTCCTCACAGCACACACGCCCACCCAGCTTTGTGTCGTCTGCAAATTTGGAAATATTACATCTAGTTCCCTTGTGTGGTAAACCACTGTTATACCTGCCTGTGTGGGTGTTTGTATTCCACTGTGTACATGTCTGTACATGCCTCGGCTGACTCCTCCCACGAGTCCAGGTATAAAGGTGACTGCTCCACAGTCCCTCTGTATTCTGGACTGGTCGACCACTCGAGGCACACCTTCATTCTCTTGTTAATAAAAGCCTGTTAGTTACTCGCTTAACCTCAGTCTTTTGAGTAATTGATAGCGCATCAATTTTATTGACAAGATTTTTTTTATAATGGAGAAGATCCTCACACCAGCATGCCTGGACTTAGACCATCGGGAGGCGGACGCATCCACCAAGTTTGCTCACTGGCTTAGGTGCTTTGAAAGATTCCTGATCGCCTCCGCTGCAACGGTCAAATCGGATGAGGACAAACTGGATGTCCTGACCTCCAAAGTGAACCACCGAGCGTACTCGGTCATCCAGGACGCGACCTCGTACACGGCTGCTCTCAAGCTCCTCAAGGACCGGTACACGCGCCCAGTGAATGAGGTGTACGCCAGGCACCTCCTGGGGAGTCGTAAACAACAACCTGGGGAATCGACCGAGGAATACCTTCAGGCACTGTGTGGTAAACCTGTCTGTATGTGTATGTGTATTCCACTAGGTACAGGTCTGGACATGCCTCGGCTGACTCCTCCCACTATTCCAGGTATATAAGTGACTACCTCCCAGTCCCTTAGTATTCTGGACGGGTCGACCACTCGAGACTAGACCTTCATTCTTTAGTTAATAAAAGCCTGGTTGTTACTCGTTTAACCTCAGTCTTTTGAGTAATTGATGGCGCATCAATTTTATTAACTAAGTTTTTTTATAATGGAGAAGATCCTCACACCAGCATGCCTGGACCTGGACAGTCGGGAAGCGGACGCTTCCACCAAGTTTGCTCACTGGCTCATGTGCTTCGAGGCATTCCTGACTGCCTCCACTGCGGTCGTAACGGATGCGAACAAACTGTCTGTCCTGATCTCCAAGGTGAACCACCGAGTGTACTCAGTCATCCGGGACGCGACCTCGTACACAGCCGCCCTCCAGCTCCTCAAGACCCAGTACAGGCGCCCTGTGAACGAAGTTTACGCCAGGCACCTCCTGGGGAGTCGCAAGCAACAACCTGGGGAATCGACTGAGGAATACCTCCAAGCACTGTCCGTGCTTGGCCGGGCCTGTGGGTGTAAGGCGGTAACGTCCACTAAGTACACGGAGGAACTGATCCGGGATGCCTTCGTAGCGGGCCACAGGTCCAACTACACCCGACAGTGACTGCTGAAGCAGAGTGACCTCACCCTCGACAAAGCCTCCGAAATCGCACTAACGCTGGACGCAGCCTACCGGGGCACGGATGCCTACTCCTCTGCACCGTGGACGCCGCGGGGAACGACAACCTGGGACACGGTAGGACAGCCCCATAGCACCGTGCCACCCCAGCCACAGCCCAACAACGGCCCAACCACCGCAGCAGTGTCCCAAAGCCAGACAGCAGTATCCCAAGGCCAGAAATGCTACTTCTGTGGCCAGGCCAAACACCCCAGAGCGCGCTGCCCGGCGAAGAATGCGACCTGCTCGGGCTGCGGGAAAAAGGGACACTACGCTAGCGTCTGCAAGGCCAAAGTCACCCCGAACGCCAGCAGCGCCGCGTGTGGGCCGTGCGAGCCGCCATCTTGGGCCCCCAACAGCGCCACGTGTGGGCCATGCGGGCTGCCATCTTGGGCCTCCCCAGCCATGTGCGAACCACCGCAGCAGCAGCCATCTTGGACGACTCCAGCCACATGGGAATCATGGACGCCGCCATCTTGGACACCAGCCGGGACGCAGCAGGCCGCCAACACCCCCCCCCCCCATCTGATACCCGCAGCGACACACCGACCCCTACGCTGGCCTCTGTTACGCTGGACCAAACGAGACCGCACCAGCTAGCTCGGTCCAAAATGGACGTTAAGGTAAACGGCCATGCAATAAACTGCCTTTTTGACTCCGGGAACAGAGAGCTTCATCCACCCCGACACGGTGCGGCGTTGCTCTCTCCCAGTCCTGCCTGCGCACCAGCGGATTTCTATGGCCGCCGAGTCCCAGTCAGCGGACATTGGCGGCTACTGCGTGGTGACACTAGCAGTAGACGGGACTGTGTTCAATAATTTTAAACTCCTGGTCCTGCCCCAACTTTGCGCTGCCGTTCTACTGGGGTTGGATTTCCAGTGCCACCTCAAAAGCGTTACGATGGCGTACGGTGGCCCCCTCCCCCCACTCACAGTCCGCAGCCAGCAGCCTCCAAATTGCCCGCCGCGCACCAGATGCAACCTCTCCACACTCAGAGTCCCACCCCCCCCACTGTTTGCTAACCTCACCCCCGACTGTAAGCCCATCGCCACAAAGAGCAGGCGATACAGTGCCGGGGACAGGGTTTTCATCAAAACCGAAGTGGAGCGGCTCCTGAAGGAGGGGATTATTGAGGGCAGCTCCAGCCCCTGGCGAGCCCAGGTTGTGGTCGTTAAGACCGGCGAGAAACAACGCCTGGTCATCGACTACAGCCAAACAATAAACCGCTACACCCTGCTGGACGCCTACCCACTCCCCCGCATAGCTGACATGGTCAACCAGATCGCGCAGTACCACGTTTTTTCGACCATTGACCTGAAATCAGCGTACCACCAGCTCCCCATCCGCCCAGAAGACCGCCAGTATACTGCTTTTGAGGCAAACGGCCGCCTCTATCACTTCCTTAGGGTTCCCTTTGGCGTTACCAACGGGGTCTCCGTCTTCCAAAGGGAGATGGATCGGATGGTCGATCAAAACGCGCTGCAGGCCACTTTCCCTAACCTAGACAATGTGACTTGCAGGACCATGACGCAAACCTCGAGAAATTCCTCCGCACCGCCCGACTCCTGAACCTGACACATAACAAGGAGAAGTGCATATTCCGCACAGACCGCCTCGCCATCCTTGGCTGTGTTGTGGAACACGGGGTCATCGGTCCCGACCCGGACCGGATGCGTCCCCTTATGGAACTCCCACTGCCCCACTGCCTAAAAGCTCTGAAGAGGTGCCTAGGGTTTTTTTCCTACAACGCCGAGTGGGTCCCCTACTATGCAGACAAAGCCCGTCCGCTGATCAAATCCACCTCTTTTCCCCTGATGGCAGAAGCCCGCTCGGCCTTCCACCGTATCAAGGAGGACATTGCCAAAGCCACCATGCACACAGTGGACGAATCCATCCCCTTCCAGGTGGAAAGCGATGCGTCCGACTTCGCTCTGGCCGCCACCCTTAATCAGGCGGGGAGACCTGTGGCATTCTTCTCACGAACCCTCCAGGGCCCGGAGACCAGACACTCCGCGGTCGAGAAGGAGGCCCAGGCTATCGTGGAGGCTGTGCGTCATTGGAGGCACTACCTGGCCGGAAAACGATTTACCCTGCTCACTGACCAGCGTTCAGTTGCTTTTATGTTCAACAACAAGCAGAGGGGCACAATCAAAAATGACAAGATCTTGAGGTGGAGAATCGAACCTTCCACCTACAATTACGAGATCTTGTACCGGCCTGGGAAGCTCAATGAACCCCCAGATGCCCTATCGCGTGGCACCTGCGCCAGCGCGATCGATAGGCTGAGGGCCCTCCACAATGACCTCTGCCACCCGGGGGTCACCAGGTTCTTCCACTTCATCAAGGCCCGCAACCTGCCTTACTCCATTGAGGAGGTCAGGACCATGACCAAGAACTGCCAAGTCTGCGCTGAGTGCAAACCGCACTTTTATAGACCAGACAGAGCCCACCTGATAAAAGCCACTCGCCCTTTCGAACGCCTGAGCGTCGATTTTAAAGGGCCTCTCCCCTCCTCCGACCGCAATGTGTACTTCCTCAACATCATTGACGAGTACTCCCGTTTCCCGTTCGCTATCCCCTGCCCGGACATGACCAGTGCCACGGTCATTAAATGTCTGAACAGCCTCTTCACCCTGTTCGGTTTCCCCAGCTATATCCATAGTGACCGGGGCTCATCGTTTATGAGCGACGAACTCCGCCAGTACCTGCTCGCTAGGGGTATAGCCACAAGCAGGACCACCAGTTACAACCCCCGGGGGAACGGACAGGTGGAAAGAGAGAATGCAACAGTTTGGAAGGCCGCCCTACTAGCCTTAAAGTCTAGGGGCCTTCCGACCTCCCGCTGGCAGGAGGTGCTCCCCGATGCGCTCCACTCGATTCGGTCACTGCTCTGCACTGCCACCAATGCCACCCCTCACGAGAAAATGTTTGTCTTCCCAAGGAAGTCCACATCGGGGACAGCGTTACCGCCATGGCTGACGTCCCCAGGGCCGGTACTACTGAGAAGACACGTGAGGACCAATAAAACGGACCCCCTGGTCGAGAGGGTCGACCTCCTCCACGCCAACCCCCAGTACGCTTACATTGCGTACCCGGACGGGCAGGAGGACACAGTCTCCATACGAGACCTCGCACCCTCGGGGACCGCTGTAACCCACTACCCATTACCACCCGCCCCCCCCACAACCCGATATCCAACCCCAGCAGCCGGCTCGCCTTGGACCGTCACCCACGAGGACTACACTCCAGTGCCCCAGCCTACACGGGACGCGACGCCGGAAGCTCCACCACCCCTGCCGTCGCCACGTCGATCACAGCGGCAGACAAGACCTCCGGAAAGACTCCAATACACGAACTTTTAAATACACTTCACCCCGACGGACTCATTTTTAAACAAGGGGTGAATGTGGTAAACCTGTCTGTATGTGTATGTGTATTCCACTAGGTACAGGTCTGGACATGCCTCGGCTGACTCCTCCCACTATTCCAGGTATATAAGTGACTACCTCCCAGTCCCTTAGGATTCTGGACGGGTCGACCACTTGAGACTAGACCTTCATTCTTTAGTTAATAAAAGCCTGGTTGTTACTCGTTTAACCTCAGTCTTTTGAGTAATTGATGGCGCATCACACTGTCCGTGCTTGGCCGGGCCTGTGGTTGTAAGGATGTAAAGGCCGCCGTGTACACAAAGGAACTTATCTGGGATGCTTTTGTAGCGGGCCACAGGTCCAATTACACCCGACAGCGACTGTTGGAGCAGAGTGACCTCGACCTCAACAAGGCCTCTGAACTCGCACTATCATTGGACACAGCCTACCGGGGCATGGATGCCTACTCCTCTGCACCGTGGACGCCGCGGGGAATGACAGCCTGGGACACGGTAGGACCATCTCATAGCGCCGTGCCACCCCAGCCACATCCCAGCAACGGCCCAACTACCGCAGCAGTGTCCCAAGGCCAGAAATGCTACTTCTGTGGCCAGGCCAAACACCCCAGAGCACGCTGCCTGGCGAAAAATGCGATCTGCGGGAAGGGGGGACACTACGCCGGCGTCTGCAGGGCCAAAGCCACCCCGAACCCCAGCAGTGCCGCGTGTGGGCCGCCATCTTGGGCCTCCCCAGCCATGTGCGAACCACCGGAACAGCAGCCATTTTGGACGCCTCCAGCCACATGGGGATCATGGACGCCGCCATCTTGGACGCCAGCCGGGACGCAGCAGGCCCCCAACACCACCTCATCTGAAACCCGCAGCGACACACCGACCCCTACGCTGGCCTCCGTTACGCTGGACCAAGCGAGACCGCACCAACTGGCCCGGTCCACAATGGACATTAAGGTAAATGGTCACGAAACAACCTGCCTTTTTGACTCTGGGAGCACGGAGAGCTTCATCCACCCCGACACGGTGCGGCGTTGCTCTCTCCCAGTCCTGCCTGCGCACCAGCGGATTTCTATGGCCTCCGAGTCCCAGTCGGCGGACATTGGCGGCTACTGCGTGGTGACACTCTTCGTACACAGTCCCGTCTACTATAATTTTAAACTTCTGGTCCTGCCCCACCTCTGCGCTGCCGTTCTACTGGGGTTAGATTTTCAGTGCTACCTTAAAAGTGTTACGATGGCGTACGGTGGACCCCTCCCCCCACTCACAGTCCGCAGCTTCCAAACTGCCCGCCGCACACCGGTGCAACCTCTCCACACTCAGAGTCACCCCCCCCCCCCCACTGTTTGCTAACCTCACCCCCGACTGTAAGCCCATCGCCACAAAGAGCAGGCGATACAGTGCCGGGGACAGGGTTTTCATTAAAACCGAAGTGGAGCGGCTCCTGAAGGAGGGGATTATTGAGGGCAGCACCAGCCCCTGGCGAGCCCAGGTTGTGGTCGTTAACACCGGCGAGAAGCAGCGCCTGGTCATCGACTACAGCCAGACAATAAATCGCTACACCCTGCTGGACGCTTACCCACTCCCCCGCATAGCTGATATGGTCAACCAGATCACGCAGTACCGCGTCTTCTCGACCATTGACCTGAAATCAGCGTACCACCAGCTCCCTATCCGCCCTGAGGACCGCCAGTATACTGCCTTTGAGGCAAACGGCCGCCTCTATCACTTCCTTAGGGTTCCCTTTGGCGTCACCAACGGGGTCTCCGTCTTCCAAAGGGAGATGGACCGGATGGCCGATCAAAATGCGTTGCAGGCCACTTTCCCATATCTGGACAATGTGACCATCTGCGGTCATGACTTGCAGGACCATGACGCAAACCTCGAAAAATTCCTCTGCACCGCCCAACTCCTGAACCTGACGTATAACAAGGAGAAGTGCATATTCCGCACAACCCGCCTCGCCATCCTTGGCTGTGTTGTGGAACACGGAGTCATCGGTCCCGACCCCGACCGGATGCGTCCCCTTATGGAACTCCCACTGCCCCACTGCCTCAAGGCCCTGAAGAGGTGCCTAGGGTTTTTCTCCTATTACGCCCAGTGGGTCCCCTACTATGCGGACAAGGCCCGTCCGCTGATCAAGTCCACCTCTTTTCCCTTGACGGCAGAGGCCCGCTTAGCCTTCCACCGTATCAAGGAAGACATTGCCAAAGCCACCATGCACGCAGTGGACGAATCTATCCCCTTCCAGGTGGAAAACAACGCGTCCGACTTTGCCCTGGCTGCTACCCTTAATCAGGCGGGGAGACCCGTGGCCTTCTTTTCACGAACCTTCCACTCTACCACTCGGGGGTCACCAGGTTCTTCCACTTCATCAAGGCCCGCAACCTGCCTTACTCCATTGAGGAGGTCAGGACCATGACCAGGAACTGCCAAGTCTGCGCTGAGTGCAAACCGCACTTTTATGGACCAGACAGGGCTCACCTGATAAAAGCCACTCGCCCCTTCGAGCGCCTGAGCGTTGATTTTAAAGGGCCTCTCCCCTCCTCCGACCGCAATGTGTACTTCCTCAACATTATTGATGAGTACTCCCGTTTCCCGTTCGCCATCCCCTGCCCGGAATGACCAGTGCCACGGTCATTAAATGTCTGAACGACCTCTTCACCCTGTTCGGTATCCCCAGCTATATCCATAGCGACCGGGGCTCATCGTTTATGGGCGACGAACTCCGCCAGTACCTGCTCGCTAGGGGTATTGCCACAAGCAGGACCACCAGTTACAACCGCCGGGGGAACGGACAGGTGGAAAGAGAGAATGCAACAGTTTCGAAGGCCGCCCTGCTAGCCTTAAAGTCTAGGGGCCTTCCGACCTCCCGCTGGCAGGATGTGCTCCCCGATGCGCTCCACTCTATTCGGTCACTGCTCTGCACTACCACTAACGCCACCCCTCATGAGAAAATGTTTGTCTTCCCAAGGAAGTCCACATCGGGGACATCGCTACCGCCATGGCTGACGTCCCCAGGGCCGGTCCTACTGAGAAGACACGTGAGGACCCATAAAACGGACCCCCTGGTCGAGAGGGTCGACCTCCTCCACGCCAACCCCCAGTATGCTTACATTGCGTACCCAGACGGGCGGGAGGACACAGTCTCCATACGAGACCTCGCACCATCGGGGGCCCCAGTAACCCACTACCACCCCCCCCCACGATCCAATATCCAACCCCAGCAGACAGCACGCCTGGGCCCCGCGACCCGCTCGACACCCACGAGGACTACACACCAGTGCCCCAGCCTACGCGGGACTCGACGCCGGAAGCTTCACTACCCCTGCCGTCGCCACGTCGATCACAGCGGCAGACAAGACCTCCGGAGAGACTCCAATACACAAACTTTTAATACACTTCACCCCGCCGGACTCATTTTTAAACAAGGGGCGAATGTGGTAAACCACTGTTATACCTGCCTGTGTGGGTGTTTGTATTCCACTGTGTACATGCCTGTACATGCCTCGGCTGACTCCTCCCACGAGTCCAGGTATAAAGGTGACTGCTCCACAGTCCCTCTGTATTCTGGACTGGTCGACCACTCGAGGCACACCTTCATTCTCGTTAATAAAAGCCTATTAGTTACTCGCTTAACCTCAGTCTTTTGAGTAATTGATAGCGCATCACCTTGTCTAGATCATTAATATATATTATGAATAGCTGGGGTCCAAGGACCGATCCCTGCAGTACCCCACTAGTCACTGCCTGCCACTCGGAAAAAGACCCGTTTATTCCAACTCTTTGCTTTCTGTCTGCCAACCAGTTCTCTATCCAAGTCAGTACCTTGCCCCCAATCCCATGTGCCTTAACTTTACATGCTAATCTCTTATGCGGGACCTTATCAAAAGCCTTCTGAAAGTCCAAATACACCACATCTACTGGTTCTCCCTCATCTATTTTACCAGTTACATCCTCAAAAAATTCCAGTAGATTAGTCAAGCACGATTTACCCTTTGTAAATCCATGTTGACTTTGTCCGATCCTGTCACTGTTTTCCAAGTGCTCTGCTATTACATCTTTTATAATGGACTCTAGCATTTTCCCCACTACTGATGTCAGGCTTACCGGTCTGTAATTCCCCGTTTTCTCTCTACCACCTTTTTGAATAGTGGGGTAACATACCCTCCAATCCATGGGTGCTGTTCCAGATTCCATCGAATGTTGGAAGATGATCAGCAATGCATCTACTATTTCTAGGGCCACTTCCTTAAGTACCCTAGGATGTAGATTATCAGGCCCTGGGGATTTATCGGCCTTCAATCCCATCAATTTCCTTAACACCATTTCCCTACAAATACTGATTTCTTTCATTTCCTCCCTTTCATCAGACCCTATGTTCCCTGACATCTCTGGGAGGTTATTTGTGTCCTCCTTTGTGAAGACAGAACCAAAGTATGTATTTAATTGTTCAGCCATTTCTTTGTTCCCCATTATAAATTCCCCTGATTCTGACTGCAAGGGACCTACGCTTGACTTCACCAATCTTTTTCTCTTCACATATCTATAAAAGCTTTTACAGTCAGTTTTTATGTTCCCTGCAAGCTTACTCTCATATTCTATTTTCCCCTTCTTAATTAATCCCTTTGTCCTCCTTTGTTGAAACTGAAACTGCTCCCAATCCTCAGGTTTACTGCTTTTTCTGGCCAATGTATATGTCGTCTGCTTGGATCTTATGCTATCCCTAATTTCCCTTGTTAGCCATGGTTGAGTTACCTTTTTTGTTTTATTTTTATGCCAAACTGGGATGAACAAATTCTGTAGTTCATCCATGCGGTCTTTGAATGTTTGCCATTGCCTATCCACCGTCAACCCTTTGAGTGACATTCCCCAATCAATCCTACTCAACTCGTGCCTCAGACCATCATAGTTTCCTTTATTTAAATTCAGGACCCTAGTCTCTGAGTCAACAACTTCATTCTCCATCTTAATGAAGAATTCTATCATATTATGATCACTCCGACTGGACCTGTCTTCAGAAAGGGATTAACGTAAGAGCAAAAGGTTTTCAGAACATCCTTTAAGCCCACCATCAGCAGCCTGCAGCAGGTGTTAGTGAAAGTGCATCAGCGCACTTCTAATATCACTGCTTTCTGTGGGAGAAATGTATTCAAATGCAGAGCATCAGGAAGCAAGTGGTATCTTCATGCCCTTCTGAAGGGGAGCTGGGACTCAGCATGGAAAGGGAGCAGCAGTAAGACCTACAATGAGAGTTGGAGCAGCAACTCAGTCTCTGTATATGCAGAAATATCTAGGGGAAACAGCACTGCAGAACTCTGGGCAAGCAAGTAAGCAATCAGCACCCCAGGTGCGTAAGGAAGGTTTATATATATATTAGACGGCAAGTCATGTAGTGGTCCCTGAGAATTGTACTTCACATATTTTGCACAATTCCCAGGGTCAGGGATGTTATTTTTGATATTATAGGCACAGCTTGGAGCAGACTTGTATGGGGTTGGGGCCGAGACCTGAGGGCAGAGTTGCTTATCAGGCCCAATAGAGTGTGCAAGTACATGATGGAATAGACTTTCTTGTGAATTATTTAGTTTTTTTATGTGCAACAAAGGAGGGTTCTGTCTTTGGGATTGAAGGACATGCTCCACTCGAAACAGCTGCCTACAATGTGTGGGAGCAAGTGACAGAAGGAATGAACACCATCTCTCAGGCCCAGAGATTGTGGGAGTAAATGTGTAAAAGGGTTGCAAGCCTCAGGAAGAATACTGAGGACTCACTAACACACAGGCACACACTATATACAGCAGTGTGACACATTAGGGCTACTCACAAATTCCCAGTGTAATATCCATGCTGGCAGAAAATGCATTGTAAACCTGATTTCCGACACATACAAACACTGCTTCCTACTGGGAGTGCAGAATCACTCCTAAAATATCTTGCCATATAAATGGTGTTTGAAGGGGTGTCTTGCATTACCTATAGGTGTCCAGGGAGATCCAAAAGCAGGTGTCGGTAACCATGATGAACCCAGCAATTCAGAGTATCCTGCACCACTCATTCTGCGCAGGTACAACCACAGATACACGTACTCAGGGAAATGTAGGTGGTGAATTCAGGAGGAAACACCAAGTGAAGCACTGAACAAGTGAAAAGCAGAAATATGTTCCCTGTGAGCCAGGTCTCTCAGGTGCTGAGGCCAGGGCTTAGAACCACAGGAGTTTGTATACAATGAAAGTCTGCTATTTGAGCACAAATAATGCATTCAGTCATTTTAAAGTATGTAAAGCACCCTGTAAAGTCTGTCAATGTAAGTGAAGGAGTCCATTACCTGAAACTATGCAATGGTGCATGATCACACAACAGAACTGCAGTCCATCAAGTCGCACAAGGGAACTCCAGGACAAGCTGGAACAGAGTGCCCAGTGACTGAAGTCTCAAGGCCAGTAGTAGTTTCTCTTCTGAATAATGAGGGCTGGATTTTGTCATCCCTGAGGAGGCGGGTCTGCTGGTAAAGCTGTAGGATTTGGGGGCGGCTGGCAAACCCGCCCCCAACCAGCCTCCGTGCCCTTTTGCCAGGAGGCAGGAAGCCGTCCTGCCCCGGGTCCCATCTCCTCAAGGCGGGAAAGGGATTAAATCCTATTAACTGCCCGTTAACAGGTAGTTAACAGGCAGAAAAAAGGATTATCCATATTTTTAGCTCCGAAGTGCAGGCTTCCCGATCTCGGAGAACCCCGCCAGGGTGCAGGAGATGAGAAGGAGGTCTGCGGGGGTTGGAGTGGTCTGAAAGTGAGATGTAGAGGTGAGTGATGGGTGCAAGTGTGGAGTGGTAAGTATATAAGATGAGTGTTAAGTGTTATAAAATGTTCACTTACCTTTGTTTCTGCCTGCAGCCTTCAGCCGCTGTGGAACCGGAGTCCCGGCATCTTCCTTGTAGATTTCAGACTGGCTGTTGGAACCTTCGAACCAACAGCCAGGTGATTTCTGCAAAGCTGAAAGGTTTGATGAATCCTGAACACAAGGGCTCATCAAACTACACAGAATGTCAGTGTTTGACAGCTTCACAGAGCTGTCAAACGCTGACATTTCTTCTTTAAAGAAATTTTGATAGATGGCACATCAGACGTTGATGTGCTCTGTCAGTGACTTCCCCCTAATTGGCCTGCTGAGCGGGCTTAACAAGGTCAATCAGGGGAAAATCACGCTGGTTGGCCAGAAGCTGATGCAGGCAGGACTGAAACCCAACAAGCAGCAGTCCCGCCTCCAAAAGCAAAATCCAGCCCTTAGAGTCATAGGGCTCGATTTTGTCAAGCACAAGGAGGCGGGCGAGGTGGTAAAATTGCCGAAAATGGCGGGCGGGCCCAATCCCGCCTCCAAGCAATTTTCCCAAATGTGTGTTTTCTGACCCCCTTTCCATCCTGCCTCCAAGAGGCGGGATAGGCCCTTAACAGCCCCTTAATTGCATCTATTATCCCATTTTGAGAGGCCTTTCCGATTTTTACACATCTCCCCCATCCTACACACCTCCTCTGGAACATGCCAGGTAATCCTGGTGGCCTCACAATTGCATTGCTTACTAACAGCAATTACAAAGGAGTTTTCACCGATGATCATTTGCAGGTGGCAGAGCTTTGTTGTCTCAGGCCCGGGCGAGCTTTTAGCAGGCCTACTCATTGTTGTGGAAGTTTGAAGCCTGACACCCATCTCCAGTGTGACCTCCTGGGAAACTCCTTTCCCCACCTTGACTGAGCGCTTCTTCAACTGCGGCATATACCAGAAGCATGGTGACCATTTAATTCCTTTCCTCCTGGACATCCGATTCGGATGAAGACCAGCCGCGGCAGCAGCAGAACCATGAACAACAGCAGCACCAACAGCAGGAGCATCAACAGGAGCACCAAGCTGCTAGTCACCCACCTGAAGCTGCACAGGCCAGAAGGCGCCAGCGCGCGACAACATTGCTACCCAGTATGCAAGGGATGCACTCATCTTGGCCAAATTTGGTGAGCCTGCACAATCAAACACTTTTGTCTCGCACCTTCTTACCAGAGCATCCACAATGGACAAGAACCTGTGGATTCCTACCACTCTGACCACCATACTGACAATTGCAAGGCGCCCTAAGCCCTTAATGTGAGAGTCCCATTTGTGGAATGACACAGGCCACAACTTCAACAGTTTGCCATCAAATCTGTTTATAATATAATGACAATGATGTCTGGTCCAAAGACATTACATCACAGCACCCAAGTGACTGCCCTTGTGACTACTTGTGCTTTATCTTCCTCTTGCGCGTGCTCCTATGTGGTGCTTCCGCTGTGGCTTCAGCAGATGTGGAGGCCCCTTGCTCACTTTCTTGCTGCTCCTGTCTGGATGCCTTTGGCAGCCACCCTCTGGGGTGGCAAACCCGTGCAGGATCGCCAACAGTCTGCTGCTCCTGCGGCTGTGCAGGGGCTGAGATACCCATTTCAGTTGGGTGAGGAATCTGGTGGGGCTCTGACTCAGGACTCTGCAGTGGCATGGGAGTGTGAGCACTTGGAGAGGAGCCCCCACTTCCTTGTTGTCTGCCACCAACATCTCTCTCATGGGTCAGCCCCACTTCAGAGCTGGCAAGTGGCTTGACAGCACCTTGCTGCACTGCAGTGGGGTCATGAGGACCCGTTTCTGCACTGGAAGTCCTACTCCAGAGGACTTCCATGAAGGTCTGGTTTGTATGCTCAATAGCTATCGCTCCTCAAGAGATGTCATTCTAGTCTGAAAAATTTGTTTTCCATACCCTGGCTCCTCCATGGCTATAGCCATCCTCTCCTCTACGGTAGCCAGCCTTACCACGGAGTTAGCCATCCTTTCCACAGAGGTTGCCATCCTTTCCGCGGTGATGCGTTCATGCGCCAATGCCTCCACAAAGGCTCTGCTCATGTTCGCAATGGACTCCTCCATTCGCTCCACTCGCAGCGACCCTGGAGACAAAACCTGCCAGAGACTCCTGCACCTGTTCCTGGAGTTCCAGCACCGCTCTCCTTCTGGATGGACCGGAGGCATAGGGTCGACATGCAGCTGAGCCGAGCTGGCAGAGTCCTGCGCCCTCTGACGAGGACTCTCCACTGCTGACCCGGTCTCTACAATCTGCTGATGCTCACTTGTGAGCTGTGATACACCAGGTGCCAACACTACTCTATCTCGCGAAGGTCCCACCAAGGTGTGAGTGTCTGCACTGGTGCTGGGTGCAATGAATTCTGCTGACGCTGCGCCCTCAGAGGTTGCAGCTTCCTCTGAGGAGTCTGGAAGCTCAGGCTCTTCCTCCTGGATAGTGGGGACAGGGGCTTTTGATAGTCCTGTGGGGGAGTAACGGAAAGAGTTAGAGATATGAGGTCAAGGTTACATGCACATTGAATAGTGCAGATGATCATAAGTCAATCTGTTAGAGCATCAGATTCATTATCAGTCACTCATGCAATGTCAATGAGAGAGATGCCAAACTATTCTGTCACCAACTTGCTGTGATGCGCCCGTCTGTCTGTCCCCCACTTGGGTATCGTCCTCGATCCCTGCAATTTCCAGCGCCGCCTCCTCCCAGGTGGTGAGCTGGGCTACTGAGGGTGGCCCTCCTCCTGTCATGACTCTTTCCCTCTTATTGTGTGCTCTCTTTTCCTGCAATGAGGGACACAAGTGGAGTTTGAGTGAGAATGAAGGAGTGAGTGTAGAGAATCCTTGGCATAGATGCTTAGAAGGATACAAAGGACTCTCCCTGTGTGCTGTAAGTTGCTGTTGTCATTGCATCACAGTGATAGGGAGTGTGAGGGCTGCATGGTCGAATAGTTAAGTGAATGTGACCTTAGAGAGGGAATGGGTAAGGGTGCAGGGATGTAAGTGTCAAGTGGGACGTGGAGGAAGAGGTTGGCAAAGCAGAGTGCTGGTGAGGAGAGGCAATGGGGATCAGATTGAGGGTGATGGGAAAGTTATACTCACTTTTCCTGTGCGGAGAAGGTCATAAAACCTCTTCCTGCATTGCAGCTAGGTTCTGCAGCTCATTGAAATGGAGTTGACCTCCTCGGCCACTTGCAGTCACACAGCTTTTGTCTGCTGGGGTGGCTTTTTTCTCCCTGAGGAAGGGAACAGCACCTCCTTATTACATCTGGCTCTGTGCACCAGTTTGGAGGGAGAGCTCATCAAACCGAGGTGCACACTTTTGCTTGATCGTTGACATTGTCGGGAAATCAACTCCTTCATACAATTTGCAGAGCCTTTGCAGTCTCCAGAAGAAGCAAGGCTGCTTGCAGGCCTTAAATCCAGCAGCATTGATGACGTCATCGGAGGCGGCTTTCTGTATGAAAAGACTCATTGGGCCAGGGGTTCCCACACGCAGGAAATCAAGTGCCCAATTAGGGGAAAATCCCACTTTTTCAACACTACACTTAGGAGTCGGGCCCTGACATGATTTCCACCTGACACGCCCCAGCCCGCCCACACTGACAAAATCCAGCCCTAGAGTCATAACTCTTAACACAGTATACAAGACCTTGGTCTCCAACATATACGAGCCTCTCTTTGTCTGGACTCAACATGTTGGGGGATTGATTGAGGGAAGCTTGAAGCAGAGCGTCACAGACCACTTTACTATCCAGCAGTCTGCTGCCACTCAGAATCGCTGAAGAAGTGTCCAGCTGTGGGGGGAATTTTAACCTAAAAAAACAGGTTGGTTCAGGGCATGTGGGTAGTTAAAGTGTTAAAAATCTGAATCCCAACCTGAACCCGCCCACTTCTGGTTTTAACTGAGGGGGGAAGACGGGCAACCAAACCGCTGCCAGGAGGCGGGTCATCTAGTTAAATATTACAATGAGGTTAGAAGCCTCTGCTTTAACCTTCATTTTGTATTTAACTTTAGCGGGTCGGGTTTTGCACGCCTCGTGAAACCCACCAGCTATTGCAAGGCGAGGACAGCTGGATCCAGGAGGTGAGTGTCTTTACACTTACCTCCTAAATCCAGGGTCCCTGCCTAACCCACCACCACCAAATGTAGTCCCCTCTACGAGACCTGCGATTCCCCCCATAGGCCTCCGATCCCCCACGACTCCTTCCCCCCCAGAGCTGCTACAGGCCCCTGATCCCATCAGAACCACCCACACTCCTCCGGCCAGCCCTCGATCACGATCTCCTGGAGACCCACCCCCCCCGCACGATCATCTTGAGACACTCCCCGCGCTGGTCCCAGCCCTTGATTGCTAATACACCCACCCCTGCTCCGCCGGCTGCTCCCTGGCCGAATCATGATCCCTCCCTCCCTACTCTCTGTGGCCCATTGCCACAGGCCTACCCGCACGGAGGCAGCCAGCCTCTCAATCCAGCTGGCTGCGGGTGGGAAACAGAGGCTTCTCATGCAAATCAGGCCCAACTGCTTCGGAGAACCCCCAACCCCACTTCCCCATTAAAATTCAGCCCTGTCTTTTTTTTAAAGTCATTCATGGGATGTGGGCCGCGCTGGCAAGGCCAGCACTTATTGCACATCCCTAATTGCCCTCAAGGTGGTGGTGGTGACCCGCCTTCTTGGACTGCTGCAGTCCATGAGATGAAGGTACTCCCACAGTACTGTTAGAGAGGGAGTTCCAGGATTTTGACCCAGCGACAATGAAGGAACGGGGATATACTTCCAAGTCAGGATGGTGTGTGACTTGGAGGGGAACTGGGAGGTAGTGGTGTTCCCACGCGCCGGCTGCCCTTGTCCTTCTAGGTGGAAGAGGTCGCGGATTTGGGAGGTGCTGCCGCAGAAGCCTTGGCGAGTTGCTGCAGCGCATCTTGTAGATGGTACACACTGCAGCCACGGTATGCTGGTGGTGGAGGAAGTGAATGTTTAAAGTGGTGGATGGGGTGCCAATCGAGTGGGCTGCTTAGTCCTGGATGGTGTAGAGTGTTGTTGGAGCTGCACTCATCCAGGGAAGTGGAGAGTATTCCACCACACTCTTAACTTGTGCCTTATAGATGGTGGAAAGGCTCTGGGGAGTCAGGAGGTGAGACTCGCCGCAGAATACTTAGCCTCTGACCTGCTCTTGTTGTCATAGTATTTATGTGGCTAGTCCAGTTAAGATTCTGGTCAATGGTGACCCCCAGGATGTTGATGGTGGGGGATTCGGCGATGGTAATGCCGTTGATTGTCAAGGGGCGGTGGTTAGACTCTCGCTTGTTGGAGATAGTCATTGCCTGGCACTTGTATGGCACGAATGTTACCTGCTACTTATCAGCCCAAGGACAACACCATATCTAGCCCACTCGGCCACCCCATTCAAATGGCATAGGATGTGCTAGAAAGTGGGCAGGACTGTGCAGTTACCGCAGCATTAAATGTGGTGCCAACAGTTGGAAGGCCATTTCAGGACCCAGCACAAAGAGTCATCACCATCCTAAGAAGTAACCTGCAACTATCCACCACATTTAGTTCTCCCACAAGAAAGCACTTTAAAAGAACCCTTGGTTAGATTCCAAGAGACACACATTGTTAAAGCACTGGGGTAAGGAACTCCAACCTCATCTACACAGATTACTAATTGGGAAATAAATTAGCTTTGCTTTTTTCCAACTCTGGCCAGAAAGTTTACATTTAACAGAGCAGAATAAAACAGATTGGTAGCCATAGTATTTGAGGTAGGACACAAGACATTGGTAGTGATAGTGTACAAAACAACTTCATTGTGCACATGTGGACACGACTGTTTGTACATTGGATCAGGTAATCAACTGAATGTGCGTATGATTATAGATATAGTCAGGTGCTGCAACTGGAGTTCAGCAGCCATATCTTCTGGCTCAGTCTCGCATCCTATTCTACAAAAGGTTGTGGCTGGGCCCCCTCCTCCATCTGCTCTATAATGCCTCTTTGTATGGTGAAATGTTGCAATTTGCAAGAGACCACTATGATTTTTGAGATCTTTGCAAGGCTATGCTGCAGTCCACTCAAATTTCTGTCCACGGATGTTGCCTGACCTGCTGAGTTTTTCCAGCATTTTCTGTTGTTATTTTGGATTTCCAACATCCGCAGTATTTTGCTATCGTCTTGCAAGCATTAGGGCTGATTCCCCAATCCTGAGCATTGGGAGAGCAGGCATACAACTGGCAGAGTGATCAGAACATAAGAACATAAGAAATAGGAGCAGGAGTAGGCCAATCGAGCCTGCTCCGCCATTCAATAAGACCATAGAAACATAGAAGATAGGAGCAATAGGCCATTCGGCCCTTCGAGCCTGCTCCGCCATTCAACGAGATCATGGCTGATCATCCAAACCCTAGCACCCGGTCCCTACACCGACAGCCATCCCACCCAAGCCCCGTAACCCCACGTATTTAATCCCCGCTAACACTAAGGGCCAATTTTTTTATCATGGCCAATCAACCTAACCCGCACATCTTTGGACTGTGGGAGGAAACCGGAGCACCCGGAGAAAACCCACGCAAACACGGGGAGAATGTGCAAACTCCACACAGACAGTCACCCAAGGCCGGATTTGAACCCGGGTCCCTGGCGCTGTGAGGCAACAGTGCTAACCACTATGCCACCGTGCTGCCCTGGCTGATCTGATCCTAACCGCCAATCTACTATCACTGAACCATCTCCTGAATCTAACAGAATTAGACACATGAAATAGGAGCAGGATCAGGCTACATGGCCCCTGGGCCCGCTCCGTTACCCACAGGGCCATGACCGATCCGAACCTAGACTCATGTCCAAATTCCTGCCCGTTCCCCATAACCCTTTATTCCCTTTACTTCTAGGAAACTGTCTATTTCTGTTTTAAATTTATGTAATGATGTAGCTTCTACAGCTTTTTGGGGCAGCATATTCCATGGACCTACCACCCTCTGAGTGAAGCAGTTCCTCCTCATCTCAGATTTGAAAGAGCAGCCCCTTATTCTAAGGCTATGCCCCCTAGTTCTAATTTCACCCATCATCGGGAACATCCTCCCCGCATCCACCCGATCCAACCCCTTCACAATCTTATATGTTTCAATAAGATCGCCTCTCATTCTTCTGAACTCCAATGAGTAGAGTCCCAATCTACTCAACCTCTCCTCATATGTCCATCCCCTCATCCCCGGGATTAACCGAGTGAACCTTCTTTGTACTGACTCGAGAGCAAGTATGTCCTTTCTTAAGTATGGACACCAAAACTGTACGCAGTATTCCAGGTGAGGTCTCACCAATACCTTGTACAACTGAAGCAATACCTCCCTATTTTTATATTCTATCCCCCTAGCAATAAAAGCCAACATTCCATTGGCCTTCTTAATCACTTGCTGCACCTTTTGAGTTTCATGCACCAGGACCCCCAGATCCCTTTGTACTTCAGTACTTTCCAGTTTCTTGCCATTAAGATAATAACTTGCTCTACGATTTTTCCTGCCAAAGTGCATTGTAGTGTCCGTGTGTAGATAAAGACACTGAAGACAGGAGTTGGTTCATAGGTATTTACTAAGCAAGTCTGGGGGGGGTTCTAAAGGATATACACAATACACAGGCTTATATAGCCCAAGTGGCAATTACCGGCATTACGCACACCTGGGGCTCTTAAAGGCACATACGCCGCAATTCCTCCCCTTCTAGCTAACTAGTACATCATATTTTAAGTAATTATTAATTACATGTTATATGCAAAATAATATACATTGCTGTATTAATTAATTATAAGTTAGTCTCTCAGGAGGCTTCCTGACTCGGTCCGGATAACGCCTCGGGGGTGTAGTAGTTTCTGGTGGTGTAGTAGGTTCTTCTGGCAAGGCTGATTCAGCTTGAAGGCCAGTGTCGGGTTCATCGGGTTCCAGTATCACCGGATCGGAGGTAGATATGGGTATCTCTACTTCATCGTTAGATGTATAGCGTGGTGGTGTAGGTTGTCCCTTTTCGGATGACTTGATGATTTGGTCAGCATGGCGCCTTATTATGCTTTCTCCGATGTCCACGGTATACATCAGTGGTCCTAGTCGTGTGCAGATAGTTCCAAGCTGCCATTTCTCGGTACGGTAGTCCCGGGCCAAAACCGGTTGGCCTATCTGGAAGGCCCTAGTTGGCCTTTCATTCATGCCCTGAAACTGCCGGTTCTCCACGTCCCTTCGGATGTTGGGCTTGACCAAATCCAGCCGGCATCTTAGGTTTCTATTGTAGAACATCATGGCGGGAGTTTGGTTTGTAACCATATGTGTTGCATTCCTATATGCAAATAAGAAGTTATCCACCTTGTGCTGAAGTTTTATGTCTTCATTACCCATGGCCTTTATGGCCTTCTTAAAGGTCTGGACAAACCTTTCAGCCAATCCATTGGTGGCGGGATGGTATGGGGCGGACGTGTAGTGCTTTACCCCATTGTTCTTTAAGAACTTTCTGAATTCTTCGGACACAAATTGCGGTCCATTATCAGAACATATCTGTTCTGGCAGCCCATTCCTGGCAAATATGGTCCTTAATACTGTGATGGTTTTTTCCGTGGTGGTGGAGGACATCTTTATTACCTCCGGCCACTTGGAGTGTGCATCAACTGCGATTAAGAACATTGAATCCATAAATGGACCAGCAAAGTCGATGTGCACCCTTTGCCAGGGAGATGAGGGCCACTCCCATGGATGTAGAGGGGCCTGTGGCGGAGCATTTTGGACCTTCTGGCATCCTAGGCAGCTCTTGGTCATGTCTTCGATGTCTCCATCGATACCTGGCCACCATACAAACGCCCGAGCTAGGTTCTTCATTTTCACTCCACCCAGATGCCCCTCGTGAAGCTCCTTTAGCACTTTATCCTGGAGTTTGGGTGGAATCACCACTCTGGATCCACACATCAAGGTTCCTCGGCACACTGACAGCTGTTCTCTTCTTTGTGAGAATGCTGGCAACAGTGGTTCGCCATGTGCTGGCCATCCCTTCATTGTTAAATCGTAGACCCGTGAGAGAGTAGGGTCATTTCTTGTCTCCCTTTCAATGGCAGAATTTGTCACCGGTAGACATTCCACTATGGTAGAGTGGAATATCTCTACTGGGTCTACTGTAGGTGCCTCTTCTATCGTTGGCAACGGCAGGCGCGATAAACCGTCAGCATTCCCATGCTGTTTTGACCCTTTGTATTCAATGTTGTATTGGTGTGCCCCTAGAAAAAGGGACCACCTCTGTAGTCTTTGTGCCGTCATAATGGGGACACCTTTCTTAGGGTTGAATATGGAGATGAGGGGTTGATGGTCAGTCAGCAAGGGAAATTTTTGTCCGTGTAGGTAATGGTTGAATTTCTTCACTCCCCATACCAGGCTGAGTGCTTCCCTGTCTATCTGGGAATAGTTACGCTCAGCTGAGTTCAATGAGCGTGACGCAAAAGCTATCGGCCGTTCCGAGCCATCAGGGAATCTATGGGACAATACCGCTCCTATGCCGTAAGGGGATGCATCGCACGCCAGTCTGATTGGTAGTGATGGGTTGTAATGAGCCAAAACTTTCTCGGATGTGATTAAGTCTTTACATTTATGGAAGGCACATTTACAGTCTTCGTTCCATTTCCAAATCACTCCTGTGTGTAGAAGATCATTAAGAGGGTGTAGAATAGTTGATAAGTTCGGTAAAAATTTATGATAGTAATTTATTAATCCCAGGAATGACCTCAATTGTGAAACATTTTCAGGTGCTGGGGCTTTTATAACTGCTTCAATTTTTTCAGGTGACTTATGCAACCCTTCCTTATTAATTATGTGGCCACAATATGATATCTGATTTTGGAAAAATTCGCACTTGGGGCGATTTGCTCGTAGGCCCCATTCTTTCAGCCTAGTGAGCACCTGCTCCAAATTGGCAAGGTGCTCGTTGTCGTTTTCTCCTGTTATAAGGATGTCGTCTAGGTAACACTCAGTCCCCGGAATCCCTTGCAGGACTTGCTCCATAGCTCTTTGCCAGATAGCTGGAGCTGATGCTACTCCAAAAACCAGTCGATTGTACTGGTACAGGCCTTTGTGTGTGTTTATTGTGAGATACTTTTTAGAGGTCTCCTCAACCTCCATCTGTAGATATGCCTGTGCCAAGTCAATTTTTGTGAAACGTTTTCCTCCGGATAGTGAGGCGAAAATATCTTCTATCCTCGGAAGAGGATACTGTACCATGTGAAGGACCGGGTTTACGGTCACCTTAAAGTCCCCACAGATGCGAATTTTTCTCTGTTCCTCAGAGTTATTTTTCAATGCTTTTTTCATGACTGGAACGATGGGTGTTGCCCATTCGCTCCAATCTATTTTGGATAATACGCCTGCCTTTTCCAAATTCTCCAGCTCTGCCTCGACTGCCGGACGTATTGCGTATGGCACCGGTCTTGCCTTAAAAATTTTTGGAATTGCTGCATCTTCCACTTTTATTGAGGCGGTGATGCCTTTCAAGGTTCCTAGTTTCTCTTGAAACACTTCTTTGGCGTTGGCCAAGATGTCTTTTAATTGTTCAGGTATGATGTCATCATTGTTTTTTTCCTTACTGGTCACCGTCAGTGCCTGAATGGAGTGCCAGTCTAAATGTATCTTCCTTATCCATTCACGTCCCAACAACGGTGGACCACCATCTTGTAGAATGTATAAATACAACTTTTGTATTTCTTTGCCGTTGTATACCACAGGCACCTTTATTTTTCCTTTGGGGTATACTTTCTGCCCCGTATATGTTTTTAAGATAATGGATGTGTCTTTTAGAGGTATATGCGAAAATAGCCTCTCGTAATCTCATCGATTTATTACGGTTAGAGCTGATCCTGTATCTAGCTCCATTTTAACTGGGGACCCTGCTATTATGAGGGTAACCCAAATGGTCTGGTAATCTTCATTGGCAATTACATTATGTAATTTGAGAGAGCTTAGTCTCTTGTTTCCGCAGTCGCTATCGCTCTTCTGGTCTTTGGAGCTACTGTCCGTCATCATTTGTACCTTTCTGTGCTTTTCCTTATTGATTCTTTTCCCGTTAGTGGATTTTTTATCTTCAGATCGGCATACACGTGGAATGTGTCCCATCTTTCCGCATCGCCTGCATGCTTTTTCTTTGAACCAACAATCCCTCTGGTCATGGTTGGATCTGCCGCAGCGATAACATCTCTCGAAACCCCGTGTCATTTCATGGGTGCCGAAGTCCTGTGGCCTTTGCTGTATCTTTGCCGCTCCTATTGCACTGAAAGCCTTGTCCAGTGTTAAATCTTTTCCAGAAGATACCTTTTTTTGTGTTTCTACACTTAGGGGATCGCAGATGAATTTGTCTTGCAGAGAATCTGCCAGTCCTGCCTCGAATTGGCAGTGTAGGGTATCAACAATCTCCTCAAAATTCTTGTCCATCGGTTCGGCTGGAGTGATTAAGTTGCGTAACAGCTTGTATGTTTCTGCGCCCATTAGATCCAGAAGCACTGAAGCTTTTTTTTCATCTTCTATTCCATTTGCGGTGCAAAACACCTCCAACTCTTTCTGCATATGTGGTCCAATCTTCTATCTTATCAAAAACATCAATATTGCCAAAGTTAGGCTCTGTTTCGTTATCAAAAGCATCAATATTGCCAGACTTAGGCATTTCAAAAAAGATATGGCGCTTCCCGCGCTTTTTTTTTTTCTCTGCAGCAACGATATGGCGCTTCCTGTGCTTTCCCGCCGCTGCTACCGATAACAACGCTGTTTTACTGTGGTTTCCGTTTATTCACTGTTGGAGACTCGTTCCCGACGGAGGTCTAAACGCTGACAATGCTTGCTGCGCCGGCCGTCTCCCGAGTGCACCCTCCCAGTCCGTTATTGCTTGCCTCCGATTTCGCTGCCTGTCTCAGCTGTAGAGCCCGCCGCTGGAGCCCCAGCCTGACGCCCAGGAAGGATTAGCGCAGTACCTGCCACCAGCTTGGCCAGCCGGTGAAACCACAGTTGCTATTACTTCCTTGAGTCTTCTGGACGCTGGAGGAATCGATGTCCTTGAGGTGCTGCCGAATTGCAGGTAAGTCCGTTTGCACTTCGTCGCCACTGTAGTGTCCGTGTGTAGATAAAGACACTGAAGACAGGAGTTGGTTCATAGGTATTTACTAAGCAAGTCTGGGGGGGCGGGGGGGGGGGTTCTAAAGGATATACACAATACACAGGCTTATATAGCCCAAGTGGCAATTACCGGCATTACGCACACCTGGGGCTCTTAAAGGCACATACACCACAATTGCACTTAAAGGCACATACACCACATGCATAACCTCACACTTTCCAGTATTGTATTCCATCTGCCAAATCTCTGCCCATTTACTTAGCCTGTCTATGGCCCCTTGCAGGTTTTTTATGTCCTCCTCACTTACTACTTTCCCTCCCATCTTAGTATCATCTGCAAATTTTGATATGTTACGCTCGGTCCCCTCCTCCAAATTGTTAATATAGATTGTAAAGAGTTGGGGACCCAGCACTGACCCCTGCAGAACACCACTAGTTACTGATTGCCAGTCTGAGAATGAACCATTTATCCCAACTCTCTGCCTTCTGTTAGATAGCCAATCCTCTATCCATGCCAGAATATTACCCCCAATCCCGTGATTTTTTATCTTAAGCAATAATCTTTTGTGTGGCACCTTGTCAAATGCCTTTTGGAAGTCTAAATACACTACGTCCACTGGTTCCCCTTTATCCACCCTATATGTTACTTCCTCAAAGAACTCCAGCAAATTTGTCAAACATGACTTCCCCTTCATAAAACCATGCTGACTTTGTCCTATTAAATTATGATTATCCAAATGTCCTGTTACTGTCTCCTTAATAATGGACTCCAATATTTTACCTACCACAGATGTTAGGCTAACCGGTCTATAGTTTCCAGCCTTCTGTCTACTGCCCTTTTTAAATAAGGGTGTTACATTAGCAGTTTTCCAGTCTGCCGGGACCATTGCTGAGTCCAGGGAGTTTTGGAAAATTATTACCAATGCATCCACAATCCCTACCGCCACTTCCCTCAAGACCCTAGGATGTAAGCCATCAGGTCCAGGTGATTTATCTGCCTTGAGTCCCATTATTTTACCAAGTACCACTTCCTTAGTGATTTTGATCGTGTTTAGCTCCTCCCCCCCCCCCCATAGCCCCTGTTTGTCCAGTGTTGGGATATTCTTAGTGTCTTCTACTGTAAAGACTGATACAAAATATTCAGTGGATTTGCCATCTCCATATTTCCCACCATTAATTTCCCGGTCTCATCCTCTAAGGGACCAACATTTACTTTAGCCACCCTTTTTCTTTTTATATAACTATAAAAACTCTTACTATCTGTTTTTATATTTTTTGCTAATTTACTTTCATAATCTATTTTCCCTTTCTTAATCAATCTTTTTGTTACTTTTTGCTGTCTTTTAAAGTTTTCCCAATCCTCTATCCTCCCACTAGATTTGGCTACCTTATATGCCCTTGTTTTTAGTCGAATACTATCCTTAATTTCTTTACTTAGCCACGGATGGCTGTCTTTTCTTTTACACCCTTTTCTTCTCAGTGGAATATATTTTTTTTGGAAGTTGTAAAATAACTCCTTAAATGTACACCACTGATCATGTATCGTCTTACACTTTAATCTATTTTCCCAATCCACTCTACTCAATTCTGCTCTCATACCTTCATAGTCTCTTTTATTCAAGCTTAGCACGCTTGTTTGAGATCCAACCTTCTCACCCTCTAATTGAATATGGAATTCAACCATGTTATGGTCACTCATTCCAAGGGGATCCTTTACTAGGACATTTTTAATTAATCCTGTCTCGTTACACAGGACCAGATCTAAGGTTGCTTGCCCCCTGGTCGGTTCAGTTACATACTGCTCAAGAAACCCGGCAGTGCGAGGCGAGGCCTGATCAGAGCATCGGACCTGTGAAGGGGCAGTGACCGGCGGCAGTTAAAAGCGGCGGCAGATTCAAATCGGCGGCAGTACGAGGTGAGGCCCGATCAGAGCATCGGACCTGTGAAGGGGCAGTGACCGGCGGCAGTTAAAAGCGGCGGCAGATTCAAATCGGCGGCAGTGCGAGGTGAGGCCAGATCAGAGCATCGGACCTGTGAAGGGGCAGTGACCGGCGGCAGTTAAAAGCGGCGGCAGATTCAAATCGGCGGCAGTGCGAGGTGAGGCCCGATCAGAGCATCGGACCTGTGAAGGGGCAGTGACCGGCGGCAGTTAAAAGCGGCGGCAGATTCAAATCAGCGGCAGTGCGAGGTGAGGCCAGATCAGAGCATCGGACCTGTGAAGGGGCAGTGACCGGCGGCAGTTAAAAGCGGCGGCAGATTCAAATCGGCGGCAGTGCGAGGTGAGGCCCGATCAGAGCATCGGACCTGTGAAGGGGCAGTGACCGGCGGCAGTTAAAAGCGGCGGCAGATTCAAATCGGCGGCAGTGCGAGGTGAGGCCCGATCAGAGCATCAGACCTGTGAAGGGGCAGTGACCGGCGGCAGTTAAAAGCGGCGGCAGATTCAAATCGGCGGCAGTGCGAGGTGAGGCCCGATCAGAGCATCGGACCTGTGAAGGGGCAGTGACCGGCGGCAGTTAAAAGCGGCGGCAGATTCAAATCGGCGGCAGTGCGAGGTGAGGCCCGATCAGAGCATCGGACCTGTGAAGGGGCAGTGACCGGTGGCAGTTAAAAGCGGCGGCAGATTCAAATCGGCGGCAGTGCGAGGTGAGGCCCGATCAGAGCATCGGACCTGTGAAGGGGCAGTGACCGGCGGCAGTTAAAAGCGGCGGCAGATTCAAATCGGCGGCAGTGCGAGGTGAGGCCCGATCAGAGCATCGGACCTGTGAAGGGGCAGTGACCGGCGGCAGTTAAAAGCGGCGGCAGATTCAAATCGGCGGCAGTGCGAGGTGAGGCCCGATCAGAGCATCGGACCTGTGAAGGGGCAGTGACCGGCGGCAGTTAAAAGCGGCGGCAGATTCAAATCGGCGGCAGTGCGAGGTGAGGCCCGATCAGAGCATCGGACCTGTGAAGGGGCAGTGACCGGTGGCAGTTAAAAGCGGCGGCAGATTCAAATCAGCGGCAGTGCGAGGTGAGGCCAGATCAGAGCATCGGACCTGTGAAGGGGCAGTGACCGGCGGCAGTTAAAAGCGGCGGCAGATTCAAATCGGCGGCAGTGCGAGGTGAGGCCCGATCAGAGCATCAGACCTGTGAAGGGGCAGTGACCGGCGGCAGTTAAAAGCGGCGGCAGATTCAAATCGGCGGCAGTGCGAGGTGAGGCCCGATCAGAGCATCGGACCTGTGAAGGGGCAGTGACCGGCGGCAGTTAAAAGCGGCGGCAGATTCAAATCGGCGGCAGTGCGAGGTGAGGCCCGATCAGAGCATCGGACCTGTGAAGGGGCAGTGACCGGTGGCAGTTAAAAGCGGCGGCAGATTCAAATCGGCGGCAGTGCGAGGTGAGGCACACCAAATCAACAGCAGAGGAGAGAGGTAAAAAGTAATCAGAGTGTGACGTCACCAGGGAGCAGGTAAGTGATTGGTTGGTGAGTATTTCTCTTTTTTAAACTTTAACTCTGTAGTTTATAGTTACCAGGGTCTTTTCTGGTCTAGCAGGGACTGTTGGTAGACTATACAAGCGCCTTAGAGATATTTTTAATTGGTGGTAGTAAATTAATTTAAATTAAGTAAAGGGAAGGTCATGCCAGGTGAGCCCAGCCCCGTGATATGCTCCTCTTGCTCTATGTGGGAATTCAGGGACCCCGGTGCCCCTGATGACCACGTGTGCCAGAGATGCATCCATCTGCAGCTACTAGCAGACCGCATTGAGGCGCTGGAGCTGCGGGTGGATGGGTTGTTGAGCATTCACGATGCTGAGAGGGTTGTGGATAGCACGTTTAGTGAGTTGGTCACACCGCAGGGAAGGGCTGCACAGGAAGACAGGAAATGGGTGACCACCAGGGGGAGCAATAGAAGCAGGCAGGTAGTGCAGGAGACCCCTGTGACCATTCCCCTCTCAAACAAGTATACCGATTTGGATACTGCTGGGGGGGATGACTCACCAGGGGAAGGCAGCAGCAGCCAACTTCCTGGCACTGGGGGTGCTCCTGCTGCCCAGGAAGGGGGGAAAGAGTGGGAGAGCAATAGTGGTAGGGGATTCTATAGTAAGGGGAACAGATAGGCGTTTCTGTGGCCGTAGACGTGAATCCAGGATGGTTTGTTGCCTCCCTGGTGCCAGGGTCAAGGATATCACTGAGCGGCTGCAGGGCATTCTGGAGGGGGAGGGTGAACAGCCAGAGGTCGTGGTCCACATTGGTACCAACGACATAGGTAAAAAGAGGGATGAGGTCCTGCAGCAAGAATTTAAGGAGCTAGGTGAAGGATTAAAGAGCAGGACCTCAAAGGTTGTAATCTCTGGATTACTCCCGGTGCCACGTGCTAGTGGGTATAGGAATAGGAAGATAGAACAGATGAATGCGTGGCTAAAGGGATGGTGCAGGGGGGAGGGCTTTAGTTTCCTGGATCACTGGGTCTGCTTCTGGGAAAGGTGGAACTTGTACAAGTCGGACGGTTTACACCTGAACCAGAGGGGAACCAATATCCTTGCGGGGAGGTTTGCTAGCACTGCTGGGGGGGGGGGGGTTAAACTAACTTGGCAGGGGGATGGGGTACAGAGTGGAGCTATAGTAGGGGGTGATTTACAGCCAAATACAGAGGAAAAAACAAGTCAGCTGGGAAGGCAGAGCAAATATGTGGAGGCAAAAGGGAATATGGCAGGGCTGGAAGGCATTTATTTTAATGCAAGGAGTCTTGCAAATAAGGTGGATGAACTGAAGTTGTTGTTGAACACATGGGAGTACGATATTGTTGCTATCACGGAGACATGGTTGAGGGAGGGTCAGGACTGGCAGCTCAATATTCCGGGGTATAGAATCTTCAGGCGAGACAGAGGGGGGTGTAAAAGGGGAGGGGGCGTTGCAATATTAATTAAGGAGTCAATTACTGCTGTAAGGAGGGATGATATATTAGCGGGGTCCTCTAATGAGGCCATATGGGTAGAACTTAAAAACAAAAAGGGGGCAAGCACTTTGCTGGGAGTGTACTATAGGCCCCCAAACAGTCAGGGGGAGATAGAGGAACAGATATGTAGGCAAATCTCAGAGAAGTGCAAAAATAATAGGGTAATAATAGTGGGGGATTTCAACTTCCCCAATATAAATTGGGATAGTCAGAGTGTGAAAGGCTTAGAGGGTGCAGAATTCTTAAAGTGCATCCAGGAGAGCTTTTTGAGCCAACATGTAGAAAGTCCTACAAGAGAGGGGGTGGCACTGGACCTACTTCTGGGGAATGTTGCCGGGCAAGTGGTGGAAGTATCAGTAGGAGAGCATTTTGGCAACAGTGACCATAATTCGGTGAGATTTAAGGTGGTCATGGAGAAAGACAAAGACGGCCCGGAAATAAGGGTTCTAAATTGGGGGAAGGCCGATTTTAATATGATAAGGCAGGATCTGGCCAAAGTGGACTGGGAGCAGCTACTTATAGGAAAATCCACATCAAAACAGCGGGAGACTTTCAGAAGGGAAATAGAGAGAGTACAGCGCCAACATGTTCCTGAAAAGGTCAAGGGTGGGACCAACAAGCAAAGGGAACCTTGGATGACAAGGGATATACAAAAATGCATTAGAAATAAAAAGGGGGGCTTTTGGCAGTTACAAAAGACTAAAGACGGAAGAAGCCCTAGAGGAGTATAAAAGGTGCAGGGGCATACTTAAAAAAGAAATTAGGAGGGCAAGGAGCGGCCATGAAATAACACTGGCGAGCAAAATAAAGGAAAATCCTAAGATGTTTTATAAGTATATTAAGGGCAAGAGGATAACCAGGGAAAGGGTAGGGCCCATTAGGGACCAAAGTGGCAATCTGTGTGTAGAGCCAGATGATGTAGGCGGGGTTTTAAATGAATTTTTTGCATCTGTGTTCACTATGGAGAAAGACGATGCAGACATAGAAATCGGGCAAGGGGACTGTGACATACTTGAACATATTAGCATCGAGAGGGAGGAGGTGCTAGCGGTTTTAGCGGGCCAAAAAGTGGATAAATCCCCAGGCCCGGATGAGATGTATCCCAGGCTGCTGTGGGAGGCAAAGGAGGAGATTGCAGGGGCTCTGACACACATTTTCAGAACCTCTCTGGCCACAGGGGATGTACCAGAGGACTGGAGAACAGATAATGTAGTACCATTATACAAGAAGGGTAGCAGGGATAAACCAGGGAATTACAGGCCAGTGAGCCTAACATCTGTGGTAGGGAAATTATTGGAAAAAATTCTGAGGGACAAAATTAGTCTCCACTTGGAGAGGCAAGGATTAATCGGGGATAGTCAGCATGGCTTTGTCAAGGGTAAATCATGTCTGACAAATCTGATTGAATTTTTCGAGGGGGTGACTAGTGGGGTGGATGAGGGAAATGCTGTGGATGTGGTCTTCATGGACTTCAGTAAAGCCTTTGACAAAGTCCCGCATAGGAGACTGGTCAAGAAGGTAAGAGCCCATGGGATCCAGGGTGCCTTGGCGCGTTGGATCCTAAACTGGCTGAGTGGCAGGAGGCAGAGGGTGATGGTCGAAGGTTGCTTTTGTGACTGGAAGCCTGTGTCCAGTGAGGTACCTCAGGGATCGGTGCTGGGTCCCTTGTTGTTTGTGATCTACATAAATGATTTGGATGAGAATGTAAAAGGTACGATCAGCAAGTTCGCAGATGACATGAAAATTGGTGGGGTGGTCAATTGCGAGGAGGAAAGCCTTAGGCTACAGGACGATATAAACGGGTTGGTCAGATGGGCGGAAAAGTGGCAAATGGAATTTAACCCTGAAAAGTGCGAGGTGATGCATTTTGGACGGACAAATAAGGCAAGGGAATACACAATGAGTGGTAGGACCCTAGGAAGTACAGAGGGTCAGAGGGACCTTGGTGTACATGTACATAGATCCCTGAAGGCAGCGGAGCAGGTAGATAAGGTGGTTAAAAAGGCATATGGGATACTTGCCTTCATTAGCCGAGGCATAGAATATAAGAGCAGGGAGGTTATGATGGAGCTGTACAAAACGCTGGTGAGGCCACAGCTGGAGTACTGTGTGCAGTTCTGGTCGCCTCACTATAGGAAGGATGTGATTGCTTTGGAGAGGGTGCAGAGAAGATTCACCAGGATGTTACCTGGGATGGAGCGCCTCAGCTATGAAGAAAGACTAAACAGGCTGGTGTTGTTTTCCTTGGAGCAAAGAAGGCTGAGGGGGGACCTGATTGAGGTATACAAAATGATGAGGGGCATAGATAGGGTAGACAAAGAGGAACTTTTCCCCTTAGTAGGGGGGTCAATAACAAGGGGGCATAGATTCAGGGTAAGGGGCAGGAGATTTAGAGGGGATTTGAGGAGGAACTTTTTCACCCAGAGGGTGGTTGGAATGTGGAACTCAATGCCCAAAAGGGTGGTAGAGGCAGGAACCCTCACAACATTCAAGAAGCATTTGGATGAGCACTTGGAATGCCATTGCATACAAGGCTATGGACCAAATGCTGGAAAATGGGATTAGACTGGACAGGGATGGATGGGCGGCGCAGACACGATGGGCCGAAGGGCCTCTTTCTGTGCTGTAAAACTCTATGACTCTAAACCCATCCCTAATACACCCAATGAACTCATCCTCAAGGCAGCCCTGCCCAATTTGATTTGTCCAAATAATATGATAGTTAAAATCCCCCATAATTATAGATGTTCCCTTATTACAAGCCTCAACTATTCCCTGAATGATACTCCGTCCAACAGAGTTGCAACTGTTCGGAGGCCTATAGACTACGCCCACTAGTGTTTTTTCCCCTTATTATTCCTTACCTCCACCCAAACTGTTTCATTATCCTGATCTTTTGACCCAATATCATTTCTCTGTATTACAGTGATTCCTTCCTTTATTAACATAGCCACCCCACCTCCCCTTCCTTCCTGCCTGTCCTTCCTGATCGTTAAATAACCTGGTATGTTTAATTCCCAGGCTTTGTCACCCTGCAGCCATGTTTCTGTAATGGCCACAAGATCATACCAATATGTAGTTATTTGTGCCATTAACTCTATTTTGTTACGAATGCTACGTGCATTCAGATAGAGAACTTTCAAATATGTTTTGTGACACTTAATTCCTGCTTTTGCCCTTTTTATTACTTTACCTTTTACTCCATACCTTCTGCCCCTTCCTGACACACTCTGGTTTTTAATTTCCCCACTGCTACCTAAGTCTATGACCTTCTCTGTTGTCATTTTTATTATTTGCTCTCTGGGAACCTCCCCCCCACTAGTTAGTTTAAAGCCCTCTCTACAGCCCTAGTTATATGATCCGCCAGGACTCGAGTCCCAGCACTGGCCAAGTGAAGCCCGTCCCAACGGAACAGCTCCCTCCTGCCCCAGTACTGGTGCCAGTGTCCCAGGAAGCAAAACCCATTTCTCCCACACCAGTCTTTGAGCCACGCATTTAACTCTCTAATTTTATTTGTCCTAGCCAAATTCGCTCGTGGCTCAGGTAATAATCCATTATTACCCTTGAGGTTCTGTTTTTTAATTTGACCCCTAGCTGCTCATACTCCTTTAACAGAACCGGCTTCCTAGTCCTATCTACGTCGTTTGTACCAACATGGACCACGACAACTGGATCCACCCCCTCCCACTGCAAGTTTCTTTCCAGCCCAGAGGAGATGTCCTTAACCCTGGCACCGGGTAGGCAACACAGCCTTCGGGACTCTCGCTCTGGGGAATGCCAATTGAGCTAATTGCTGCAATTCCCGCTCTTCTATTATTAGTGAGTCAAAGTGTTTGCATCCATTTCATGTACAAACTTCATAAAGGCCACAAATTTGAATTTAAAATATTTAAAACTATCAACAGGGATCCATGCTGGATTCACTGCTGTTCACCATATACATAAATGATTTGGACTCAGAAATTGGAGATATCTGTTTATGCTAATTGGAGTCTCATTATGTCAATAGGGCCCTAAATAAATTTTAACTCAGGCCTGAGTGGTGAGGCCGCTATTACTTTCCCACCAGGTGAAGGCAGGACTGCAGCTATTGGGAAGATGATAAGCCCTCAAAGATAGGTCAAAATCTTTTATTTGTGAGGCAAGAAGCTGGAGTGCCCATTCAGACCCCACGATGAAAGTCACAACATCCTCTACCCCGGAATTCTCCCTCCCCACCACTTACCTACTTGCCGCCAAGCCTTCCTTCGCTGCCAGCCTCTAGCCAGCCAAACATCTGCTCCTGCCCGTTGGACAGCTGCCACTTTCTGCCCATTTCGAGCAGGATGTTGACTAGTGGCATACAGATGAGGTCCAGGACTTAAAATACCCGGGGCCTCAAATCTGGGTTTGAGTGCAGTTTGGACTCATCCTGCCCAAAACTTGCTGGAAATTAAAATCAACCCGTGTTCAATTTTCATGCTACTGTCCAAGCTAGAAACCCCAGCTGTAAATGAGTAAGCTTACTTTGCATAATACACAATTGGGCTCTGCATAGGTGGTCCAGAAAGTTGTCTAGTTAATCTTGTTAGATCCGTGATTCTGAGAGTATGATGTTTTTCAATAACCACACGGATGCTGTAACTTAACAATCAACAGGTATTTACTGGAGTAGGGTAGTCTCAAGACTGGGGGTACAGAGGCATGCGCAAGGCTTATATACAGGTGTGGTCACTGCCGGTACTACAGTATACAGGAGCTGTAAAAGTAGTTCTCTCTTAAAGGTACATACACTACAAATCTGATTACAACACTCTGCAAAACCAACATGCCACTTCTACGCATGTTCAGAATGTTGCCTCGTTCAGTGATCCTCAATCTTGCTGCAGGGGTTCTGGGGCTAGCATCCAGCTCTTACATAGATGGGGGAAGCTAGATAAACACATGAGGGAGAAAGGAATAGAAGGTTATGCTGATAGGGTTAGATGAAGAGTGGTGGTAGGAGGCTCATGTGGAACATTTTTTTTTATTCGTTTATGGCATGTGGGTGTCGCTGGCAAGGCCAGCATTTATTGCCCATCCCTAATTGTCCTTGAGAAGGTGGTGGTGAGCTGCCTTCTTGAACCGCTGCAGTCCATGTGGTGAAGGTACTCCCACAGTGCTGTTAGTGATGGAGCTCCAGGATTTTGACCCAGCGACGATGAAGAATCGACGATATCTAAGTCAGGATGGTGTATGACTTGCAGGGGAATTTGGAGGTGGTGGTGTTCCCATGTGCCTGCTGCCCTTGTCCTTCTAGGTGGAAGAGGTCACGGGTTTGGGAGGTGCTGCCGAAGAAGCCTTGGCGAGTTGCTGCAGTCCATTTTATAGATGGTACACACTGCAGTCATGGTACGCTGGTGGTGGAGGGAGTTAATGTTTACAGAGCCTTGGTGAGACCAGACCTTGAGTATTGTGTGCAGTTTTGGTCACTTTATCTGAGGAAGAATGTTCTTGCCCTGGAGAGTGCACCGAAGATTCACCAGACTGATACCTGGGATGGCAGGAATGACGTATGAGGAAAGATTGGGTCGATTAGGCTTATAATTGCCAGAGTTTAGAAGAATGAGAGGGGATCCCATTGAAACTTATAAAATTCTAACAGGACTAGACAGACTAGATGCAGGAAGGATGTTCCCGATGGTGGGGGAATCCAGAACCAGGGGTCACAGTCTAAGGATAAGGAGTAAGCCATTTAGGACTGAGATGAGGAGGAATTTCTTCACCCAGAGAGTGGTGAACCTGTGAAATTCTCTACCACACAAGGCAGTTGAGGCCAATTCATTAAATATATTCAAGGAGTTAGATATATTTTTAAGGCTAAAGGTATCAAGGGATATGGGGAGAAAGCAGGGAGAGGGTACTGAATTTGGATGATCAGCCATGATCTCATTAAATGGCGGAACAGGCTCGAGGGGCTGAATGGCCTACTCCTGCTCCTATCTTCTATATTAAGGTGGTGGATGGGGAGCCAAACCAGCGGGCTGCTTTGTCCTGGATGGTGTCGAGCTTCTTGAGTGTTGTTGGAACTGCACTCATCCAGGCAAGTGGAGAGTATTCCATCACACTCCTTACTTGTGCCTTGTAGATGGTGGAAAGGCTTTGGGGAGTCAGGAGGTGAGACAGTCGCAGCAGAATACCCAGCCTCTGACCTGCTCTTGTTGCCACACTATTTATGTGGCTGGTCGAGTTACGTTTCTGGTCAATGGTGACCACCAGGATGTTGATGGTGTGGGATGGTAATACCGTTGAATGTCAAGGGGAGGTGGTTAGACTCTCGCTTGTTGGAAATAGTCACTGCCTGGCACTTATGTGGCACGAATGTCACCTGCCACTTATCAGCCCAAGCCTGAATGGCGTCCAGGTCTTGTTGCATGCGGGCATGGACTGCTTCATTATCTGAGGAGTTGTGAATGGCACTGAACACTGTGCAGTCATCAGCGAACATCCCCATTTCTGACCTTATGTTGGAGGGAAGGTCATTGATGCTAAAGATGGTTGGGCCCAGGACACTGCCCTGAGGAACTCCTGCAGCGATGTCCTGGGGCTGTGATGATTAACCTTCAACCACCACAACCATCTTCCTTTGTGCTAGGTATGACCCCAGCCAGTGGAGCGTTTCACCACCGCCCGCACCCCCCCACCCCCCGATTCCCACTGACTTCAGTTTTACTAGGGCTCCTTGATGCCACACAGTCAAATGCTGCCTTGATGTCAAGAGCATAAACACCGACAGACCTTCTAGGCCAAATGGTCTGTTTCGGTGCTGTACATTCTGTACAGTTGAGAATCACTTTAAATTTAACAACGTATTATGAACTTCTTGTTCCACTGGGGCTGATCAGTTGTGTGCATCTTTAAATACTGGAGCAGTAATGTACTATGCCATAGAGTAGTGGGGCTTGGGCTTGCGTTTACAATTTACTCCCACAAGTTGCCATACATTCCATGTAAATCTATGTAATAATTTAGGTGACGACAGTCCAGAGTACCCACCTCCAGCAATGGAACTTCCGAAAACATGACAGTTGACTGTGACGCTAAAACTCGGGCAGAAATAAGAACATAAGAAATAGGAGCAGGAGAAGGCCATTTGGCCCCTTGAGTCTGCTCCACCATTCAATAAGATCATGGCTGATCTTCTACCTCAACTCCATTTTCCTGCACTATCCCCACATCCCTTGATTCCCTTAATATTCAAAAATCTATCGATCTCTGTTTTAAATATACTGACCATTATAAGCTTCTTCCTTTGATCTAGTACTATCTTTAACATCTCGTTAGCCATGGTTGGACCACTTTTCCTGTGGGGTTTTTGTGCCTTAAAGGAATGTACATTTGTTGTAAATTGCCTCTCTACCATCACACCTTTTAATGTAGTTTCCCAATCTACCTTAGCCAACTCATCCCTCATACATACGTAGTTTGCTTTATTTATATTTAAGACCCTAGTTTCGGATTTAACCAAATCACTTTCAAACTCAATATAAAATTCTATCATATTATGGTCACTCTTCCCTAAAGACCCCTGTACTACAAGGTTATTAATTAACCCTTCTCGTTGCACATTACTAGATCTAAAATAGCCTGTTCCCTAGTTGGTTCCTCCCCATATTGATCTAGAAAACTATCTTGCATACATTCCATGAATTCATCCTCCACACCATTACTGCAAATTTGGTTTGCCCAGTCTATATGTAGATTAAAGTCCCCCATGATTACTGTATTACTCTTGTTACATGCGCCTCTAATTTCCTGATTTATACTCTGCCCTACATTACAACTACTGTTTGGGGGCCTATAAACAACTCCGACCAATGTTTTCTGCCCCTTGCTGTTTCTTAGCTCCACCCAAACTGATTTTACTTCTTGATTTTCGGAGCTAAGATCATTTCTCTCTACTGTCTTTATCCCATCCTTTATTATCAGGGCTACCCCTCCTCCTTTTCCATTTTGCCAATCTCTTCTAAAAGTTAAGTATCCTGGAATATTTAGCTCCCAACCTTGGCCACATTGCAACCACATCTCCATAATGGCTATTAGATCAAACCTATTAATTTCTATCTGCGCTATTAATTCATCGATCTTCGCGCAGATATAGTGTCTTTAGCTTTGACTTATTTCTATTTTTCCCTGATGTCACCTTAGTCACTGATGTCTTATTACCTGTGTTACTCTCTCTGTCCCTTCCTGACCCACTCTGCTTATTTTTACCCAAAACTCTACTCTGCTCTAGAGCCTTGACATTTCTCTTGCTGCTTTTAATTTTCCTCTTTCCTGAATCCTCCCGCCCCCTAGAAATAAGGTAAGTTATGTTGTTGGACAATGGAAGGACTTACCGAATGAATCAAAGTGCTTGGACATGCAGTTCTGCCAATCTGAGGGTGGTGAAGAACATACTAATGGAACCATAACCAGCCAGGCAATAATATTCCTTGTCTGCAAAGATGTTTCATATAACTATGTATCTCTTGCACGACCATGATCCCTACTGTACAATAGTATAATTTGTTTTTAAATCTACCAGCATAATACATAGGGTCACAAATCACAAGCCAAAAAACAGTGATTCTGTAATAACAACAGAAAATGCTGGAAAAACTCAGCAGGTCAGGCAACATCCGTGGACAGAAATTTGAGTTGACGTTTCAGGTCGAACCCTTCTTCAAAACTGGAAAGAAAAGATAGATCGGAGGCAGGGCTGCGATCGGACAAAAGAATAAAAGAAACAAAAGAAGTAAAAAAGAGACAATAAAAGGTGTTAGAAGCTAGACGAGATGGTAATAGGCTGAGATTGGGTGTAAAGTGTACTGGCAGGGCAAGGGATAGCTGCCAGGTGTGAGAGCGAAACAAAAGGAAAGGGGGGGCGGGGGGAAAGGAGTGGAAAAATTACAAAAAAAAATGAAATAGGGGCCGAGGTTATGATCTGAAATTGTTGAACTCGATATTGAGTCCGGAAGGCTGCAGAGTGCCTAATCGGAAGATGAGGTGCTGTTCCTCGAGTTTACGTTGAGCTTCTGTGGAACAATACAAGAGGCCAAGGACGGTGAGGTCCGAGTGGGAATGGAGCGTTGAATTAAAATGACAGGCGACCGGAAGCTCGGGGTCACCCTTACGGACTGAACGGAGGTGTTCCGCAAAGCGGTCACCCAATCTGCGTTTGGTCTCCCCAATGTAGAGGAGACCGCATCGTGAGCAGCGAATACAGTATACTAGATTGCGAGAAGTACAAGTAAATCGCTGTTTCACCTGGAAGGGGTGTTTGGGGCCCTGGACAGTGGGAAGGGGGGAGGTATAGGGGCAGGTGCTACATCTCCTCCGCTTGCACGGGAAGGTGCCAGGCGAAGGGGAAGGGCTGTTTGGATCCTGTAGTCTAATATTTTTATTTTATTTGGTGCATATTATTTTAACTGTAGCATCTAATAAACAAAATTAAAATATTAGACTACAGAACACCTTAAAAATAGAAAGCATATTCAAAGTACCTTGAATTAGACTACAGAAAGCTAAAGGATATAGTATTTTAAGAAGTTAACAAAAGAAACATGCAATTAAGAAATCATACATTTATTTTTTATAAATGGCAATAATATTCTACAAAAGATGCATCATACACCGTGAAAGCAAAACTTCAATTCAACTGCAAATGATTGTCTTCCTTTTCATCTTTACACTATTGTTATTTTTTTTGGACATTAATTTTCCGTTTTTAAAAAAAGATTTTCTCCCTCAGTCTTCTGATCTCTTGATGCTGCACCCAATCACAATCTGCTCTCAGGACTTTGCCAATTCCTCTCTGAAACCAGCCATTAGGTGGTGAGCCATATAACCTTCCCCTCTTTACGGGGAGGCAATTGCTACTGACACCTTTCCACAGCAGCATGCTCAGATCAAGAAATCAACTTGTGGGGGTAAATTGTAAACACAAGCCCCACTACACTACTGTATTACTACTCCAGTGTTTAAAGGTCCCACTGGGACAAGAAGTTAATACTAAGTTGTTGAATTTAAAGTGATTCTCAATTGTGACATCTAACCAGGTGCAGAATATCACAAAGGAGTATATTTTCCTCCTTTTTTTAAAAAAGTTAGCACAAAAGTTGATGTCAGCATAAAATACACTTCATACTAGTGGTGGTTTTCTCAATAGCATTAGCAAATAGAACCCAGAGATTCAAAAGATTAGACTTAATTACATCATTTAAAAGATGAAGAGACTTAATTACATCATTTAAAAGTGTTTTCAGGACTTGAATGAGGAAATAAATGAAAAATCAATTTCCACACATTAGAATGATAAGTTTTTTTTGGTGCTCTAAAATATTACATTTAATTTTTTTATACAGTAAACCTACCGCAGGTCACTTATTAGATATCTGGGATGCCTTATTTTGACTTGAATGAACAAATGTAATTATAAAAATTTGTCATACAGAACTGAACTACTGTCAGCCATACCTATGGAAATTTGGAATCCGAGTACAAATTCATGTTATATACCACATGGAGTCTGTAAAATGCCCCATAGACCAATCTACTTCCTGATGTCAAAGCACAAAATACATAGAAACTATTCTATTCACAACCACCAAACCAACCTCTCCTGGTAACTAGGTTTCACGTATGTGTGGCCAGGTGAAATGGGCTGCTCAACTTGGTGCTTTGATTTTGTTTGAACCTCAAAGCACTACTGTGTATGTGCTGAGAGTAGATATCTGTATATCCACAATGGCACTAGTTTCAAGGGAAATAACAATAAGCAATGGCTTCAGTAACAAATAGTCTCTTTTCGAATGTCAGGCTTTCTTTTTTTGTAACATTATTAGCGGAAGGTAAAGCTCTATCATTTTTAATGTGCCTCATTTCACCAATGCTCTGGGGTACCTTTAGTACAACAGTGGCATAACGAGACCTTGCAACCGTTCTGTAATCTGTACCCGTTATATTACCAACCAATGACCCAAAGTCACATAACAAAGCCGTCAAATGTATCAATTGCTTATTGTCAAAATAAAGCAAGAATAGGGAAAATGTGTTAATCAAATCATTAACAAGAAATGTCTCAGATTTCCTGTGAATGCTTCCAAAACAAATATAATTTAGTACTAAGTTACGGGATCAAATTGGAACACAGAAAAGTGAATTCCTCACAACTGTAATTTTGATTACAATAAATAAAAATTCACAGAGAAAATTCTACTTGTTTAAAGTGCTAACATTTGAAGATGAGCAAATGCCATATTACGAATATAGCTTGATATGTAAAAACAGAATATTATTCTGCTGGCATATTTGACAAATACATTGCTGTGTCCATAAAAAGGAACATTCATATTGCTAACATGGTAGTAAACAAATACCTAAAACATCATGATTTATCTTACGAATTGACAAATAAATATATTGGAGATGAATTTTCACAGGATTTTGTCCACTGAAGTTACAGCGAATGAGATGGAAGAACCCCCACTGCATATATCAGTAGGTGGATTTACTAAAAGTAGCAAATCAAAATCATCTGTATTTGTTAACAAATAACATTAATTACTCCCTCGCCATGTAAAACCAACATTCTTGCAAGTTAAAGCAAAGTTTAGATGAGATTGCCATTTGATTTTTGGACAGGCATGCTCAGTTAACTGAAGCAGCAGCTCACATCAATAAATGTCATTTTCTTCCTTTTCACCAATGTAACAAAAGCTTGAATAAAGGTACATTCACAAAGCAGGGCATGATTAATTAGGTGTTATATGCTAAAACTTCAAACTGCATCAGTTGAATTCTGTTAAATGGAATCAAGCGGTGACAAATATTCTGATAAATACAAATTATGGTACCAGCAGCTTTTTCAGAGCAAAGGTGTAATTTTCTGATTAAAAAAAAAAGTTAACTATATATACACATTATTATAATGCTAAATTGAGGCAGGGATATTAGAAATCACCCAGGAAGTGTTAAGAGTTACTGGATCCAAAGGCACTGATGCACATTCTAGGGGCAATACTTAATCACTGTGACTGAGTGAGAAAGATCCTGTTTAAAATTACAAGATTGTGGTTTATAACTCTTCATTTATTTGTTAATTACTTAGAAAGAGAATAGGCAAATGATCTTTCTGAACTGGCTTATATTAAAATGAAAGCCACCTTTTCTCTCAAGATCATCAGCTGAGAAAACCATTAGGCTGTCTGTGGGAAAGCAGGCCATTGGTTTGATCCAGTAATTGATCAAAGGAAATACCGTGCATTTGTATGTCAGAGTAAGTGCACATTGCATTACCATTTCCTGGGTATCACAGCCGGTGGGTATTGTTGCTTATTAACATGGTGTGCTACTATTGTTACTTTGATTGACAGTTCTGTAGCTGGAAACTGGGAATAAGTATGACAAAAATTTCATTAGTTCTTACATTTATCACAGTAATTCACTTCAAAACTGTACATCGAGTCATTGTGGCAAGAAGCGACCCCATGACACTTAGAGCCGTGTTTTGCTTCATCAAAACTCAGGTTAATGTTTGCAAAAAGGACTATGAATATTGAAATAATATGATCTCAGAAAATAGTTTAATGTCCTTGTGAAAGTCAAGAACCATGCTTGCTGTTCTTCTTTGTGTTTCTGTATAATTTTAGTTCTGAAAATAAAAATTTGATTCAGTTACATAGTCTGATATACAAGGTCTGTCATCTTGTGTTTTTCTACCAATTTAGAGAGATTAGTTATATGTAGTGGCTTCCATTTTATTTCCTGTGCATACCTGAACAGTACAAGGATTCATCGTTGGCCCTGTACCCCACTATTTCATACATAGGTCAAGTTTTGGTTCATAGGACTTTAGCAGAGAGCACAAATAAAAGGATATTGGGAACTAGCCCAGATTGCGATAATCACCATATCCTGAAAATTATAGTCAATATATATGATTACTATGGAGTAAACAGATTCTAAAAATGGAAAATGTTTTCACTGGTTTTGGGCAGAATCTACTTTGTGCTTTATGACATTAGATCTTGATACTACCATCTTTTGACATCAATTAACAAGCTAAAGGGAAATTTAGTTTTCATATAAAGTTAGTCTTTTGCCAGCAAATATTTAGTGTTTTAATCCTAATGTTCAATTAAATTTGCAGTATCCCACAAATATGCTCTTCTCACGATGAATATATAAAACTAATATGCGCATATATACATGTTGTTCCTAATGTAATTACTTCAGAAAAATGGAAAAAAACTTCAATTGAGAGAGCATATAATTTACACACATGAATTCTCCCCTTTACTCAATTCCTCTTTCAAGCAGAAATTCAAGCTGAAAGGATGAGAGGGATGGGAGAGGAGGGAAAGTAAAATAAAATCAAAAATTCAAGAGTGGGCAATACTTTTTCCACATACACATTAAAATATAAGGAATAGTGTAACAATCCTGAGGTATTGGGTTGTGGCTTCTGCTACCCCATAGGAGTGAAGAGGTAGTTGGCTATACAAGGCAAAACTAAGAACATTTTGCGAAGGGAGAAAGTAAGCGAGAGAGTTTGAATACAAGTTCTGATATATATCATCATTACTGATTACTAAATACAGGAAACTCTTTGGTATCCGGCACCGACGGGATTGGGATGGTGCCAGTTGATTAAAACTTCCAGATAATGAAGAAGGGACATGGAGTGACAATGGCCCAAGGTACGAGAGCCCCGTAACACAACCAGAAGTGCTGGAGCCCCGTAACACAACCAGAAGTGCTGGAGCCCCGTAGCACAGCCAGAAGTGCTGGAGCCCCGTAGCACAGCCAGAAGTGCTGGAGCCCCGTAGCTCAGCCAGAAGTGCTGGAGCCCCGTAACACAGCCACAAGTGCTGGAGCCCCATAACACAGCCACAAGTGCTGGAGCCCCGTAACACAGCCACAAGTGCTGGAGCCCCGTAACACAGCCACAAGTACAGGAGCCCCAGTTACACAGGTACAGGGGACCCGGTTACACAACCAGAGGTGCAAGAGCCATGGTTACACGGCAAAAGGTACGAGAACCCCGGTTACACAGCCGCAAATATACAGTATATGGAAGCCTCAAAACCTACTCCTGAATTTTGCCGGTTATTAGAGAATTCTGGATAATTAGGTGCTGTTTAAACGAGTTTCCTGTACACTGTTTTACATGCATAACCATGTTTGGAGCTTGGTATGGAAGCTGAAATTCCTGGGCCCAGGCGAGTAGGATGATGGCATATGCCAGGTGGGTGGAGTGGAGGAGCAGAATTTGTGATGGGACCCAGTGTTTTTCCGCCTCATTTTCTCAAAGAGATTCCAAAAGACAGACAGGCACAAGACGCAAGAGGTGGGATGGGATGATGTTTCGTCAGAAATCCTACCGCTTCCAGCGCCTCTTCTACCCCACAGAAAGTACTTCTGCATGATGTCAATCGACTGCTGCTAGGAAAGTGGGAAGTTTAAAATAGTCAGTTTTTTGAAAGGCTTTAATTCTCTTCAGGCCCCACAGCCCACCCTCACCCCATTATTTTTCTGATATTCCTGGTCCCTAAATCCCTTTGCTAACAACCCTGTTCCTAGGATTTGGGATAGGGTCAACATCAGGCACAGCCGAAGAATTTCAAGAAATTTCAGCCCTCCTGTGGCGGGAGCTTATGTGGGTCTTCACAATAGGTTACATCTTCACAAACGTTTATATGACCTGCAATCTTAAGGGTATGATTTATGATTTTGTCAGCCAGCATAAAAAAAGACAAAATTTCCCTGGTGTGACCAATGCACTAAATTTTACAAGTCTTTAACACTGCAACACCGCTTCTAGTTTCAAAAATGGCAGAGTACATCTAGCATTTAAAAATGCTCATCTGACTCAATATGTAATCCATCAATGGAATGAACATTTTCAGGGATGTCAGATTCTGCTTCACATTTTATAAATTCTTCATCATCAGCTTTTTGTTCATTTTTATTCCCTCTTATTGGGGTCAAAGAGCCATCGTTACCAACTGCAACAAGACTGTTACTTTGCTTTTTATTTCTCTTGTTTATAGATGCCTTTGATTTTCTGCCATTATGACTCTTCTGACTCTGTGCGTCAACTGTGCCTGAAGCACTGGACCGGTCATCTTCTGAATCACCCAGCAATTTTCCTGAAAACTGAACTGCTGCTTGTTCTTGGGGCTGACCATTTCTCTCCGAGAAAACTTGCTTGCTTGTTTTATCATTATAGCCAATTGCTTCTTCTAAACTTGGAAATTTATTACCAGCTTCTTTGTCAGAGTTCGGGCGATTAGGTTGTAAGTTTTTGGATTTAGGTTCAACTGATTGACTTGCAAGTTGAATAGACGGATTTGTGGTACCATTGGGGATCACTGCAGATTCAGATTGTTTCAGAAAGGCTTGATCTCCAGCATAAAGCTAAAGGAAAAATATTAACATATCAAAGTAATAGAAAGTGAGAAAAGCTATTTGTTACAACTTGCCTCTTGTGCTAGCATACACATCGGCACTTCTTCAGAATGTACAAACTCAATACAGCTACATATTTTATTATGAAATGGTGTTCAAATAATTACAGTAGAAATTCATATGTCATGAATATCGTTCGAGTTTAAATAATTTTCTGTTGATTTCGCTGACCTCAGGGCTACTGAATGCCCCCCCCCACCCCTTGCTTGATCTACGGAGTGCTGTTATTAGTATTCTCAGTTTTGTTGTGGATTTGTGCTTAGAAGAAACTTATGGTTAACAATACCCCTGCAATCTGAACCTGGTTTATTTGCTAGGTGCTGAGTGAAGGCATCCTCAGTGGGCATCCGTCACCAATGAGAACAGTTGTGGTTGTGGCTGCAGCACCATCAGGACAGTAGTTTCTTATCACTACATTTTAGGATATTTACCTCCTTTTCATTTATTGTCACTTCTCAGGACAATAAATGATTTACAGATCAAAATGCACAAGACTGTATTATTACAAAGATTATATGAACAATTTTGTACTATGGAGTATATCGCTGGTCATCAGGCCTGGCTATAATCAAGACTGCTCCCGATTAACTACAAATTCCAGACTTGTCTTTACTGAAACCAGAATCAATGCTGCAAGTAGAAGGTCACCCTTGATTATCAGTACTGACAGAGCCAGAGCCACAGCAGGTGGAGATATTGGGGGGAATTTTCCCAGCCCTGGGGAGGCGGGACTGCCGGGAAAATGGCAGAAACTGGGAGTGGATACCGACCCCATTCCCAACCCGCCTCCGTGCCATCTTCCCGGGAGGCGGGTCCCCGACTCGCGCAGGGACCCATCTCCTCAAGGCGGGAAAGGGATTAGAGCCAATTAACTGCCTGTTAACAGGTAGTTAACAGGCAGTTTTGAGGCTTATCCCCATTTTACCCCTGCAAGTGCGGGCTTCCCAACGGCTGTGAACCTCGTCAGGGTCAGCAAGGTGAGCAGTGGGTCTACGGGGGTGAGAGGGGTCGAAAAGTCTGCTGTAGAGGTGAGTGATGGGTGCAAGTGTGGACAGGTAAGTATGAGAGGTGAGTGTAAAGTGTTAGAAAAAGTTTACTTATCTTTGCTTCTTCCTGCAGGCTTCAACTCTTGGGGGTCCAGAGGTGCCTCATCTCAACAGCAGAGAGACAGAATGGCTGCTTCATTCTCAGATGCAGCAGCCATCTACTTTGTGCCGAGGGGGGTTTTGGTGAGCCCTCTGTGCAAGGGCTCACCTTAGAACAGAGATTGTCAAGTGTTCGGCAGCTTCTCAAAGCTGTCAAATGCTGACAATTCATCTGTCAAAAAATGACAGATGAAACGTCAGACGCTGACACCGTGTCACCGGCTTTCCCATAATTGGCCGGTTAAGCCCGCAGGGCGGGCTTAACAAGATCAATCAAGAGAAAATAGCTTGGGTTGGTCAGACGTCGTTGGGGGCGGGACTGAAACCTGAAAACCAGCAGTCCCGCCCCCCAATGCGCCCCCATTGACAAAATCCAGCCTATTATGGCAATCATCTCAATGATGTCAGCCACATGTTGAAATAACCCCTCAATTACCAAGTACATGGCTCTGAAGAAAGCCTTCAGGAGAACCAAAAATAGGCAACTGATATGCTGGGGCCATGTACAATAAAGTGCATTAGGGAAGGATACCTCAATTGATCCAGATGTTTGTTAATGAGGACTGAAAATGGCCATATTAGTGTTAGGCTCTAAAATCACTGGATACCAAATTGTGTAACTGAAGCTGGTCTCTACTGAGTTAATTGATCTGGCAGAAGAACTACAGCTGACCTCAGTGCTTCTGGTTGAGGGAAAGGAAAAAATATATAATTGACTGTGATCCTGATTGCTGTCAAACAACCTATGCTCGTGTGACAAGCAGGCTCAGGTGTGGGTCTGTTTGGTAAACTAGCCCAACAATACTCACTGTCATAGTTCATACTTGACTAACAGCCAAGTAAGATACAGGAGGGTGGAAGACCCCTTTGGAACTTCCTCCCCAGCAATAAATGAATGTGTTCAAAAGGCAAATATTGTTAGAGAAAACTAAAGAAGAAATTCAGTTAACCATCTTTTTCTTTTTTCAGATGCTTGTACACCTTATAGCATTTTCTGTTTTTGTTCCAGATTTTCATCGAATCGTACAGCACAGGAGGAGGCCATTCGGTCCATCATGCCTATGCCAGGTCTTTGAAAGAACTTTTTCCTCATCTCCTCTCTGATCCTTTTGCCAATTATTTTAAATCTGTGTCCTCTGGTTGCTGGCCCACCTACCAATGGAAACTGTTTCTCCTTATTTACTCTATCAAAACCCTTCATAATTTTGAATACCTCTATAAATCTCCCCTTAACTTTCTCTGCTCTAAGGAGAACAATCCCAGCATTTGCAGCATTCACTTTTTCTTTTTATCTGCATGTTAGTTATCATGGAATCATAGACTGGGGTGGGGGGGAACCGGTAGCGTGCGGCGAACCCGGAAGTAAGTGCAGCACGTCTGTCAGCAGCTTTTTAACCCAGCCACTGCATTTGTATCGGACTTCCAGGTTTCCCAACCAATTAGTGTGAGCGGGCGTGAGGAGTCGATTTCAACTGAACTATTTAAAGGGACACTGCAAAGATATTAGTTGATGGATTATGGAGGTGAGGGAACAGAGGAAGTAACTGCCGTTATGGAGTCCCAATGTGGCAAGTCTCCGCCTTGCTACACTGATGCCTCCCTAGCCCTGATGTTGCGGTCTTTAAGGGTCTGCAGGGAGATACACTTCCCTGACGAAGGGAGGAAGAAGCCTGCCACTGAAAGCAAGAAGACGTGGCTCAGGAGGTGAGCAGCAGGAGTGTGATGCCATGCTCCTGGTTACAGTGCCGGAAGCTGTTTAATGACCTAATCAGGACAGGTAGGGTGAGTGTGCTGGCACATTCAACTACATCCTGATGTGTGCATCATGCCAATGCCCTCACTCTGCCTTCTCAAGCCTACTCCAGCACATCACTCCTCACACCAACTTACCTTGCAGGTGCACCCATCCCCCTCTATCTATGCACTTCCTCACATCCCCATCTGTGCATCCACCACTGACACTCACTCTCCTCTTAATGCAATGTCACACCTCTCCCTCAGTCACCCTCAACAAATGTTGTCCATCCATCCGTTCAAGACATTCCATTACTCTCACTCATAGGTCTCTTCTTTCCCACTTTGCAGGAGAAGAGAGCACGGAACACCAGGGAGAGGCAGAGAACCGGAGGTGGTCGCCAGCAATCTCAATTCTTACATCTGCAGGGGAGGCGGCGCTGGAGATCAGCGGGGTCTTGGCGTGCCTGGCCATCGGAGATGGGGAGCCTCCCATCTATCTGGTGACAGAATTAAATATTGCACAGCCACAACCACAGCCACTTGGAGCAGGGAGCAGCGAGGAGGAGCCCGGCATAAAAACCGGCGGCAGCAACGAGGCCCGACCACTCGGAGCAGCGAGGAGGAGCCCGGCATAAAAACCGGCGGCAGCAACGAGGCCCGACCACTCGGAGCAGGGAGCAGCGAGGAGGAGCCCGGCATAAAAACCGGCGGCAGCAACGAGGCACACCAACTCAGCAGCAGGGAGAGAGGTAAAGAGTAATCAGAGTGTGACGTCACCAGGGAGCAGGTAAGTGATTGGTTGGTGAGTATTTCTCTTTTTTAAACTTTAACTCTGTAGTTTATAGTTACTAGGGTCTTTTCTGGTGTAGCAGGGACTCTTGGTAGACCATACAAGCGCCTTAGAGATATCTTTAATTGGTGATAGTGAATTAATTTAAATTAATTAAAGGGTAAGTCATGCCAGGAGAGCCCAGCCCCATGTTATGCTCCTCTTGCTCCATGTGGGAATTCAGGGACACTGCCGGTGCCCCTGATGACCACGTGTGCCGGAAATGCATCCAGCTGCAGCTACTAGCAGACCGCATTGAGGCGCTGGAGCTGCGGGTGGATGGGTTGTTGAGCATTCACGATGCTGAGAGGGTCGTGGATAACACGTTTAGTGAGTTGGTCACACCGCAGGGTAGGGCTGCACAGGAAGAAAGGAAATGGGTGACCACCAGGCAGAGCAATAGAAGCAGGCAGGTAGTGCAGGAGACCCCTGTGACCATTCCCCTCTCAAACAGGTATACCGATTTGGATACTGTTGAGGGGGATGACTCACCAGGGGAAGGCAGCAGCAGCCAACTTCCTGGCACTGGGGGTGCTCCTGCTGCCCAGGAAGGGAGGAAAAAGAGTGGGAGAGCAATAGTGGTAGGGGATTCTATAGTAAGGGGAACAGATAGGCGTTTCTGTGGCCGTAGACGTGAATCCAGGATGGTTTGTTGCCTCCCTGGTGCCAGGGTCAAGGATGTCACTGAGCGGCTGCAGGGCATTCTGGAGGGGGAGGGTGAACAGCCAGAGGTCGTGGTCCACATTGGTACCAACGACATAGGTAAAAAGAGGGATGAGGTCCTGCAGCAAGAATTTAGGGAGCTAGGTGGAAGATTAAGGAGCAGGACCTCAAAGGTTGTAATCTCTGGATTACTCCCGGTGCCACGTGCTAGTGAGTATAGGAATAGGAAGATAGAACAGATGAATGCGTGGCTAAAGGGATGGTGCAGGAGGGAGGGCTTTAGTTTCCTGGATCACTGGGTCTGCTTCTGGGAAAGGTGGGACTTGTACAAGTCGGACGGTTTACACCTGAACCAGAGGGGGACCAATATCCTTGCGGGGAGGTTTGCTAGCACTGCTGGGGGGGGGGGGTTTAAACTAACTTGGCAGGGGGATGGGATACAGAGTGGAACTATAGTAGGGGGTGATTTACAGCCAAATACGGAGGAAAAAACAAATCAGCTGGGAAGGCAGAGCAAATATGTCACGGCAAAAGGGAATATGGCAAGGCTGGAATGCATTTATTTTAATGCAAGGAGTCTTGCAAATAAGGTGGATGAACTGAAGTTGTTGTTGAACACATGGGAGTACGATATTGTTGCTATCACGGAGACATGGTTGAGGGAGGGTCAGGACTGGCAGCTCAATATTCCGGGGTATAGAATCTTCAGGCGAGACAGAGGGGGGTGTAAAAGGGGAGGGGGTGTTGCAATATTAATTAAGGAATCAATTACTGCTGTAAGGAGGGATGATATATTAGCGGGTTCCTCTAATGAGGCCATATGGGTAGAACTTAAAAACAAAAAGGGGGCAAGCACTTTGCTGGGAGTGTACTATAGGCCCCCAAACAGTCAGGGGGAGATAGAGGAACAGATATGTAGGCAAATCTCAGAGAAGTGCGAAAATAATAGGGTAATAATAGTGGGGGATTTCAACTTCCCCAATATTAATTGGGATAGTCAGAGTGTGAAAGGCTTAGAGGGTGCAGAATTCTTAAAGTGCATCCAGGAGAGCTTTTTGAGCCAACATGTAGAAAGTCCTACAAGAGAGGGGGAGGTACTGGACCTAATTCTAGGGAATGTAGCCGGGCAAGTGGTGGAAGTGTCAGTAGGAGAGCATTTTAGCGACAGTGACCATAATTCGGTGAGATTTAAGGTGGTCATGGAAAAAGACAAAGACGGCCCGGAAATAAGGGTTCTAAATTGGGGAAAGGCCGATTTTAATATGATAAGGCAGGATCTGGCCAAAGTGGACTGGGAGCAGCTACTTATAGGAAAATCCACATCAAAGCAGTGGGAGACTTTCAGAAGGGAAATAGAGAGAGTACAACGCCAACATGTTCCTGTAAAGGTCAAGGGTGGGACCAACAAGCAAAGGGAACCTTGGATGACAAGGGATATACAAAAATGCATGAGGAAAAAAAGGGGGGCTTTTGGCAGTTACAAAAGACTAAAGACGGAGGAAGCCCTAGAGGAGTATAAAAAGTGCAGGGGAATACTTAAAAAAGAAATTAGGAGGGCAAGGAGGGGCCATGAAATAACACTGGCGAGCAAAATAAAGGAAAATCCTAAGATGTTTTATAAGTATATTAAGGGCAAGAGGATAACCAGGGAAAGGGTAGGGCCCATTAGGGACCAAAGTGGCAATCTGTGTGTAGAGCCAGATGATGTAGGCGGGGTTTTAAATGAATTTTTTGCATCTGTGTTCACTATGGAGAAAGACGATGTAGACATAGAAATCGGGCAAGGGGACTGTGACATACTTGAACATATTAGCATCGAGAGGGAGGAGGTACTAGCAGTTTTAGCAGGCCAAAAAGTGGATAAATCCCCAGGCCCGGACGAGATGTATCCCAGGCTGTTGTGTGAGGCAAAGGAGGAGATTGCAGGGGCTCTGACACAAATTTTCAGAACCTCTCTGGCCATAGGGGATGTACCAGAGGACTGGAGAACAGCTAACATAGTACCATTATTCAAGAAGGGTAGCAGGGATAAACCAGGGAATTACAGGCCAGTGAGCCTAACATCTGTGGTAGGGAAATTATTGGAAAAAATTCTGAGGGACAAAATTAGTCTCCACTTAGAGAGGCAAGGATTAATCGGGGATAGTCAGCATGGCTTTGTCAAGGGTAAATCATGTCTGACTAATCTGATTGAATTTTTCGAGGGGGTGACTAGGTGTGTGGATGAGGGAAATGCTGTGGATGTGGTTTACATGGATTTCAGTAAAGCTTTTGAGAAAGTCCCGCATAGGAGACTGGTCAAGAAGGTAAGAGCCCATGGGATCCAGGGTGCCTTGGCGCGTTGGATCCTAAACTGGCTGAGTGGCAGGAGACAGAGGGTGATGGTCGAAGGTTGCTTTTGTGACTGGAAGCCTGTGTCCAGTGGGGTACCTCAGGGATCGGTGCTGGGACCCTTGCTGTTTGTGATCTACATAAATGATTTGGATGAGAATGTAAAAGGTATGATCAGTAAGTTCGCAGATGACACGAAAATTGGTGGGGTGGTAAATTGCGAGGAGGAAAGCCTCAGGCTACAGGACTATATAAACGGGTTGGTCAGATGGGCGGAAAAGTGGCAAATGGAATTTAACCCTGAAAAGTGCAAGGTGATGCATTTTGGACGGACAAATAAGGCAAGGGAATACACAATGAGTGGTAGGACCCTAGGAAGTACAGAGGGTCAGAGGGACCTTGGTGTACATGTACATAGATCCCTGAAGGCAGCGGAACAGGTAGATAAGGTGGTTAAAAAGGCATATGGGATACTTGCCTTCATTAGCCGAGGCATAGAATATAAGAGCAGGGAGGTTATGATGGAGCTGTACAAAAGGCTGGTGAGGCCACAGCTGGAGTACTGTGTGCAGTTCTGGTCGCCTCACTATAGGAAGGATGTGATTGCTTTGGAGAGGGTGCAGAGAAGATTCACCAGGATGTTACCTGGGATGGAGCGCCTCAGCTATGAAGAAAGACTAAACAGGTTGGGGTTGTTTTCCTTGGAGCAAAGAAGGCTGAGGGGGGACCTGATTGAGGTGTACAAAATGATGAGGGGCATAGATAGGGTAGATAAAGAGGAACTTTTCCCCTTAGTAGGGGGGGTCAATAACAAGGGGGCATAGATTCAAGGTAAGGGGCAGGAGGTTTAGAGGGGATTTGAGGAGGAACTTTTTCACCCAGAGGGTGGTTGGAATCTGGAACTCACTGCCTGAAAGGGTGGTAGAGGCAGGAACCCTCATAACATTCAAGAAGCATTTGGATGAGCACTTGAAATGCCATTGCATACAAGGCTATGGACCAAATGCTGGAAAATGGGATTCGACTGGACAGGGATTGATGGTCGGCGCAGACACGATGGGCCGAAGGGCCTCTTTCTGTGCTGTATGACTCTATGACATGGCACACAACACTCACTCATGTTGACTAGATGTCAGCAGCCAGTGAAATATGATCATGGTCATAATGTTCACTTGAAACATTCTTACTGTGACAGTTCTAATTCATGTCTTAAATCTCCCACAGGGCCATCAAGTGTCCCGCAGGAGGTGGTCCAGGAGGAGGACAGCTCCTCCTCAGAGGAGGTCACAGATTCTGAGGGTACACAGTCACAGGACCCATGCAGTCCATGCACCAGCTCACTTACTTGCACTTCAGTGGGACTGGTAAGGAAGACAGTTGGGTTTTCACCTGGTGTCTCACACATCACAAGTGAGCAAGAGCAGATGGTGGAGACAGGGTCAGCAGTGGAGAGTCCATGTCGGAGGGCGTAGGACACTTCAAGCTCTACTCAGCTGGACGTAGATGCTGAACCTTGGGGGCCGTCAACAAATAAATACTTCTAGAGCAGCCGCAAAGAATGTGCAATGTACTGGCAGGCTTTCTAGTCGCACTGTGCATGCTTGCAGAGAGATTGGAGGAGTCCGCCTCAAGCATGAGTGGCATGATGTCACAGGCCTTTGCGATGATGTCTTCGTCCATGGAAAGAATGGCCATCTGTATGGGTCATCAAACGCGGCAATCAAACGAGTGCATGCAGGCCCTCACCAATGGCTTGCACACTCTGAATGCCACCTTAAATAGGATTGGTAAAACCCTAGCCTTGGCTATTCAGTGCCCACTGATGTGCAGCAAAGTGCTCTCCAGCTCATTGCTAGCAGGGAAGTGCTGGTGGGCCATGAGAAGCTAGAAGCGGGGACTCTGCCCAAAACGTTTCCACTTCTCCCCTGGTGCTCTCCCTTAGTCAGTACCCCACATACTGCCTCGTGTCCTGATGGCCGAGTCTGCCCCTGCACAGGTGCAAGTGGAGCAGTCTTTGGCGGGGCCCTCTCGGGCTCCAAAACCCAGAGAATGTCAGCCATGGCATCTCAGTAGTCAGAGCAGGGAACTGAGCAGCCTGTCTTTACCTCTGCTGAAGCCACAGGGGTTGCACCACTTAGAAGTGCTGGGAAGAGGAAGAGTAAGAGTAAAGATTTGTAGTTGCACAAGAGTATGCACATGGGTGTGTTACACAATGTTAGATTGTTAAGTTTGTTTAATTTATGAGCTGCATAAATATATTTTGTTTGCACCTTTTCCCGTCTTGCCTATTTTTGCCTGTTGCTTGGCAAGTGGCCTTCTCACTTGTGATGGATAGTAAGGCAAGACTTAACACCAAGCAATGGGTGACTGTGAAAGGGATGCTTGGTCGATTGCAGGACTGCTTTGTGTTGGGGAAAGGGCAAGTGAGTTTAGCATGTGGCTGTCAGATGGGTGCACTGGTGCAACCTAACTGAACCTCACCATTATGAGGGCATCCCAGGCAGCAATGTGCACAGCTGCTAGTGCATTGGCCACATGACATTCCTCCTCCTCGGCTCTGTGTTCTGCGCCTTGTTTCTCCTGAAGGTCCAAACTTCGCTGCTGTGCAATGTTGTGCAGAGCGCAGCACACCACGACCATTCTGGACACCCTGGCAGGTGCGTATTGAAGGGCGCCCCTAGATCTGGTGAGGCACATGAAACGCATCTTCAGCATGCTGATTGCTTGCTCAATGACACATCTGGTTGTCATATGGCTTTCATTGCAGCACTCCTGGGTCTCATTGGTTGGGGTTCTCATGGGTGTCATCAGCCACGTTTTAAGTGGGTACCCCCATCTCCAAGCAGCCAGCCGGTAAGTCTGCTTCGAGGTGCAAAGAGATCAGGGAGGGTGGACTGGCGCAGGATGAAAGCATTATGGCAGCTGGATGAGAATCTTGCGCACACCTGCATAATCAACATATTTAAATTGGCAACCTGCCTCTCCCGAGGGTGTTTCTCGCACACAGCCTAATGCGCTTCAGTTAAATGGGGAAGTCGGCGGGCTGGAGCAGGCTTCCTGACACGCAGTCAATTTCAGTGCTTTTACTCCCCCCCCTCCCCCCGCACCAACTGACTCCCAATTGCTCTTGGAAGTTAAAATGCACACCAGCTGCACATTGATGGAGCGGAAGCCCTTGCGTTTGACGAACACTCCTGGGTGATCTGGGGGTGCCTTAGTTGCCACATGCATGCAGTCGATGACGTTCTGCACCTGTGAGAAGCCAGACAGAGCCGCAAACCCGAACACCCGCTCATTCTGACTGGCATCATCAGTGGCAAAGTGTACATAATTGCCTGCCCTGGCAAACATGGCGTCAGTCACCTGTGTTCTGCATTTGTGGGCGGCCTACCGAGAGATCCTGCAAATGTCTCTGGCAGATCCCTGGAAGAAGCCAGAGGCAAAGAAATTGAAGGCAGTGGTGACTTTGATAGCCGCTGGTAAAGCATGGACACCAGGTCCACTTGGCAGCAGGTCTTGGTCCAGAGGCTGTAAATGTCTGCCACCACCTGACACGAGACCCTGAGCCTCCTGAGACACTGGTGCTCCGACATGTCCAGGAAGCTGATCCTCTGCCTATACACCCTGTGTTGCAAGTATCGCCTCCTGCGAGCTACACCTCTCTGCATATCCCCTCTCTCCTGTGGTGCAGCAGGTCTGGGAGGAGCAGGCTACTGCTCATCTGAGGTCCAAGCTAAAACAGAATAAGCAGCACCCATGCTGATCTGACAGATCACAGCTGCAGAGTGCAGATCAGACGTATAAACCTCCAAAGCAGTGAAAGTGACCTCCAAAGTAGTGAAAGTGACCTCCAAAGTAGTGAAAGTGATCTCTCAGAACAAGTACTGTGAGCAAAAGCCTTTCACACAATCAGGCAAGAAAGCAGCTGAGGGGTTTCTTTTCTTCAGCCCCTACAATTGCCGCTGTGCTCTCACCTTGCTTTCACTGCCGAGTTCCAGGAAGCCCGGGAAACTCGTGCACCCATAGTTAAATCCCCAAACCCCTGTTAAGTTAGCTCTTAAAGACCTATTAACATATTTAAATTGGCAACCTGCCTCTCCCGAGGGTGTTTCTCGCACACAGCCTAATGCGCTTCAGTTAAATGGGGAAGTCGGCGGGCTGGAGCAGGCTTCCTGACACGCAGTCAATTTCAGCGCTTTTATTCCCCCCCCTCCCCCTGCACCAACTGACTCCCAATTGCTCTTGGAAGTTAAAATTCTCCCCGGTCCCTCCCCCCGAGTCTAATCCCTAATATTCAGTCTGATTTGTCCGTAGAGTAAATTAGGCTCCTTAGAAGAATCTAATAAATATGAACATTTATTACTGTGACAAATTTACTTCAACAGAAAAGTATTTAACCGAGGGATGGGGAGACTTGTTGCATTGTGATTACAGGTGAATTTGCAAAAATAGATGGAGTTCATCAATGAAGTGATGTGACAATCAATTATCTAAAGGTTAATTAAATAACAACATATGTCACAAGAATATGTCAACTGCCTACATAAATGAGGGACCAATAATAAATAACGGTCTAATTTGTTATTGCAATAATGCATTCTGCACAAAAAAGATTTGATCAAATTATAGGTGACAGTTAAGTCATGTTCATTAAATTACTGTAATCATTTTCTTAACCTAATAGGCTAAAGATTTATCATGACTAAAATTTATCCATCAACCAACACCATCAAAACAGATTAACTGGTCATTTATCTCATTGCTGTTTGTGAGACCGTGCTGTGCACAAATTGGCTGCTGCATTTGCCTACAGAACAGTGAATGCACTCCAGAATGTAATTAATTAACTTTGAATCATTTTGGGAAATCCTGAGGACATAAAACGTGCTATACAATTACAAGTTCTTTCTTTAAAAAATTTAAACTTTATTCACCTCCTTGTCTTGTGGTGCTCCTGGGAGTAATTTTTCTTTGGTTGAATCACCTCCTTGTTCTTTCTTATCCTTTCCAACACTGGATGACAACTGAGGTCGTCCTACAGGACCAAAGTCTAATTGGTCTATTCCAGCTATGGTGGCCAATTGCCCAAGACTGCAAAACATATACATACATAGTGTTGAGATAAAGTACAACACAACTTAACAGCACTGTACAAAACCTATTCTTCTGTGGCTAGACAAGCATCAGGGCAGGATATCCACCACCCATGTGACCCCACTCTGACCCCATCATGTTTTCCTTAGTCAGGATTGTTATAATATTAAAGGTGGGCCCCCAGCACTATAAACCATTTGCTATTGGGAGCTCACCTTTAGAGAGGCAGGAAATTGGTGATGCAGCAGCTTGAAGGAGCAGAAAACAGATGTAACATCAGGCAACAAGGACTTTGAAGAGTGATTGCAAGAAGCATTCCTGCGAGTGCGGCAGCAGGGCCCAAAGCCCCGAGTTTTCAGATTTCTCCGTAGAGGTTTTGTTAGCGCAAATAAAGGAAAGGTTGCTGATGTTTCTTGAAGCTGAGGAAAGGAATATGGCCCAGGTACAGTGGCAGGAGCTGGCCTTCGCAGTCAGTGCCACCTTCAACAACCCTAACACATGGCAACTCCGTGCTGGAAGAAGTTCCATGACCCCAGCAGGGTATCCAAGTTAAAAGGAGAGTCATACCTTGTGACAAAACACTTTAATAAGAAAGTTTCACATTTGCAGTCACCTTGCCCTCACTGCATTCAACACCATTTACAACTTACCAGAAATGTGCAAGAGCTGCTCCAATACACTCTGCATCTATTTTACAAACATTCCCCTATCTTGCCAAAAAAAGTCTGTACATATGTCTTTGTTAACAAATTTTTTAATTGAGTTCTGTAAGTTTTTCTACTTTTTTTGCTTCTTCCTGGTGTCTGAAATTGTGTTCTTTCAATCCTAATTTCTTACTTCCCTTGGTTCTTCCTCAATGGCAACATGATGCAAGGTGTCTGGTTGTTGCTGTTATTTTCTGAATAAACCAGAAGAGTGAAAACACAGCATTCTGCTTGCCCACTAATGGTTTTGATTGTATTTTTCAGGCTGCAGTATAAATTGCTGAGTTTAAATATGAAAAAATGGAGATGCAATTTTATTTGTAATGTAACAGCACTTACTTGTTCATCGCTATTTTAGTCGAGTTTGGAAGTGAACTAGCACCAGAAGTGGAGAGGGAAGTTGGCTACCATTCCTTTCTTCCAGACTTTTCAGAAATAGCTGAGTATTAGCAAGTGCTTCCAAAGCGTGCAGAGGCTTCAAGAGTCGCATATGTATGACACAACAGAAGACAGAGAGCAAAGGACGGTCAGATTGCACGTGTGGAAGCCTGAAAAATGTCAAAATCGAACTTCCAGCTAAACAATCCGAGCTGTGGAAAGAGGTTACAAGGCAAGTTCTTGGACAGAAGGGAGGCCTTTGAGGGCAAATGTTTTTTTCAATACTAACAGATGGTATAGGGTTTTTTTCCAGTAAGTTTTGAGATTTTTTTGGTGCTTATTATGTTATAAATGTTATTTCTGGCATGAAAAGACTTTTGTTAAAGATGTGCTCACAAAGAGTGAACATAAGAAATAGGAGCAGGAGTAGGCCATTCGGCCCCTCGAGCCTGCTCCACCATTCAATAAGATCATGGCTGATCTGATCTTGGCTTCAACTCCACTTTCCTGCCCGCTTCCCATAACCCTTGATTCCCCTGTTTTTCAAAAATCTGTCCATCTCTGCCTTGAATATATTCAATGACTCAGCCTCCACAGCTCTCTGGGGTAGAGAATTCCAAAGATTCACGACTCTCAGAGAAGAAATTCCTCCTCATCTCCGTTTTAAATGGGCGACTCCTTATTCTGAAACTATGCCCCCTAGTTCTAGATTCTCCCATGAGGGGAAACATCCTCCCTGCATCTACCCTGTCAAGCCCCATCAGAATCTTAGGTTTCAATAAGATCACGTCTCATTCTTCTAAACTCCAATGAGTATAGGCCCAACCTGCTCAACCTTTCCTCATAAGACAACCCCTTCAACTCCGGAATCAACCTAGTGAACATTCTCTGAACTGCCTCCAATGCAAGTATATCCTTCCTTAAATAAGGAGACCAAAACTGTACGCAGTACTCCAGGTGTTGTCTCACCAATGCCCTGTACAGTTGTAGCAAGACTTCCTGACTGAAGTGTTTAGTTCTTACTGATTCAGGTGAAGCAGGGTTAGAGGTGACATGGGATATTCGGACCATGGACTTCAAGCCAATCGGTTTTTAAAGGCTGTTTGATGAAGGAACTGTGGAGACTGGAAAATATCCGTCAGTTTTGGCTCCAGGTCAGAAGCCCTCAGCATTATGTTGGCTTTCTTTCTCTTTTTTCTTAAAAATTGCTTTGTATATGTACCACAGCTTTCAGTCAATCAGGGTTGAATTGTTGCTTGCTGAGAAAACTGTGGAGACTGGAAAATGCTTGTTAATTTCAGACTCTAGATCAAAAGTACCATGCATTAAAATTTATTTTTTTCCCTCCATATGTCTTTGCACCTGTAATTGTGACATCTGAAATGTGAAAGAGAATGTACCTATGCACCATATGTATTAGTGAAGTTGCTATGGTGTTGCTAACAATAATTATAAGGATAGGTGCATTATATCTTGTAATTTACAATGTATTATTCTGCTACTAAGGGAGAGATGTGGTCAAATCTAATAGCTATTAAACAAATACATGAGGTCAGAACGCAAAAATTGTAGATGCTCTTAGCCAGCATTTAATTGGTCTTCGTCCTGCATGTCAGAACATAAGAACATAAGAAATAGGAGCAGGAGTAGGCCATTCGACCCTGCTCTGCCATTCAGTAAGATCATGGTTGATCTTTTACCTCAACTCCACCTTCCCGCATTATCCCCATGTCCCTTGAGTCCCTTAGTACTCAAAAATCCATCGATCGCTGTCTTGAATATACTTAACGACTAAGCATCCACAGCTCTCTGGGGTAGAGAATTCCAAAGATTCACCACCCTTTGAGTGAAGAAATTTCTTCTCATTTCAGGCCTAAATGGCCACCCCCTTATTCTGAGAATGCAACCCCTAGTTCTAGATTCCCCAGCCAGGGGAACCATCCTCCCAGCATCTACTGTGTCAAGCCCCTTAAGAATTTTATATGTTTCAATGAGATCACCTCTCATTCTTCTAAACTCTAGGGAATGTAGGCCTAGTTTACTCAATCTCCCCACCCCAGGAATCAGCCTAGTAAACCATTGTTGCGCTCCCTCTAAGGCAAGTATATCCTTCCTTAACCGAGCTTTCTTTTTTTTATTGGCAAGGTCAGTCAGGGGTTACAGATATTAGGCCTCTGTGTCAATTAATCTATTAGGTAATGTTACTGCAGGCACAGGTGATCTGCGTTGCCAGCAATTTATGAATGAATTAAGTTATACTGTGAAATGTATTTCCAGAGTAAACAACACTGTTGCTCACATTACCACATTTTAAATACAAGCAATATTTATGAAGCAGCAAGGAAATGCAGAAAGAGAAATGTACTACAACTTACCCAGCATCTTTTAAGAGATCTAAAAAAGCATGAAATTTCTGGAAAGAAGCTTCAATGCTTTCTAGCACACCTTCGTCCTCAAGAATGGTACTTGTTATTGATTGTGTATGCAGAGCATCAGATAGAGATAGATTGATGTTCCGAAGCCGGGTATTCTCAACCTCAAGCTACCAAAGGTAAGCAAAGGACAAATAAACTATTTTGTAATGTATGTTTAGAAGGCATCATTCTATTTTCTGATTCACTCTGTTAATCATATCAAACATTTACTTATTTCATTGTTGAAGTTTAAGCAGTCAACAGTACAAACTCACTTTATAGGGGACTTGAACTTGTATCACATGCTAAAGGTAGCCATGTCTATATTGTAGCAAAACACTAAGCTATTGGTCAAGCGGCACTTCCAATGGTCATAAAATATTTCTAAGTTATAAAACTTGCATGCCACTGAAAATAAAATAGACATTAAAAAGTAATTTTAGCCGATCTTGAAAGATTGAATAGGTTGGAACTTTTTTTATTTAGAAAAGAGAATACAGGAAACTTTGTGCTATCCAGCACCGACAGGACCGAGCTGTTGCTGTCCCATCAAAACTGCCGGACAAACCAGCGCTAATGTTGAAACATACGAAGATTTTGAGCTCCGTATCTGGCAACAAACCCTGTTGCTTAGCAACAGCTTCTAAACAGTCGGCCGTACCTTGCAAGCTTCTCTGTAGCTTAGCAACAGCTTCAGCGAGACCTTGCAGAGCCTGACTGGTGAAAAAAAAGCAACGAAAAGAAAAAAAACCTAACGAAACGGCTCCTGATTTTTGCCGGTGGCTCGAGCATTCCGGACAGTTAACCTCCGGATAAACCAAAGTTTCCTGTACTTAGAGGTGAGCTGATAGAGGTCTTTAAAATTATGATTGGGTTGGACAGGGTAGAAGCAGAGAGAATGGCCCTGAATTTGCGGTCGGAGGCTTCCTGCGGGGAAATTCCTCTGATCCGCAAAAAAAAATCCGCGCCTACCTGGTGGTCCGGGAGGTACGGAATCAAATATAGAACTCTCTTCCACAAATTGCAGTTGATGCTAGGTCAATTGTTAATTTTAAATCTGACATTGATAGATTTTTGTTAACCAAAGGTATTAAGGGATATGGGGCAAAGGCAGGTATGTGGAGTTAGGTCACAGATCAGCCATGATCTCATTGAATAGCGGAACAGGCTCGAGGGGCTAAATGGCCGACTCCTGTTCCTATGAGTACATGAGAGAAATGGAAATAGAAAGATATGCAGAAAGGCTGAGATGGAATGGGAGGAGACTCGTGTGGAGCATAAACACCAGCACAGACTAGTCGGGTCGAATGGCCTGTTCCTGTGCTGTATATTCTATGATGTTCCCAAACTAAAAAAATACAACACAATCATTATTATTCTCTCTACCTATGATTAAAATATACAAGCCTCATAGAATACATCATGACCAATAGTCAGACAAATTAAATACCTTCAGTCACTTGTGACCATCACTTGTGAGTTATTCAGTTAATATCATGGGTAAAATTTCCTGTTGCTGGATTCCCCTCGCCTCCATTAGTCAAGAACAAGCTCTTTCAGTCAAAATTCCAGCCTGCAGGGCACTTCTAATAAACAGAACTGTTATATTCCCTAAGAAATGGCCTCAAAGCTTCTGGGATAGTGCTACCTAACTATATGCATCCATACAACCGTGTGTTTGCCAATATGATTTTATATGCAACTTGATGATTTGTTCATATATGCAAACTTGGCAAATAACATAAGCTTCTACTTAAATAAAAAAAACACAGCAGAAGTAGTATTAAAACAGGCCTGAAGAGCTCTTTTCCTCTTTAATTATTCAATGGATAATTAAAATGCACTATCAAGTGCACCCCATTAACAAACTCAGATCTTCCGATCTATGATGATAGTTGCTGCAATAAAGTAAAATTGTGATAGAATGCTGGAAATATGGATAGATAAGCTAGTTGTTGAGGATTGTAAAATAATTTTATTTGTTAGCTAATGAAACTTAAATATCTAACTACATAATAGTAGAAAATGTAATGTTGAATCTGCTGGAACTGGGGCAAAAAGCTTGTTTCAGTCCTTTTCAAAATTATTGTTATTCGTGGAATCAAATATAGAAAAAAGATTAAAAACTTGATGAACTAATGACTGAATATTAACAAAGACATTATTCCAATTGTGACCTAACCCTGATTATATTAGTTAAAAAAAGTTCCAAACTTGCAACTCATTGCATAGCTCTAGCCCCAAGCTATGTGAGACAATATGAAACTGACAAGTGCCATAAGTACAGAAACTGTGCTGGATTATGGTGAGACTCAATTCCTCTTGATGTTTGTATTCTCTTTATTTACAGGTTCACAGGCTAATAACCGATGCAATATACTGAAGGCAAAAACAATTAAAAATTCCAGTCTCAAATTATACTTCAACTAAATGAATATAAAATTAATTAATCTATAGGAAGACAGAATAAATTTTTTTAAAAAGCTTGGCTTCCCCATTACCTCCATCAATCGAGCATCAACCTTTGTTCGTGCTCTCATTTCTTCCTCCAGCCTCAGTCGACATTCTTCTAGTTCCACCTGAAACAAAAAATTAAAAGTAAGAAATTGATTCTTGCTGAGCTGGAGTGCTCTGTATTGATCATGTTTGTAAAGCTTAAGGAATTCATATGAATGCAGTTACCAAAATCTACCAACAGTCGAGATTAACTGATTTTGTTTTGAAGACATCAATAGAAGATAAAAATTTAGATGCTCAAGTGGATAGCTTGGGTTCCCCCAAGGGTTGTTGACGAAGGCATAGTGTTACCTAACCGTAGACATTGATATATATGTCTCTGAGTATCAAACTCAATCATGCAGGTCATCTAATCAAGGCTTGATTCCCAGGTTCATTCTCAGCCCTTTTTATTCCTCATCAACAAATTGTCCTTTGGCATCATCATCCACAAGTGTGGAGTTTGATTCCACATGCACTGATGACATCCAACTTTACTTTTCCATCATCAGGCTCAATTCCACAGTTGTTACTATGCTGTCCGACTACCCATCAAAAATCAAGTCCCAGATAAATCAGAACTTCCTTCAGCTAAATCAGGAAGACAAAAGCCATCCTCTTCAGCTCTCGGCAGAAAATTTACACCTTAGTCACTGATTCCATTTGCCTTCCCTGCTGCTTCTCAAACTGAAATTAATGGTGTGCAACCTCTGTTTCCTGTTCAATCCGGAGTTGAGATTCAAACCCCACATCTGATCCATCACCAAAACCATCTACTTCCACTTCCGGCACATCAGCCACCTATCTCCTATCACATGCACACTGCTGCTGAAATTATCATTCATATCTTTGTCACCTTAAGTTTGATGTCTCCAATGTTCTGCTTGCCAGCTTATCTAGCTCTGTCCTGCAAATTACAACTTAACCCAGAACACTTCCAAACGTCTCCTATCCCATGCAAAGTCTGTATGCCGTTGCCTGTCCCTGTTGACCTGCTTTGATGCCTCTACAGCCAGTGCATTGACTTCAAAATATTTACCCTCAATTTCAAATTCCTCTTTAACCTTGTTATTTGTGCTGAGTTAGCTGAGCTCAGCCAGGATGACAGTAAAGGCACTACAATTGGCCTAAGTGAAGCTGGGTTTTGGATGGGGAAAAATGAGCTAAAATTTCAAATCCTGACCACTGTCCAGTGACACCTGTTGCAAAGTGCATGTGAATAGATGCCGGACTCGGCCGTGACTGCCCCAGCAATTGAACAAGCTGCCAACACTCACTAAGCTCATAGATAAGCAACAGCTACTTGGGTGATATACAGGAAGGCAACCAGTATCTGTGAAACTGTGCCATAATATGAGTCAGTGCCTTCAAGACATAAATCTAAAAGGGAGGAATGGACAACTCACTTGACTCATGCTGTACTGCAATCACTTTAGTTCCATGATCAAACATTTGTTATTTAACAAAAAATGATAGGCTGAAAGGATTTAACTTTAATATTCCAATCTGTGGTACATAATAGTTTTATTAAAAACATTTGAAACAAGCATACAAAGCAGCTGAGCTAGTGAGAGGGTTTAATCTCCACAACTATTACAACAGAATATAAAAATTAACATTTAAGAACCACTATATTACATATCGGTGTCAGTTTGGTAAATGTTCCATACGTCCAATAAAAATACTGATTTTTAAAACCTAGAAAGGAAAGTTTATGCTTTAATGTATTAATGGTTAAATCATATACAGCATTACCTTTAAGCGTTTGTATTGCTTCACTGTGATTGCTTCAGATGAATCTCCCGCAACAGTCATCTGCATTACTGTCTTAGGAGTACAGATAGGCTCTTCAGTTTCTGAAGATGATGCGCTCTCCAATGTGACCTTCACTGGGTTGCTAGCCTGCACTCAAAGAATTGGCAATTCAATCTAAATATTCATCTTACTGAAAGTAATTATTTATCATACATCACTAGAGTACAGGTGGTAATGAAGGAGGATCTAAATTCTGGTATTCTATTTTAAAAAGACCAATTTTATGTTATTAGTCTGGGTGGATTTAAACTCGGCAACAGAAGTGAAAGGATGACACTTTGTTTACCTTCTGTATCACCCAGTCTCGTCATGTGAAATTGATTAAAGTAGAAACATTCAATATACAAGCCTTTTAATTTTCAAAAATATTTTGTTTCAGTACTTCATCTTAGTCTGGCAAGTGAAAATGTCGAAGAATCAAGTTACACTTCCATTTTAGGAAATGTCAACTTACGATACAGAGTAGTGTAATAAATTAGCACACAGTCCTCCTTACAACCTTAGTCCAAATCCAATCCAAACTGATGAAACTTCTCTCTGCTGGCTGTTAGCATCCAAGGTTGCAATTAAGGAATATTGATATGACAGAGTAAAGGGAGTTTTGCTCTGTATCTGGGTGGCTATACCCGACTTAAATTGCTTCATTCTGGTTGTTCCAAGTACCAAGGTCAACTTTTTACTGGATACAAGTTCAAAGCAAATTAGCAACTGCTGGAAATGCTGACAAGATGATGGATTATGTTTATCCTTTTTATCATGCTCAAACAGACGATTAAGATAAAGATTTCATATGTAAAAGTGGAGCAATTAAAGCTGGAGTTCCTTTGACGAGTAGAGATGTTAAAATTAAAATGTGACTCAAAAGAGGCATATGACACATCTAGGGCTAATAATACATAAGAAAATAAAACCGAATATAGTAAAGGAGACTGCATCGTGAGCAGCAAAGGCAGTAAACTAGGTTGGAAGAGTACAAGTAATCGCAGTCTCATCAGGAAGGATAGTTTTGGTCCCCCGATGGTGGTATGGGAGGATGTGAACAGGCAGGTATTGCATCTCCTGCGCTTGCATGGGAGGGTGCTGGGGAAGGAGAGCAGGTAGTAGGGGTCATGGAGGAGTGGACTACGAGGTCATGGAGAGAACGGTCCTTTTGGAATGCTGAAAAGAGAGGGGAAGATGTGTTTGGTGGTGGGATTGGGTTTGAGGTGGTGAAAATGGCAGAGGATGATCATTCAAATGTGAAGGCTGGTGGGGTGGAAGGTGGGATAAGGAGCACCCTATTTTGGTTCTGGGAGCGAGGAGATGTGAGGGCAGAAGTTTGGGAAATGGGATGGATACAACTAAGTTGAGGGAATCTCGGTTGAGGAAAAAAGGAGGACATTTCAGAAACTCTGATGTGGAAGATGATGGAGAAACTGAGCGAAGGAAATGGAGTCCTTACGGGAAGCCGAGTGGGAGGAATTATAATAGAGGTCGTTATGGGAGTCAGTGGGCTTGTAGCATATGTCAGTGAACAGTCTATCCCCAGAGATGGAGCTAGATAAGTAAAGGAAGAGTCAAAAATGGACCATGTAAAGATGGAAATTGGAAGCAAAATTAATTACGACAGCAGAAAGCATGACTGTCACAGTCATTAATGTAACAGAAAAAGAGGTCAGGGAGGGACCCGAGTAGGGCTGGAAACAAATAGGGGGAGAAATTGGGTGGAGGCGCAAACGGGGCACCAAGCTCGCCTGGGCGCCGGAATTACCGCTGCGATCGGAGCAGTTGCGACCGCCGGAAATTCAGCTTGAACGCCCCAAGAGGGACACGGGGCGAGGCTCGAGGCGCTCCGCGTCCCTCTTAGGGCGCTGAAACTGAATATCGCAGCGTAACGTGCCGCAGCGCCACACGCTGCGCTGCGGTGCTGCAGGCCTTCCTCCCATTCTTAAGGGGGAGGGGCCTGCACCAGCGCGATCGGAGATCGTGAGTGCCGGCAAAAGAGCCCGGCGCCGAGAAGTTCCGGGCTCTCGGAAAACAGCCGGCACTGCCGCGGGGGGAGATCAGGAGGCCGGGGACGGAGGTGCTGGCAGGCGGCCACCGAAAAAAACGGCCGCCCCGCACCTCCACCTTAATTTGCACCACTGCCGCCACAGGTAGGCCCCGTGAACCGGGCGCGATTTGCGAACGGCGCTACAGAGGCGGGCGCTACCGAATATCGAGGCGGTAGCAGGGCGCTGCGCACACCGATGACGTCATCGGTGGCGGCGCAGCGCAACAGGCCAACGCTGCCATTAGCGCCCCAGCTAAATATCGCGGGAGGCGTGGCCAGTGATGCTAAAGCCACTGAGTGCCCTCTTTAGGCGCTAACTGGTGGCGCAGCCCACCGAATTTCTAGGCCATAGTGTTCAACATATCCTACAAAAAAATAGGCACAGCTAGGACTAATGTTCCATTTTATTTTTACTTTGGGTGCACAGTCCCTTTAAAGGACTACGCGGCCCTTTCACACACTGAAAAAGCCGGTCCGAGGCAGAGAGGTGTGTGGCCAAGGAACATTGGCTAGGACCTATTCAGGTTTCTATTGCGATCTTTTATCTGGAGGAAGTGAGCGGAGTTAAAGGACAAGTTGTTCTGGGGAAAAACAATTTCGGCCAGACGGAAGATGGTGGTGTTAGATGCGGACTGGTTGGGCCGCTGTTCAAGGAAGAAAAGGAGCGCCCACAGGCTGTCCTGGTGGGGGTATGCAGGTGTCGGGGGACTGTATGTCCATTATGGATAGGAGGCCTTCAGAGTCAGAAAATCGTAATTTGTTAAGATGGCAGAGTGCGTGGTAGAGTCACGGATAAAGGTGGATAGGGGACGGTAGCAGAGGAGAAAGAAAAAGTTGAGAAAACAGGAAGTAAGGGATCTGGGTACGGAGCATGTACATGGGATTAGGACTACTGTTCAGGTGGAGGTTGGACTCAACAGTCTATTTCTGAGTTATAATTTCTATGTAACCACAATGATTCTGAATGCAAACACACCACTGACATATCACCATTTTTACAAGCAGCTTTACCAAGACACCATATTGCTCATTATGGATAATTAACCATACAAATAGCCCACAATATAATCACAAGTTCATTTCTTTCTTTTCTAATACACTGGTGCAGAGAATTCAGGCTAGAATATATTTTGTTCAACTTTAACTTTAATATTTATATACAAGGTTCAGTTAGTGGACAATAGGGCTGGGTCTTCCAATTTGCCAACATTTCTGCTGGAAGCACAGCAAAGTGATACTGCCACCCACCTGTGCGATTCAGCACTAACCCCACTGGATTTCCCAGAGTCAGCCTAACTTGCCTATTGTGGGCTGGCTCCCAGCAGTATTAAGGGTACATAACGGTTCCTGTTGCAGAAGTTGGATACCTGCTTCAGCTTAAAAAAGGCCACCTTGCCTTCCAGTAGATAAACTAGTTGCTTCCCAGGAATGTGGAAAATCTGCCACTGTGGAAGACTTCACCAACCAACTAAAGAACAACCTTGGGTCCTTTAAAATTTAAAACCACTTCAGTTGTCCCCGATATTGCTGGATACCAGTACAAAAATGACAGAAAATGTGACATACAATGTCACTCCATCACTGTGGCCTTATTTGAATTTAGCCATTTCCACCACCAAATATCACTCTTGGCAGAAAATCCCAGAAGTAACTGGAATTGATGGGAGCTGCCGTAAAAGCTCTCTGATCAATTTTCTGCCCCCACTTGCCAGAAGACCACCTAATGCTCTAGGATCATCCTGGAAAGCAAAGATGACTCCCGGCTTTTTTTCCCCACTAACCCTTACTCCCTCCACCCTCATCTCGAACAAGTGCAAAGAGCTTGTGGACTTCTGTTACTAAGGCTGAAAGCATTCAGCTGCTTTCTCCCCTCTTCCCCTTGCCCCACCAAGCCAAACCTCCCCAAAATTTCCCCATCTGAGCCCTGAACCCATACATTTCTGTAGTTTCTCTCCAATCTCCCCATATGCCCCCTTCAAGCTCATGTTAGAATCATAGAAAGTTGCAGCACGGAAGGAGGCCATTTCAGCCCATCGTGTCCGCGCCGGCCAACAAAGAGCTATCCAGCCTAATCCCACTTCCCAGCTCTTGGTCCGTAGCCCTGCAGGTTAGAGCATCCCAAATGCACATCCAAGTCCTTTTTAAATGTGGTTAGGGTTTCTACCTCTACCACCCTTTCAGGCAGCGAGTTCCAGACCCCCACAACCCTCTGGGTGAAGAAATTTCCCCTCAAAACCTTCCACCAATTACTTTAAATCTGTGCCCCCTGGTTTTTGACCCCTCTGCTAAGGGAAATAGGTACTTTCTATCCACTTTATCTATACACCTCAATAAGGTCTCCCTTCAGCCTCCTCTGTTCCAAGGAAAACAGACCCAGCCTATCCAGTCTTTCCTCATAGCTAAGATTATCTACTCCCGGCAACATCCTTGAAAATCTCCACTGTACCCTCTCTAGTGCAATCACATCTTTCCTGTAATGTGGTGACCAGAACTGCAGCAGTACTCTAGCTGAGGCCTAACTAGTGTTTTATACAGTTGAAGCATAACCCCCCTGCTCTTGTATTCTATGCCATGGCTAATAAAGGAAAGCATTCCGTATGCCTTCTTAACCACCTTATCGATCTGGCCTGCTACCTTCAGGGATCTGTGGACATGCAATCCAAGGTCCCTTTGTTCCTCTACACTACTCAGTCCCCTACCATTTAATGTGTATTCCTTTTCCTTGTTAGCCCTCCCCAAATGCATTACCTCACACTTCTCCGGATTGAATTCCATTTGCCACTGTTCTGCCCACCTGACCAATTTATTGATATCTTCCTGCAGTCTACAGCTTTCTTCTTCAGTCTCAACCACACAGCCAATTTTAGTATCATTTGCAAATTTCTTAACCATACCCCCTATATTCAAGTCTAGATCATTGATATATACCACAAAAAGCAAGGGACCTAGTACTGAGCCCTGCGGAACCCCACTGGAAACAGCCTTCCAGTTACAAAAACACCCATCAACCATTCCCCTCTGCTTCCCATCTCCGAGCCAGTTTTGAATCCGACTTGACACTTTGCCCTGGTACCCATGGGCTTTTAACTTCGTGACCAGTCTGTCATGTGGAACCTTATCAAAAGCCTTGCTAAAGTCCATATACACTACATCAAATGCACTACCCTCATCTACCCTCCTCGTTACCTCCTCAAAATCAAGTTTGTCAGACACGGCCTTCCCTTCACAAATCCGTGCTGACTATCCTTGATTAATCCGTGTCTTTCTAAATGAAGATTTATCCTGTCCTTCAGAATTCTTTCCAATAATTTTCCCACCACCGAGGTTAGGCTGACTGGCCTATCCTTTTCTCCCTTTTTAAACAAGGGTACCACATTAGCAGTCCTCCGGCACCACACCTGAAGCCAGAGAGGATTGAAAAATGATGGTCAGGGCCTCTGCTATTTCCTCTTTTGCTTCGCTTAACAGCCTGGGATACATTTCATCCGGGCCTGGGGATTGATCCACTTTTAAAGCTGCTAAACCCCTTAATACTTCCTCTCTCGCTATGTTTACTTTATCTAATGTTTATTTTATCTAATATTTCACACTCCTCCCCCAATAGCAATGTCTGCTCCACCCCTCCTTTGTGAAAACAGACGCAAAGTATTCATTAAGAACCCTACCGACATCTCCCGCCTCCACACACAGATTACCCTTATGATCTCTAATAGGCCCTACCCTTTCTTTAGTTATCCTCTTACTCTTAATATATTTATAAAACATCTTTGGATTTTCCTTGATTTTACTTGCCAAGAATTTTTCATGCTCTCTCTTGGCTTTCCTAATATCCTTTTTAATTGCACCCCTGCACTTTCTGTACTCCTCTAAAGATTCTGGAGTATTTCGCCCTCAGTATCTGTCATACGCCTCCTTTTTTTTCTTTATCCTACCCTGTATGTCCCTAGACATCCAGGGGACTCTAGATTTGTTAGTCCCACCTCTTTTCTTAAAGGGCACATATTTGGTCTGAACCCTCCGGATCTCCTCCTTGAATGCCTCCCACTGCTCTGACACTGATTTACGTTCAAGTAGCTGTTTCCAGTCCACTATGGCTAAATCCCCTCTGAGCTTAGCAAAATCTACTTTTCCCCAATGTAGAATTTTTATTCCTAGTCTATCCTTGTCCTTTTCCATAACTACCTTAAATCTAACAGAATTATGGTCACTAGCACCAAAATGCTCCCCCACTGATATGCCTTCTACCTGCCCAGCTTCATTCCCTAAAACTAAGTCCAGAACCGTCCCCTCCCTTGTTGGGCTTGCTACATACTGGCTAAAAAAGTTCTCCTGGATGCATTTTAGGAATTCCGCACCCTCTATACCCTTCACACTAATTTTATCCCAGTTAATATTGGGGTAGTTGAAATCCCCTACTATTACTGCCCTATAGTTTTTGCACTTCTCAGAAATTTGTCTACATATTTATTCTTCTATCTCCCGCTCACTGTTTGGGGATCTGTAGTACACTCCCAGCAGTGTGATCGCCCCTTTTTTGTTTTTCAGTTCGACCCATATGGCCTCGTTTGATGATCCCTCCAACATATCATCCCTACTCACAGCTGTAATAGTTTCTTTAATCAATGCTGCAACCCCCCCTCCCTTTTTACCTCCCTCTCTATCCCATCTGAAAATCCTGTAACCAGGAATGTTGAACTGCCATACCTGCACCTCTTTCAGCCACGTCTCTGTAATAGCTATAATATCATAGTCCCAAGTATCTACCTGTGCCCTCAGCTCATCTGCCTTGATCGCTATACTCCTTGCATTGAAGTATATACCATATACCATTTAGTACAGCCAAACCTCCTTGTTGACTACTATCTAGCCCTTGATTCCTCTGTCCTTCCAATTTACTTTCTATGTTTTTGTTTTCCAATTCCAGTTTTTCCTCCCTCCCTATTGACTCTATACTTAAGTTTCCATCCCCCTGTCAAGCTAGTTTAAACCCTCCTCAACAGCACTAGCAAACCCTCCCACGAGGATATTGGTCCCGTTCCCGTTGAGGTGCAATCCTTGTAGAGGTCCCACCTCCCCCAGAAAAGGTTCCAATTCCTCAGGAATCTAAAGCCCTCCCTCCTACACCATCTCTCCAGCCACGCATTCATCTGCTCGATCTTCCTATTTCTGTACTCACTAGCACGTGGCACTGGTTGAGGTCCTGCTTTTTAACCTCTTTCCTAGCTCCCTAAACTCCGCCTGCAGGACCTCATCCCTCTTCCTACCTATGTCGTTAGTACCAAAATGGACCACGACCTCTGGCTGTTCACCCTCCCCCTCACAATACCCTGCAGCCATTCAGGGACATCCTTGACCCTGGAACCAGGGAGGCAACATACCATCCTGGAGTCACGTCTGCGGCCGCAGAAACGCCCGTCTGCTCCCCTAACTATTGAATCCCCCATCACTATTGCTCACCCTCCCCGCCTGTGCAGCTGAGCTGCGGACTTGGCTCTGGTTGCACTCCCCAGAGGAACCATCGCCCTCACCAGTACTCAGCACCGAATACTGGTTGGTGAGCAAGATGGACTCAGGGGACTCCTGCACTACCTGCCTGGTCCTCCTCTTCTGTCTGACAGTCACCCATTCCCTCTCTGCCTGCACACTCTTAAGCTGCGGGGTAACCACCTCCCAAAACGTGCTATCCACGTAGCTCTCAGCCTCGCGGATGCACAGCAGTGATTGCAGCCGCTGCTCAAGCTCCGTAACCCGATGCTCGAGCTGCTGTAGCTGGCGACACTTCCTGCACATGTGGTCGTCCAGACCACGGGAGGTGTCCAGGACTTCCCACATGGCACAGGATGTGCATTCCACGGTGTGAGCTGCCCTGCCATACCTCTAATTAACAGACTATTTACTAACCTAGCTGGAATAAACTTAAAACTTTAAGAAAGCCAAGTATTTACACTTACCAGATACTCACCAATCAGCTCCCTCTTTTTGAACGTTTAGTTTTTAATCCCGACTCTTAATTTAAACCAATTATTGTACAGGAGACCCAATTCCTGCTCACTTGACCCTATTCCACTAAACTGTGGACCTCCCAACTTCCTTTCTTGGCCCCCCCATGCTAGCTCACATTGTAAATAGTTCCCTTTCTTCAAATACTGCCCCACTCCCTTTCAAAACCACCATCATCAGCCCCTCTCAAAAAAATCCATCCTTGACCTTTCTATCCTTGCAAACTACCACCTCATCACCAATCTCCCTTTCCTCTCCCAAGTCCTTAAACATGTTGTCACCTCTCAAATCGGTGCCCATCTTTCCTGCAACACTGTATGAATCGCTCATCAGGTTTCCATCCTGCCACAGCACTGAAATGGCCTGAATCAAAGTCACAAATTACATCCTCTGTATTATCCCTCCTTGACCTCTCTCCAGCCTTTAACATGGTCCACTACACCATCGTCCTCCAATGCCTTTCCTGTTTTCCAGTTGGACTTCCCTCGCTTGGTTCCACTCTTACTTATCCAATCAAGCAATGGCTTCTCTTTCTGCTGCTGCTCCATTACCTCCAAAGTTCTCCAAAGATCTTTCCCTACATGACATCCTCTTCCTTATCTAAAAGTTGCCCTCGGACAACTTCAACCAGAGACATGGGGTCAACTTCTACACATATGCTGATGACGCCCAGTTCTATCTCTCCACTACCTGTCTCAATCCCTGCATCTCCACTGTTTCTGACAGACAGCCTGTCTGACATCTAGTCTTGGATGAGCTGCAATTTCCTCCAGCGTAACATTGGAAAGATTGATGCCTTCGTCTTCAATCCCCACCACAAACTCCGTACCTTCACCACCGATTCCATTCCCCTCCCTGGCCACCGTCTCAGGCAGAACCTTAGAGTTCTATTCAATCCCAAGCTGAATTTCCGACCACGTATCCTTTCCCATTACAAGGTCCACTTATTTCCACCTCCATAACATCACCCACTTCAGTCCATCTGCCTCTGAAATTGTCACCTCCAGGCTGGACTATTCCTAAGTTGTCCTGGGCTGCATCCCATCCTTCACACTCCGTAAACCAGCTCATCCAAAACTCTGCTGCCCATATTCTATCACACATCAAGCCCAACTCACTCATCAACCCTGTACTCGCTGACCTACATTGGTTTTCAGCCCCACCTAAGCCTCAAATTTAAAATTCTTATCCTTATGTTTATATCCCTTCATGGCCTTACCCCTCCCTATTTATGTAATTTCCTCTAGCCTTACAATGCTCCCATCCCCCGAATTTTCCGTTCCTCTGACTTCTCTTTTGCATCCCCTCCTTCCATTGTCCACCATTGGTGGCTGTACCTTCAGCTGTCTAGACCCCGTGTCTATTTGTCGTTATGCCTCTGTAAAGAGCTGTGGGACGTTTTTCTACATTAAAGGCACTATTTAAATCCAAGTTGTTGTTGAAATCAAGCAGTAATTATTCAGAATGCTGCTCATTGTGATCCAATGGTACTTTGATATTTTGGACATGTAAAATAAAATGTTCATGATGAGAATATGCATGTTTCAGTAGCATCCTGCATGAGTGTTGCAACGCCTTGTTTGCTGTGGTTAATTCTGTTGGTTTTGAAGATCTGAATTTTAAATAATTGTTCGAGACACAATAGGAAGTCAAGCAACTTTATAATATTTTTTCAGAATACAGAATAAGTTATTGTTGTGCCATTACCTGAACATCCCTATTTTGGAGTGGTGAGCCTAGATGCATACCCCTGTTAACAATGAAAAAAAATAATTATCAATTACCAATCATGTAAGCAGATGGACAAACAAACCTACCACACCAAATTTTCAGATTAATTACATCAATAACAAAAACCATCCCCATCTCTCCTGAAGACACCAATGCTTGCTAGTTCTTCCAGCCATGGATACTGGTTAGCCAGCTGTACTTCACCCCAGCAGTAATTCTTCATACCTAAATCTAGAGAGCAAACGTTAGCAGCCAATTCGCTTACAATAACCTCAAAATTAAGCCCGATACCATTCTCACCTGATGTGCAGAGGTGTGCGCAATTTGCAGGAGTCGTTTGATAACAATCCCCTCCCAAGCTGCTGTGGCTAACTTTAAATCCCTAAGCGGTGTCCCAGATGAGATCAGCTAACTCAGCACAGGCCAGGAACTAAGTTGAATGAAAAACTGTCATTGATACTGTCCATGTAAAATAATTTACTGAGAGAGGGGGAAAGGGCAGGGGAGATTTTTTCTCTTGCAATTTTAATAAAACTTGCTAAGTCACCATGGACACAGCACAACTCAGTAAACGTTAAATTACGTTTTTCTGAGTTTTAATAAATATAGCAAAAGAAATAAACAGAGCTCAACCAAAGGGGGTAATTTTGCCAATGGGGGCGCGTTGGAGGCGGGACTGCTGCTTGTCGGGTTTTAGTCCCACCTTCATCGACGTTAGGCCAACCCACACTATTTTCCCTTGATTGACCTTGGGCTTAGCAGGCCAATTAAAGAAAAGCCGGTGACAAAGAACGTCAGCGTATGACGTTTCATCTGTCAAGATGAATTATCATCGTCTGACAGCTTTGAGAAGCTGTCAAACACTGACATTCTCTGTTGTTTGGTGAGTTCTTGTACTCAAGGCTCACCAAACCTATTTCCTGAGCAGAAAGCAGATGGCTTTTGCATCAAAGAATGCAGCAGCCATTCTGTCATCTCTGCCGTGGAGATGCCGGAGCCTCCGGATCCCCAACGATCGAAGCCTGCAGGAAGAAACAAAGGTAAGGAAACTTTTTCTAAGACTTTTCACTCACCTCACATACTTACCTCTCCACACTTGTACCCATCACTCACCTCCACAGTGCACTTTTCGGCCCCGCAGGCCCACTGCTCGCCTCACTGACCCTGGCGATGTTTCCCAACGTCAGGAAGCCCGCACTTCTGTTGGAAAAATGGGGATAATCCTCTTAACTGCCTGTTAACTACCTGTTAACAGGCAGTTAAGTGGCTGTAATCTCCTTCCTGCCTCGAGGAGACGGGACCCGGCACAGGTCGTGTACCCACCTCCTGGGAAGTTAGCACGGAGGCGGGTTGGGGCGGGATGGGTACCCGCCCCCAGATTCAGCCATTTTCCTGGCAGTATCGCCTCCAAACCCGCTTCCCCAGAGCTGGCAAAATCGCCCCCAAGGGCTTAGTAAGTATCCAGTAAGTAGCTGAGCCATATAGACAGAAAAGTTCCAGATCTGATTCCCAGTCTATGCTGAATTAGCTGCAACCAGCCAGAGTAGCATCAGAGGTGTTACAAGTTGTCCAGTTAGAGAGGAGAAAACTGATTAGGGTTCCCAATCAAAGTTTGTGTGTGTGGATATCAGGTGAGAACAATAAAAGGCATTCTGTGCTGTGCCTTGTAGCCAAACAACCTTCCAACACTGATACATGAAAACTTGGATGAGGTATTGGAGAGTGACAAGTATCAGTGGAATCATACCCTAACAGAAAGTGAATGCCTTCAGAATAGGAGGGCATCTGAAAAGCTACCAAGAAAAATAGGCAACAGCAGTAAACATTCCTCAATTCTGCTAACATGACTACATAAATAAAAACTGGTACAACTTCAAAAGGCAAAGAGCAACTTCATGTTCATGCACTAAATCACGGATAATGAACTGGAAGACTGAAGCCACTGGGGCGATTTTGTTAATGGGGGCGCGTTGGAGGCGGGACTGCTGCTTGGCGGGTCGATGTCATGCCGCCATCGATTTGTGGCCAACCCACGCTATTTGCCCTTGATTGATCTGGTTAAGCCCGTCCAGCGGGCTTAGCAGGTCAATTAAGGGAAAGCCTGTTGCAGAGAACGTCAACGTATGACATTTCATCTGTCAAAATTTTTTGACAGATGAATTGTCATCGTTCGACAGCTCTGTGAAGCTGTGAATTCAAGACCTCATCAAACTTCTTTCTTTTACAGAAATGAGATGGTTGTTGCATCTGAGAATACAACGGCCATCTCTCATCTGCAACACGGAGGTCCGAGACTCTCCGCATAGACACTGACTGAAGCCTGCAGGGAGAAACAAAGGTAAGTACACTTTTACTAACACTTTGCACTTACCTCAGGTTACTTACCTTCACAGCACACTTTTGCACCCCCCCCCCCCCCCCCGACCCCTTACTCGCCTCGCTGGCAGGTTCTGGAACCTTCGGGAAGCCCGCACTTGAGGGCAAAAAGGGGATAATCCTATTTTCTGCCTGTTACCTACCTGTTAACAGGCAATTAATAGGCTTTAATCCCTTCCCGCCTCCAAGGAGATGGGACCCGGCGCGGGACAGCTACCCGCCTCCTGGCAAGATGGCATGAGTCGGGTTGGGCACCTGCCCTCAAATTCTGCCATTTTCCCGGCAGTCCCGCCTCCATACCCGCCTCCCCAGGGCTGGCAAAATCACTCCCATTGTCTTCAGCCCTCACCACAAACTCCGTACCCTTGCCACTGATTCCATCCTCCTCCCTTGCCACTATCTCAGGTTTAACCAGACTGTCTTTGTTACCTCCGGAATTGACAATTCTAATGCTCTACTGGCCGGCCTCCATTCCTCCACCTCGGTAAACTTCAGCTCATTCAAAACTCTGCTGCCTATATCCTATCCGGCACCAAGCCCCACTCAACCGTCAACCTTGTCCTCGGTGGACTACATTGGTTACCTGACCATTAATGCATCCAAATAAAAATTCTCACCCTCATGTTGCAATCCCTTCATGGCCTCACCCGTCCCTATCTCTGCAACCTCCTCTAGCCCTACAACAACCCGCAGAATTCGGCATTCCTCAAACTCTGGTCTCTTGTGTATTCCGCCCCGCTCCGCCCACCCGCCCCCCCCCACCACCCCCAACCCCCCACTGTTGGCGACTGTGCCTTCAGCCGTCTAGGGCCTGGAATTGTCTCCCTAAATCTCTTTGTCTCTCCACTGCTCTCCCCTCCTTTAACGCCCTCCTTAAAACTCACCGGTTTGACCAAGTATTTGATCACCCTTCCTAATATCTTTTTTTAGCTTGGTGTCCACTTTTGTCTGATTACGCTTCTGTGAAGTGTCGGGACATTTTTCTACATTAAAGGCACTATATAAATGCAAGTTGTTGTTAGATGTCTGGCAATTTGGGTGGAGCATTGGGTGACCCAAGTGTGCTTGGTGCTGATACTGGTTACCCAAAATGGGAAGAGCTTCATGTCCCAACAATAATATTTTTCACACTGAGCACAATTTTTTTTTTTTTTTTTTTTTTTTATAAAAGACCCAGATGGGTGGGGGTGGCAGTCGAAGGGAGAAGACCCAGATGGGTGGAGGTGGTGGTCGAAAGGAGAAGAGAGAAAAGATGATGAGGAAAATCAAATTTCCATGACAACTCAGTTCAGGTCACACTTCAATACTATCCACAGCCTACCCACCACAACGTAGCACTAAGAGTGCTTGGACATATCAAAGGTCACCTAATCTGATGAATTTCAGGGTATGCCTCTGGGAGGACCCAATACGAGGGAGAAATAAAAGTCATAAAAATAAATACTCAGGAAAAAAATAGGTTACCTGAATCGGTTAGCACGTGCAGCAGCACGCCATGGCACATACCCCTCTGCACCCGGCGGCAGTGGTTCTGGGATAAAATCTGAAGAAACAGGAGCATTCCTCTTACCATTCTCTGTAAATTTCCTTGTACCTAGACCAGCAGAATAGACATTTACTATTAACCCAACTACTTTTATAGGCGTGTCTAACAAAACAGCATCAGTAGGGAAATGATTTAAATGAATCAATTCATCGATCCTGTGCTCCCAATGGGAAAAGTAAACTCAAAGGGAACACAGATTGGAGATAGGCCTAGATCATTGTGCCCCGATTCTAGGATCACAAGATCACTGGGTTTGGTCTTACATTCTGACTCCATTCCAAAAGAGGAAAAAAGGAACAATTTTATTAATCTAGAGGAAGATTTAATCTGTGCACTAGATGTAGTGAAACCTTAAGCCCATTCTTTGTTAGTGTGTTCAGCATTTTGTTCCTCTGCACCTTCCGCCTTGTGTCTCAGTACTCATGAAATATAGAAGTACAGGTAGACTATCCTTTATCCGCACTTCCGAAAACCTCTAAAAACCGAAAGTTTTTTCGTGGAGCGCAAGTCGTGCGCACGACATGACCCGAGTGGCGCCAAACAGGACAGGAGTGGTCCGGGAGCTCTGCCTTTCCCTGTGAGCAGGGCAGAGGGTCACAGAGTTCCCTCCTGGGTAGGAGATTACAGGCCGAGCCAGGCAGTGTGAAGGAGGTACCGGGAGAGTGAACCCAACAATACAGCGGCCCGTCCGATAGCTGCAGCGGCCCGTCCAATAGTCTTTTCTTCCCCCCACCCCCCGCCGACCTGATTTGCGGGCCAGCTTAGTGTAGGAGTCAGCCAATATCCGGCTTTCCCACAACTGGCGGCGGCAGTCGAGCCCCAGACCCCCGCTAAGTCAAGGAATTCAGATACGGAGCAGGGGGAGCCGGAAACCTCGATCTAACGGCAGAAATCAGCAGCCGTTTTGTTAGGTTTTTTTTCTTCCCCTAGCATTTTTTTTCTTTCCCTAGCATTTTTTTTAAACAGTCAGGCTGTGGAAAGAGTCTCTGTAGCTTAGCAACAGCTTCAGAGGCTTCCAAGGCAGGGCCCAAGTGTTTACAAGCTGTTGCTAAGCAACAGTGTTTGTTGTCAGATACGGAGATGAAAACCTTCTGAAATCCGAAAAATTCCGAAAACCGAAACACAGCTGGTCCCAAGGTTTTCGGATAAAGGATAGTCTACCTGTACCACATAATTTTGATATGGATTATTTTCCATGACTTAAATATTTCCCTCCATTAGTCTTCATCTAATATATAATTTTAACTAAAGAAACACGTAACTCATAATTTTTTTTAATTTGTTCATGGGATGTGGGCGTCGCTGGCAAGGCCAGCAATTATTGCCCACCCCTATTTGCCCTTGAGAAGTTGGTGGTGAGCCGCCTTCTTGAACCGATGCACTCTGTGAGGTGAAGGAACTCCCACAGTGCTGTTAGGGAGGGAGTTCCAGGATTTTGGCCCAGCAATGATGAAGGAATAGCGATTTCCTTAACTAAAGTAGTTTCATGGTCACCATTACCAATACTAGCTTTTTATTCCAGATTTATTTAATTAACCGATTTAAAATTCCCCAGCTGCCGTGATGAGATTTGAACTCATGTCTCCGGATCATTAATCCAGGCCTCTGGATTACTAGTTCAGTAACAATAACCACTATGCGACCGTACCCGATTCATAGCAAATTATTTAAGAGTAATGCTCGTTCGTAACATTTCTTACATTAATAAATGCAATTTAAATTCATGATCAGGGTTATACTGGGCAAATCTTATGTTGCTGGAATACTTCAATGCAGGGAAAATAGTTTCTTGTCTATACTTAGCAATACCCTCTGGTGGCCAATTATACAATATACCTCGAGCTTAAAAAAACACTGTTCTTATTTGATAGTCCATTTACGCTGTAAATTTAGTGATGGTGCGAAGCCATTTCCACTTCAAACGAAGGCTAAACTAATTATATAAATCTGGACTTTGGCGTGAAGCGGTGTGAGGCTCTCTGGAGACAGTCATCTCACACCGTTTCAGTTTGACACCACATAGGAGTGTAAATCCAGAGTGATGAAAAAACTGGTGTACAAATTGCTCAGTGGGTCCCTCTGAACACTTTACAAACCTACCTGGCCATTGATTAAATATTGAGAGAGCAGGGGTTCTCACCTACCCATTCTCTGGACATTTAAATTTCTAGCTTTTGGGAGACCATTCTGCATGTGCATGTATTGAAGCACATTCAGAGTTCTCTCTTAACTATCTCTCTGATAGTTATCATCCAGGCAGGAGACAAACAAATAAAATTCAGTTTCAGAACAGTAGATGCAGTAGCAAACAATAGAACCTCTGACCTAGATGAATGATAGGTGGTTCCTTGCTACTGTTGTAAGGGAGTGAGTTCACAGTAGGTCTACCTTAGATACTTTGCTGCACTGTAGTCGGGACATTGCTGTTCCAATGAGGGAGGAAAATTCACAACTAAAATCCCAAGTTTTACCAAACAAAAAGGATTGTACAACAGGTAAATATTGTAATACTGTATTCAACTACTATAACACAATCAACAGTATTTGTTTGAGAATGCTGCTATTGCAACAATTAACAGCAAAGATTATTTTCTTACCACTACGCTTCCATATAACTGCAGCATTAAAAGAAAAACAAAATAATTTCGGTAATATTAAGCTTTGAAAAATATTAAGGGCATGCATCAGTTTACAGCTATTCTTACAAAGAAGAAAAATACCGGATGTACAAAAGGCAGTACTGTTGTTGAATATATGACAAGCAGTGGAACTAAATCATCAATTTAGCATTCACGTTGATAACCTACAGTAAAAAAATGGGCTTTCCAAACAGACCAATAACTTCAGTTCATAGAGTTTTAATAAGTTGTAGGTACCCAATTTCAGAAATTGTTTTTTTTAAAGAGGGTTAGAAGTAGTGACGAAAACCTTGGCTGAAGAAATGGTTTTTGAGGAGTCTATGAAAGACAGAGGGGGCTTGAGAGGCAGGGGGTTGAAGATGGTAATTGCAGAAAGTGAAGCTGAGATGGTGGCAGGCTCTGCCACCAAAAGGTGAAGGGAGGAGACACACTAGATGTCAGAGGATTGGAGGGTACAAAAGGGAATACAAGGCTTGAAAATACTGGTGGAGTGGTGCCATGCAGGGCATTTGTAAAATGTGCATTTAATTTCAGCAGAAAAAAAAACACCCTCATCTAGACTGCCATCCACGATTGGTTATGTACAAAACCAGACATATGGACAGTACCATTACATTGTGTACTACCTCTGCTGTCCCTCAGTCACCCAGTTCATAAGGAATCTTCTTTAGTTAAAAGGGCGATTTATGGACTGTAAGGTTCTCAAAATTCCCACATTCCCCAAAGTTATGGATAAAGGGATAGCAAAATACTGCAGATGCTGGAAATCCGAAATAACAACAGAAATGCTGGAAAAACTCAGCAGGCCAGGCAACATCCGTGGAGAGAAATTAGAGTGACATTTTGGGTCTAACCCTTTTTCAAACTGGAAAGGAAATAAAATAGATCGAAGGCAGGGCTGCGATAGAACAAAAGAAGTAAAAGAAGTAAAAGAGACATTAAGAGGTATTCAAAACCAGACGAGATGGTAATAGGACAGTGGAGACAAAAGACGGCAAGATTAGGTGTGCCGTGTGGGAGAGAGGAAAAAAAGGAAAGGGGAGGGGAGAGGGAAGATCCAAAACAAAGGGGTGGAAAAAAAATACGTAAAAATGTAATAGGGGCCGAGGTTATGATCTGAAATTGTTGAACTCGATATTGAGTCCGGAAGACTGCAAAGTGCCTAATCGGAAGATGAGATGCTGTTCCTCGAGTTTACTTTGAGCTTCCGTGGAACAATGCAAGAGGCCAAGGACAGTGAGGTCCGAGTGGGAATGGAGTGTTGAATTAAAATGACAGGCAACCCGAAGCTCGGGGTCACCCTTACGGGCTGAACGGAGGTGTTCCGCAAAGCGGCCACCCAATCTGCGTTTGGTCTCCCCAATGTAGAGGAGACCACATCATGAGCAGCGAATACAGTATACTAGATTGCAAGAAGTACAAGTAAATCGCTGTTTCACCTGGAAGGGGTGTGTGGGGCCCTGGACAGTGGGAAGGGGGGAGGTATAGGGGCAGGTGTTACATCTCCTGCGCTTGCACGGGAAGGTGCCAGGCGAAGGGGAAGGGCTGTTGGGGGTGATAGAGGAGTGGACTAGGGTGTCTCGGAGGGAGCGGTCCCTACGGAATGCTGAAAGGGGAGGGGAGGGGAAGATGCGTTTGGTGGTGGGATCACTTTGGAGTTAGCGGAAACGGTGGAGGATGATCCGTTGGATGTGGAGGCTGCTGGGGTGAAAGGTGAGGACAAGGGGAACCCTATCGTGGTTCCGGGAGGGAGGGGCAGGGGTGAGGGCAGAAGTGCGGGAGATAGAACGGACACGGTCGAGGGCCGTGTCAACCACGGTCGAGGGCCGTGTCAACCACGGTAGAGGGGAATCCTCGGTTGCGGAAAAAGGAAGACATGTCGGAAGCATTGGTGTGGAAGGTGGCATCGTCGGAGCAGATACGGCGGAGACGGAGAAACTGGGAGAATGGAATAGAGTCCTTACAGGAGGCGGGGTGGGAGGAAGTGTAGTCCAGGTAGCTGTGGGAGTCAGTGGGCTTGCAGTGAATATTGGTCGATAACCTATCCCCAGAGATGGAGACAGAGAAGTCGAGAAAGGGAAGGGAAGAGTCAGAGATGGACCATGTGAAGGTGAGGGAAGGGTGGAAATTGGAGGCAAAGTGAATGAAATTGTCTAGTGCAGGAAACGGCACCGATACAGTCATCAATGTATCGGAAAAAGAGGTGAGGGAGGGGACCTGAGTAGGACTGGAACAAAGAGTGTGCCACATATCCCACGAAAAGACAGGCATAGCTAGGACCCATGCAGGTACCCATAGCAACACCTTTGATTTGGAGGAAATGAATGGAGTTAAAGGAGAAGTTGTTCAATGTGAGAACAAGTTCAGCCAAGCGGAGGAGGGTGGTGGTGGATGGGGACTGGTCGGGAATCTGTTCAAGGAAGAAGCGGAGCGCCCTCAGGCCATCCTGGTGGGGGATGGAGGTGTAGAGGGATTGTATGTCCATGGTGAAAAGGAAGCGGCTGGGGCCAGGAAACTGTTAAAGTGGCGGAGGGCGTCCGAAGAGTTGCGGTGTAGGTGGGAAGAGACTGGACAAGGGGAGAAAAGATAGAGTCGAGATAGGAAGAGATAAGTTCCGTGGGGCAAGAACAGGCTGAAATGATGGGTCTACCAGGGCAGTCCTGTTTGTGGATCTTGGGAAGGAGGTAGAAGCGGGCTGTGCGGGGTTGGGGAACTATGAGGTTGGTGGCCGCGGGGGGAAGATCTCCAGAGGAGATGAGGTCAGTGACAGTCTTGGAAACGATGGTTTGATGTTCGGTAGTGGGGTCACGGTCCAGGTGGAGGTAGGAGGAGGTGTCAGAGAGTTGGCGTTCAGCTTCCGCTAGGTAGAGGTCAGTTCGCCAAACAACGACAGCACCACCCTTGTCAGCGGGTTTAATGACAATGTCAGGGTTGGATCTAAGAGAATGGAGTGCTGCAAGTTCAGAGGGAGGTAGGTTGGAGTGAGTGAGGGGGGCAGAGAAATTGAGACGGTCGATGTCACGGCGGCAGTTAGCGATGAAAAGATCTAAAGAGGGTAAAAGGCCAGGGGGAGGGGTCCAGGTAGAACAGGAATTCTGCAAGCGGGAGAAAAGGTCAGTCGTGTGGGGGGAAGACTCCTGGCCAAAGAAGTGGGCACGGAGATGAAGGCGGCAGAAAAAGAGCTCAACATCGTGCCGAGCTCCACACGGCAGCTGTCTCCCATCCTGCCAGTACACTTCACACCTAATCTTGCCGTCTTTTGTCTCCACTGTCCTATTACCATCTCGTCTGGTTTTGAATACCTCTTAATGTCTCTTTTACTTCTTTTGTTCTATCGCAGCCCTGCCTTCGATCTATTTTATTTCCTTTCCAGTTTGAAAAAGGGTTAGACCTGAAACGTCACTCTAATTTCTCTCCACGGATGTTACCTGGCCTGCTGAGTTTTTCCAGCATTTTTTGTTGTTATTATGGATAAAGGGACCCTGTTTGGACAAGTTATGAAAAGGACAAGGACAATGGCCTCTGCAACCTCGTGACCAAAAGGACAGGATTTTAAAAGTAAGACTCTGCAAACAGGCAGGCACCTTTTTTTCCAAGCCTGGAACGAAACTTAAAATGCATAGACCTGTGAATAGACTCTGTGGGGCCAGACAGTTAAAGCAAACACAGAATATGCATTCCATTCGCCTTGTAACAGATCAGGTTAGAATGGGCCACAATCAAGGCCATCAGGTTTCTGCATATTTAATCGGTAACAGCTCACAGAAGCCATCAAGTCATGAAAACCCGATTGAGTTTCAAACATAACCAACAGCCAAGACAGCGAAACCATTAAAACACAGAGACAGCCATTTCAGGAGTCGTTAAAGTAAATGGCTATAATCAGTTTAAACGAGCCCGCCAAAAGTTAGACAAAGGACTGACCTGATTTGGCGCGCAGATAAGGAATGAAGAATCGGGTATAATTGTAGGCCCATCAGTAGTGATCGGTCTCTCTTAGCTCTCTTATCGTGCTTGCTCTGGGCTCTTAGCTCTCGTGCCCTGGCCTTGTGGCGGGCTCTCTTCTCGCTCCCCGCGCTGCTCAACACCAAGGATGCCCATTACTACACCGAGGGCCCAACGCGGGAGGAGAACGAGACCCGAGTTCGAAACCGCACAGGAGACACAGACCACAAACGGGCAGACGAGATGAGACGCAACGAAACGAAGAATACGGTAAACCGATAAGAGCAGAGAAGGGCAGCGAAAGACGCGTTGGGGAACAAACGCCTAGTTATAAGCTGGCGTTCTGTGAATAAGTTGGCGTTACATGCATGGACAGTAAAACCCCAGTTTGAGAATAAGCTGGTATTCGAAGAGTGGGTAGCAAAATCTAGACAAACGGCCTAGTTATAAGCTGGCGTTTGTCACATGGACAGTAATAGCCCAGTTGAAGAATGAGCTGGTGTTCCAAGCATGGATAGCAAAATCAATAGACGGTAAAAACCGCCAACCGACCCCCAACCACAGCAATACCGTCAGCGACCGCCCAAAGGAGAAGGCGGCCCATCGCGACGAAGTACTCGACGAAGACGTTAACGGAGAAAAAGGGAGGGTGCCTTTGCACAAACAACTTCAGCGCCGCGCCCTGTGACCACATGGCAGCGGGATTCCCCAAAGGACAGGAAGAGCGGACCTCAAACCCCACCATCTAAAGCGACAGGTTTTCAATTGGTGAGCATGAATTCCTGGCCCCTCATAGCTTGATCTAGTTAGGTATACGGGGTGGGATTAAGGATAAAGGGATTTTTAATGTATTTGTTTCCCTCGATGTGCCATGTGGTCCTCATTCCCATATAAGTGTATTAACTGTTTTATGCCTGTAGCTATACCAGTAATTCTCAATAGTATTGTGTTTTATTCAGCCTTTTAATAAAATGTGGTTTTCTTGCACCAAACCACTTGTCTACTCGATTTTCTGTATCGCCGCCTGTACCTAAGTCCGGTGTCTAGAATCCAGGGGGTGTGGAGCGATTCGAACCGCTCAGAGACAGTCAGGAGCAGAGCTGACTGGGCACACACGCCGACACAAAACCCCCTACAGGACTTACTCTTGGACTTCCTCCAATGCTGGTCCTTAGCCATCACCTAGGCAGTGAGAGGGGCTAGGTGCAATTTACTGCCAATATTTTGCTCTGTCCATGTAGGGAAATTATTTTACACTTCTTTAAAATGGCACAACCAAGATTGTGTGAACACAACATGTAAAAAAAAGTCCTATATCTTTGTGGCTACAGTGTCATTGTGCCCCTATTAAAAGCATAATTTAACTGCCTTAAATAGTGGGTTAAAATAAATAATGTAGGTGCTGTGTATTTGCTAAAGGTTTTAAATTTCAACTTTACTGCTGTAGGGAGATGCCAATCAGAGGACAAGAATTTCACCAAGGGGAGATGGAGCATCATGCAGCGCTTTCACCAAACTCACCTTGCATACACCCTCCAATCTGATTCAGAGCCCGCCAGTGTTGCTTTCATCTGGGAAATAATCTTCATTTCTAGGATGCAAACTAATTTTAGTGTCAGCTTTATTTAAAGCTGGTCTTTGGCTTGTAAGAAACTTGAGGAAGGAAAATTTGAGAAAGTGATAGCTCCAGATAGAAAGTCTAAGTTTTATACATAACACTTAAAAAAAAAGTTGTAATCAGACCACATTAATTTTAGTTTGCATCCTAAGGTGGGTCACTAATGAATAGCCAAGCAAGTTTCCCCTTACCCAAGGTGGCGTACATGTAAGGATTAACTTCATTTCTAGGCAAGAATATGCACAATAAACACAGGAGGCAATTTTCTGTGAAAATAAGATTTGGTAAGTTCCACAACAGAGAATCTATACACTGCTGCTTAGTTAAGGATATTGTAATTCTAAATGATATGAGGTCCCATTCTCTGTGTTACTGATTATAATTCAGAAGCTTTTTTCTACATTATTACTCAGCTTGTGATGATTCCTTCAACAGGTATTAGTACGATCAGCTAGTCATCCATAGTGCTGGTACATTGGTCTCTTAGTTTATCCAACTATGTTGCTTTGTATACCCCTACTGCTGATAGTTATATGTCCTGTTATTGCATTTTAGTAGCCTGAGATTATAGAGCTAATCTTGCAAACATGGACAGGTTGGGTGATTGGGCAGAAACATGGCAAATGCACTATAATGTGGATAAATGTGAGGTTATCCACATTGGTGGCAAAAACAGGAAGGCAGATTATTATTTGAATGGCAATAGATTGGGAGAAGGGGAAGTGCAAAGAGACCTGGGTGTTCTTGTGCACCAGTCGCTGAAGGTAAGCATGCAGGTGCAGCAGGCGGTTAAGAAGGCAAATGGTATGTTGGCCTTCGTAGCAAGAGGGTTCGAGTACAAGAACAAGGATGTCTTGCTGCAGTTGTACAGGGCCTTGGTGAGACCGCACCTGGAGTATTGTGTGCAGTTTTGGTCGCCTTACCTGAGGAAGGACGTTCTTGCCATGGAGGGAGTGCAGCGAAGATTCACCAGGCTGATACCTGGGATGGCAGGAATGACATATGAGGAGAGATTGTGTCGACTGGGCTTATACTCACTGGAGTTTAGAAGATTGAGAGGGGATCTCATCGAAACCTATAAAATTCTGTCAGGCCTGGACAGACTAGATGCAGGAAGGAGGTTTCTGATGGCGGGGCAGTCCAGAACCAGGGGTCATAGTCTAAGGATAAGGGGTAAGCCATTTAGGACTGAGATGAGGAGGAATTTCTTCACCCAGAGAGTGGTGAACCTGTGGAATTCTCTGCCACAGAGGGCAGTGGAGGCCAGTTCATTAAATATATTCAAGAAGGAGTTGGATATATTTCTTAAGGCTAAAGGGATCAAGGGATATGGGGAGAAGGCAGGGACAGGGTACTGAATTTGGATGATCAGCCATGATCTCATTGAATGGCGGAGCAGGCTCGAAGGGCCGAATGGCCTACTCCTGCTCCTATCTTTCTATGAAGCGGAGAAATATCCAACTTCAAGCACAAAGCTAACCAAAGTACATTAAGCAGATAGACTGGAAATTTCCAGAATCAATTTATTTGAATAATAATTAACACAATCTCCCACCACAGCTTTCACCTTGTACCATTAGTTAGCCTAATGCAGCATGTGGAAAATTAGTCAAATTTTAAACTTATAATTTTTTTTTTTTTAACTTTTCCTCTGCCTCTTTTCTCTCTCTCAATCCAATTTTTGTTTACTTCTCTTTCTGTAAATGATCTGACATTGAATTCACCCATCCTAATGCACCCTCCTTCTCAATCCTTCCTGTTTATTTCTCAATCCTTCAATCTCATTGGTTAAGGAGATACATGGTTTGTCCTGTTGTTCACCAAGGTCCCAAGTGCTCTGTTGTCCTCGCTGTGTCTTTATCAACAACTTTGTGGGCAAACATTTTTAAAACCTAAATGTGCACGAACAAGTCTAACTAACATAAGAAATAGGAGTAAGAATAGGCCACTTGGCCCCTCGAGCCTGCTCCGCCATTCAGTAAGATCATGGCTGAAAGCCACTTCCCAGCCCGCTCTCCATAACCCTTATCTTGCAAAAATTTGTCTATCTCCACTTTAAAGGTATTTAATGACCCAGCCTCCACAGCTCTCTGGGGCAGAGAATTCCACAAACTTACGACCCTCTGAGAGAAGAAGTTCCTCCTCATCTCAGTTCTAAAAGGGCAACCCTTTATTCTGAGACTGTGGCCCCGAGTTCTAGATTTTCCCATGAGGGGAAACATCCTCTCTGCATCTACCCTGTCGAGCCCCCTCAGTATCTTATATGTTTCGATAAGATCACCTCTCATTCTTCTAAATTCCAATAAGTATAGGCCCAGCCTGCTCAACCTTTCCTCATAAGTAAACATAGAAACATAGAAGATAGGAGCAGGAGTAGGCCATTCGGCCCTTTGAGCCTGCTCCGCCATTCAATGAGATCATGGCTGATCATTGAAATTCAGTACCCTGTCCCTGCCTTCTCCCCATATCCCTTGATCCCTTTAGCCTTAAGAAATATATCCAACTCTTTCTTGAATATATTTAATGAACTGGCCTCCACCGCCCTCTGTGGCAGAGAATTCCACAGGTTCACCACTCTCTGGGTGAAGAAATTCCTCCTCATTTCAGTCCTAAATGGCTTACCCCTTATCCTTAGACTATGACCCCTGCTTCTGGACTCCCCGACCATCGGGAACATCCTTCCAGCATCTAGTCTGTCCAGGCCTGACAGAATTTTATAGGTTTCGATGAGATCCCCTCTCAATCTTCTAAACTCCAGTGAGTATAAGCCCAATTGACACAATCTCTCCTCATACGTCATTCCTGCCATCCCAGGTATCAGCCTGGTGAATCTTCGCTGCACTCCTTCCATGGCAAGAACGTCCTTCCTCAGATAAGGCGACCAAAACTGCACACAATACTCAAGGTGCGGTCTCACCAAGGCCCTGTACAACTGTAGCAAGACATCCTTGTTCCTGTACTCGAACCCTCTTGCTACGAAGGCCAACATACCATTTGCCTTCTTAACCGCCTGCTGCACCTGCATGCTTACCTTCAGCGACTGGTGCACAAGAACACCCAGGTCTCTTTGCACTTCCCCTTCTCCCAATCTATTGCCATTCAAATAATAATGTGTCTTCCTGTTTTTGTCACCAAAGTGGATAACCTCACATTTATCCACATTATAGTGCATTTGCCATGTTTCTGCCCAATCACCTAACCTGTCCAAATTGTACTGGAGTTTCATGACATCCTCCTCGCAGCATACCCTCCCACCCAGCTTTGTGTCGTCTGCAAATTTGGAGATATTACATCCAATTCCCTCGTCCAGATCATTAATATATATTGTGAACAGCTGGGGTCCGAGGACCGATCCTTGCGGTACCCCACTAGTCACTGCCTGCCACTCGGAAAACGACCCGTTTATTCCAACTCTTTGCTTTCTGTCCGCCAAACAGTTCTCTATCCAAGTCAATATCTTGCCCCCAATCCCATGTGCCTTAATTTTGCACGCTAATCTCTTATGCGGGACCTTATCGAAAGCCTTCTGAAAGTCCAAATACACCACATCCACTGGTTCTCCCTTATCTATTTTACCAGTTACATCCTCATCTCTGGAATTAACCTAGTGAATTGTCTCTGAACTGCCTCCAATGCAAGTATATCCTTCCTTAAATAAGGAGACAAAACTGTACGCAGTACTCAAGGTGTGGTCTCACCAATACCCTGTACAGTTGCAGCAGGACTTCCCTGCTTTTATACGCCAACCCCCTTGAAATAAAGGCCAGCATTCCATTTGCCTTTTTGATTACTTGCTGTACCTACCTGCATGCTAACTTTTTGTGTGCATGCACAAGGACCCCCAGGTCCCTCTGAACTGTAGCATTTTGTAATCTCTCTCCATTTAAATAATAGTTTCCTTTTTTATTTTTCCTGCCAAAGTGGATAACCTCGCACTTTCCCACATTATACTCCATCTGCCAAATGTTTGCCCACGCACCTAGCCTGTCTATATCCCTTTGCAGATTCTTTAAGTCCTCTGCACAACTTGCTTTCCCACCCATCTTTGTATCATCCGCAAACTTGGCTACATTACACTCGATCCCTTCATCAAAGTCATTAATGTAGATTGTAAATAGTTGGGGCCCCAGCACCGATCCTTGTGGCACCCCACTAGTTACCGTTTGCCAACCAGAAAATGACCCATTTATCCCGACTCTCTGCTTTCTGTTAGTTAGCCAATTCTCTATCCATGCTAATATATTACCCCCAACTCCCTGAGCTCTTATCTTATGCAGTAACCTTTTATGTGGCACCTTATCAAATGCCTTCTGGAAATCCAGAAACACATCTACTGGTTCACCCTTGTCCACCCTGCTTGTTACATCCTCAAAGAACTCCAGCAAATTTGTTAAACATGATTTCCCTTTCCTAAAACCATGCTGACTCTGTTTGACTGCAGTATGTTTTTCTAAATGTCCTGCTACTGCTTCCTTAATGAAGGACTCCAGCATTTTCCCAACGACAGATGTTAGGCTGACTGGTCTATATAGTTTCCTGCTTTCTGTCTCCCTCCCTTCTTAAATAGGGGTGTTACATTAGCGGTTTTCCAATCCGCTAGGACCTCTCCAGAGTCCAGGGAATTTTGGTATATTGCAACCAATGCATCCACTATCTCTGCAGCCACTTCTTTATGCTCCACCTGTGCTATGTGGGAATTCAGGGACACTGCCAGTGTCCCTGACGACCATGTGTGCCAGAAATGTATCCAGCTGCAGCTACTAGCAGGCCGCATTGAGGCGCTGGAGCTGCGGATGGATGAGTTTTGGAGCATTCGCGATGCTGAGAGGGTCGTGGATAACACGTTTAGTGAGTTGGTCACACCGCAGGGAAGGGCTGCACAGGCAGAAGGGAAATGGGTGACCATCAAGCGGAGCAGTAGAAGCAGGCAGGTCGTGCAGGGGACCCCTGTGGCCATCCCCCTCTCAAATAGGTATACCGATTTGGATACTGTTGAGAGGGATGACTTACCAGGGGAAGGCAGCAGCAGCCAACTTCCTGGCACCAGGGGTGCTTCTGCTGCTCAGGAAGGGAGGAAAAAAAGAGTGGGAGAGCAATAGTGGTAGGGGATTCTATCGTAAGGGGAACAGATAGGCGTTTCTGTGGCCGTAGACGTGACTCCAGGATGGTTTGTTGCCTCCTTGGTGCCAGGGTCAAGGATGTCACTGAACGGCTGCAGGGCATTCTGAAGGGGGAGGGTGAACAGTCAGAGGTCGTGGTTCACATTGGGACCAACGACATGGGTAGGAAGAGGGATGAGGTCCTGCAGCAAGAATTTAGGGAGCTAGGTAGCAGATTAAAGAGCAGGACCTCAAAGGTTGTAATCTCTGGGTTACTCCCGGTGCCACGTGCTAGTGAGTATATAGGAATAGGAGGATAGAGCAGATGAATACGTGGCTAAAGAGTTGGTGCAGGAGGGAGGGCTTTAGTTTCCTGGATCACTGGGTCTGCTTCTGGGGAAAGTGGGACTTGTACAAGTCGGACGGGTTGCACCTGAACCAGAACGGGACAAATATCCTTGCGGGGAGGTTTGCTAGCACTGTTGGGGGGGGTTTAAACTAACTTGGCAGGGGGGTGGGATACAGAGTGGAGCTATAATAGGGGGTGATGTTCAGCCAAATATAGAGGAAAAAACAAGTCAGCTTGGATGGCAGAGCAAATATGTAACGGCACAAGGGAGTAGGGCAAGGCTGGATGGCATTTATTTTAATGCAAGGAGTCTTGCAAATAAGGTGGATGAATTGAAGGTGTTGATGAACACATGGGAGTATGATATTGTTGCTATTACAGAGACATGGTTGAGAGAGGGGCAAGACTGGCAGCTCAATATTCCGGGGTAGAGAATCTTCAGGCGAGACAGGGGGGGCGGGTAAAAGTGTCGCAATATTAATTAAGAAGTCAATTACTGCTGTAAGGAGGGATGATATATTAACAGGTTCATCTAATGAGGCCATATGGGTAGAACTTAAAAACAAAAAGGGGGCAAGCACTTTGCTGGGAGTGTACTATAGGCCCCCAAACAGTCAGGGGGAGATAGAGGAATAGATATGTAGGCAAATCTCAGAGAAATGTGCAAATAATAGGGTAATAATAGTGGGGGATTTCAACTTCCCCAATATTAACTGGGATAGTCAGAGTGTGAAAGGCTTAGAGGGTGCAGAATTCTTAAAGTGCATCCAGGAGAGCTTTTTGAGCCAGCATGTAGAAAGTCCTACAAGAGAGGGGGCGGTACTGGACCTAATTCTAGGGATTGCGGCCGGACAAGTGGTAGAAGTGTTAGTAGGTGAGCACTTTGGTGACAATGACCATAATTCGGTGAGATTTAAGGTAATCATGGAAAAGGACAGAGGGGGACTGGAAATAAAGGTTCTACATTGGGGGGAAGGCCGATTTTAATATGATAAGGCAGGATCTGGCCAAAGTGGACTGGGATCAGCTACTTGTAGGAAAATCCACATCGGAGCAATGGGAGTCTTTCAGAAAGGAAATTGAGAGAGTACAATGGCAACATGTTACCGTAAAGGTCAAGGGTGGGACCAACAAGCCCAGGGAAGCTTGGATGTCAAGGGATATATGAGAATGGATTAGGAAAAAAAGGGGGGCTTTTGGCAGATAAAAGGACTAAAGACAGAGGAAGCCCTAGAGGAGTATAAAAAGTGCAGGGGGATACTTAAAAAAGAAATTAGGAGAGCGAGGAGGGGCCATGAAATAACACTGGCGAGCAAAATAAAGGAAAATCCTAATGTGTTTTATTATAAGTATATTAAGGGCAAGAGGATAACTAGGGAACGAGTAGGGCCCATTCGGGACCAAAGTGGCAATCTGTGTGTGGAGCCAGAAGATGTAGGTGGGGTTTTAAATGAATTTTTTGCATCTGTGTTCACTATGGAGAAGGACAATGTAGACATAGAAATCGGGCAGGGGGACTGTGATATACTTGAACATATTAGCATCGAGAGGGAGGAGGTACTAGCGGTTTTAGCAGGCTTAAAAGTGGATAAATCCCCAGGCCCGGACGAGATGTATCCCAGGCTGCTGTGTGAGGCAAAGGAGGAGATTGCAGGGGCTCTGACACAAATTTTCAAAACCTCTCTGGCCACAGGGGATGTGCCAGAGGACTGGAGAATAGCTAACGTAGTACCATTATTCAAGAAGGGTAGTAGGGATAAACCAGGGAATTACAGGCCAGTGAGCCTAACATCAGTGGTAGGGAAATTATTGGAAAAAATTCTGAGGGACAGAATTAGTCTCCACTTGGAGAGGCAAGGATTAATCAGGGATAGTCAGCATGGCTTTGTCAAGGGAAGATCATGTCTGACCAATTTGATTGAATTTTTCGAGGGGATGACTAGGTGTGTGGACGAGGGTAGTGCAGTGGATGTGGTATACATGGATTTCAGTAAGGCTTTCGATAAAGTCCCGCACAGGAGGCTGGTCAAGAAGGTAAGAGCCCATGGGATCCAGGGTGCCTTGGCACATTGGGTCCAAAACTGGCTTAGTGGCAGAAGGCAGAGGGTGATGGTCGAAGGTTGTTTTTGTGACTGGAAGCCTGTGTCCAGTGGGGTACCACAGGGATCGGTGCTGGGTCCCTTGCTGTTTGTGGTCTACATTAATGATTTGGATGTGAATGTTAAAGGTATGATCAGTAAGTTCGCAGATGACACGAAAATTGGTGGGGTGGTAAATAGCGAGGAGGGTAGCCTCAGTCTGCAGGACGATATAGATGCGTTAGTCAGATGGGCGGAACAGTGGCTAATGGAATTTAACCCTGAAAAGGGTGAGGTGATGCATTTTGGAGGGACTAACAAGGCAAGGGAATACACAATGAATGGTAAGACCCTAGGAAAGACAGAGGATCAGAGGGACCTTGGTGTGCATGTACATAGATCCCTGAAGGCAGCAGAACAGGTGGATAAGGTGGTTAAAAAGGCATATGGGATACTTATATTCTATGCCTCGGCTAATGAAGGCAAGAGCAGGGAGGTTATGATGGAGCTGTACAAAACGCTGGTTAGGCCACAGCTGGAATACTGTGTGCAGTTCTGGTCGCCACACTATTGGAAGGATGTGATTGCTTTGGAGAGGGTGCAGAGGAGATTCACCAGGATGTTAGCTGGGCTGGAGCGCTTCAGCTATGAAGACTGGACAGGCTGGGGTTGTTTTCCTTGGAGCAGAGAAGGCTGAGGGGGGGTCTGATTGAGGTGTACAAAATTATATGGGGCATAGATAGGGTAGATAGAAAGGAACTTTTTCCCTTAGTAGAGGGGTCAATAACAAGGGGGCATAGATTCAAGGTAAGGGGCAGGAGGTTTAGAGGGGATTTGAGGAAGAACTTTTTCACCCAGCGGGTGGTTGGAATCTGGAACTCACTGCCTGAAAGGGTGGTAGAGGCAGGAACCCTCACAACATTCAAGAAGCATTTGGATGAGCACTTGAAATGCCATTGCATACAAGGCTATGGACCAAATGCTGGAAAATGGGATTAGATTAGACAGGGCTTGATGGCCGGCGCGGATGCGATGGGCCGAAGGGCCTCTTTCTGTGCTGTATAACTCTATGACTCTAAGACCCTGGGATGCAGGCCAGCTGGTCCAGGGGGCTTGTCGTCTTTTAGTCCCATTATTTACCGAGTACTATTTCCGAGTAATAACGGGGCACGCCACGAGATGCTCCGCTCCAGCAAAATCTAGGCCAATGTGAAGCCAGTACGAAACTCCAGTACGATTTGGACAGGTTGGGTGATTGGGCATAAACATGGCAAATGCACTATATAATGTGGATAAATGTGAGGTTATCCACTTTGGTGGCAAAAACAGGAAGGCAGATTATTATTTGAATGGCAATAGATTGGGAGAAGGGAAAGTGCAAAGAGACCTGGCTGTTCTTGTGCACCAGTCGCTGAAGGTAAGCATGCAGGTGCAGCAGGCAGTTAAGAAGGCAAATGGTATGTTGGCCTTCGTAGCAAGAGGATTCGAGTACAGGAACAAGGATGTCTTGCTGCAGTTGTACAGGGCCTTGGTGAGACCACACCTTGCGTATTGTGTGCAGTTTTGGTCGCCTTATCTGAGGAAGGATGTTCTTGCCATGGAAGGAGTGCAGCGAAGATTCACCAGGCTGATACCTGGGATGGCAGGAATGACGTATGAGAGGAGATTGTGTCGATTGGGCTTATACTCACTGGAGTTTAGAAGATTGAGAGGGGATCTCATCGAAACCTATAAAATTCTGTCAGGCCTGGACAGACTAGATGCAGGAAGGATGTTCCCGATGGCCGGGGAGTCCAGAACCAGGGGTCATAGTCTAAGGATAAGGGGTAAGCCATTTAGGACTGAGATGAGGAGGAATCTCTTCACCCAGAGAGTGGTGAACCTGTGGAATTCTCTGCCACAGAGGGCAGTGGAGGCCAGTTCATTAAATATATTCAAGAAGGAGTTGGATATATTTCTTAAGGCTAAAGGGATCAAGGGATATGGGGAGAAGGCAGGGACAGGGTACTGAATTTGGATGATCAGCCATGATCTCATTGAATGGCGGAGCAGGCTCGAGGGGCCGAATGGCCTACTCTTGCTCCTATCTTCTTTGTTTCTATGTTTCTCAATGTAGTTTGTGGGCAAGTGACAGAGCGGCGCAGTATCCATTCCCTTATTGGATGGCTAAAACTGGATGTACTGCCACAGGAGTTGCATTGTTTGGCACTCCAAGCATCTTCCCCAGAAGACAGCAGCATGCCTGTCAGGACGTTGCTGCCAGGCTCAATGCTCTAGATAGTGCCTGGATCCCATCTACAATGCTGCGCACACTTGGGTACCCGGTCACTCAGTAAAAGTTCTGTGACCTGCTGTGCTAATGCCTCCTTTCTATCGGGAATGTGGTGAACATGTCCCTTGCAAATAAGGCCTGTTATTTATTTGATGTTTCTGTCGATCGGCGACTGACTCATTTGGCATACGTCACCAATGGCGGCTTGGAAGAATCTGGTGCAAGTTTAATGCAGCAGTGACTTTCACATCCTTGGGAAGAGGCGCCTCTCTTGGAAAATTTGTAAATTGGTCTCCAGGAGATAGTACAGCTCTGAGACATTGAAGGCAGACCTCTCGGACATGCCTCGGAAGGACTATCTGGGCAAACAAATGTGGGTCTCTCGGTAAGGACAGTTGGGAACATAATCCATGAAATATAGTTGCAGCTACCTTTCTTGTGACACCATTAGAACCCCTAAAATATTTCCTCTCTTACCTACTTTGCTCACTGCAAATGAAATAGAAGCTGGAAAACAAGGCTGTTATAACAAATGGAGCTGGCAATAAAAGTCTTCTAATGCAAAAAAAATCAGGCCTAAACTGCACCAGAAATGAATACACAAAATCTTCTAAATCTGGTGTGGCCGTCATTTATATAAACTGATGGGTGCTCCAGAACTAGCCGCGAAGATGTTCCAGTACAGCTACAAAACTGGCATGTACCTGACAATGTGGAAAACTGCCCAGGTGTGTCCTGTCCACAAAAAGCAGGACAAATCCAATCCAGCCAATCACCGCCCCATCAGTCTACTCTCAATCATTAGCAAGGTGACGGAAGGTGTCGTCGACAGTGCTATCAAGCGGCACTTAATCGCCAACAACCTTCTCACCAGTGCTCAGTTTGGGTTCCACCAGGACCACTCAGCTCCAGACCTCATTACAGCCTTGGTCCAAACATGGACAAAAGAGCTGAATTCCAGAGGTGAGGTGAGAGTGACTGCTCTTGACATCAAGGCAGCATTTGACCAAGTGTGCCATCAAGAAGCCCTAATAAATTTGAAGTCAATGGGAATTGGGGGAAAACTCTCCACTGGCTGGAGAGTTGTTGGGGGTCAATCATCTCCGCCCCAGGACATCGCTGCAGGAGGTCCTCAGGGCAGTGTCCTAGGCGCAACCATCTTCAGCTGCTTCATCAATGACCTTCCCTCCATCATAAGGTCAGAAATGGGGATGTTCACTGATAACTGCACAGTGTTCAGCGCCATTCGCAACTCCTCAGATAATGAAGCAGTCCATGCCCGCATGCAGCAAGACCTGGATGACATTCAGGCTTGGGCTGATAAGTGACAGGTAACATTCGTGCCACACAAGTACCAGACAATGACTATCTCCAACAAGCGAAAGTCTAACCTTGACATTCAACGGCATTACCATTGCCGAATACCCCACCATCAACATCCTGGGGGTAACCATTGACCAGAAACTTAACTGCACCAGCCACATAAATACTGCTCCAATGAGAAGCTAGTACTTGTACAGACCTGGTGGACCAAACGGCCTCCATGTGTACTGAAATTCTACAATTCTATTAAACTTGCAGAAATACAAGTTTTTTTTACGAAACAGAGCATTCCTTGATACACAAATAATGAAGCAGTTTTAGCTTGGTATTGTAAACTTGGACTTGACAATTTAATCATTTAACAACAATGCACTCACATTATGTATATGTTGTTATTCAACATTGACAGTAAAAATCCCTCTGTGAAAATACTCTCCATCTTTGTATTAGTTGGAAAACAAACATTCATTACCTATACGAATAGTAGCTTTTCCTTTCAAACCATGTCCCAGCATTATAGTTTTTCTTCTTTGCTTTTGTTTAGCAGGATCTCGAGAGGATGTTAGTGTTAGCCATTTGTACTTGAGGTTTGAAAGGGAAAGACAAAAATAATGTTAAATGGTGACATTATCTACAGTAGTTACAAAAGTAAAATGCTATATAGTGGTATAGTTTCATTGTACACTGTTGGAACAAGCTGTATTATTGATTTTATTTTTTAAAAAGACAATTGTATAAAGAGAGTACTTCCAGCACCAAGTCCTGCTCACTCATTACCCTTATCCTTACTAACCTACGTTGGCTCCCGGTCCCTCAATACCCTCAATCTAGAATTCTCATCCTCGTGTTTAAATCCCTTCACTGCCTTACACTTCCCGATCTCTCTAACATCCTCCAGCCCTACAACTCCCCCCAAACCCTGTTCCTCTGACTGACATTTTGTCATTCGCCCCTCCTTTCACCCCACTATTGGCGGCCATGCCTTCAGCTGTCTAGGCCCCATACAATGAAATTCTCTCTCTAAACCCGTCTACTTCCCACTCCTCCGTTAATGCCCGATTTAAAATCCACCTCTTTAACCAAGCTTCTGGTTGACATAAGAAAACTACTAAGCACTTGGTTTGAGTATAAAACAAGGCTTTAATCAACTGTTTCACAACCATGAGTTTCTAGTTACATCACTAGTTCCTGGTTACAAAAATGTTCTGAGCAAGCTGGGCCCACGCCCGAGTATTTATACTTTCCTTGGACGGCGCCAGCAGCTAGCCGCCCAGTGTTATCTCATGAGTCATTTCTACATGAATAAGATTCATGACATTCTTCCCGCCTGAAAGATTTGGAAGTCCGACGACTTCCTTCTAGCGGATATAACGGACCACAAAGAGCCGCAGTCGTTTAGATTTCTGTTTCTGGCCGGAAGTCACGTCTCTTCGGGCCGTGTCTTGGTCCCTGGATCGCTTGGTTCATACAGGTAGGTTGACAGGGCCTGCGATGCCTTGATCGATCTGAGGGGGACTGGGGAGATCGTGACTCCGGGTGCGGGTCCCCACAGGCGCAGAGCTGGCTTCATCTTGCTTGGTGGCTGGTGATTTTCCGGCGTCCTGGCTTCGGGTGGTCACACTCTGCTCCCCGAGTTAATTCGGCGGAGTAGCCATCAGATCCCTTGATGTCCCAGGTAGGGCGTCATCCTCAAAGGAGCACAGAGTATCGGCATCATTAATATCGATCCCTCTATCGGTGGGGTCCGTGGGACCGGTCAGACGGGGCGCCAGATCTCGGAGTGAAACGGTGGACTCCCGGCCATTAGGGTACCGCACGTGCGCATATGTGGGATTAACGTCTGTTAGTTCCACCTCGTCAACGAGGGGATCATTCTTGGAAGATCGAACGAATCTTCGGAGCAGCACAGGGCCGGGAGCTGCCAACCATGATGGTAGGGACCGTCCCGTGAGTGGAGCAACGCTGGAACCCGAAGAATCGTTCGTGAAGAGTAATGTTGGTGGATGTAGAAAGAAGAGACCTGATGGAATGCAACACGTCAGGGAGCACAGTTTCCCACTGCTGGTCTGGCAGGTTGTGTGACCTCAGTGCAAGACGAACAGCGTTCCAAATGATAGCGTTGTATCTCTCGACCTGTCCGTTACCGATGGGATGATACGGTGTCGTTTTACTTGTGGCGATTCCCCGTTGGGAAAGATAACTTTTGAGTTCGCTTGACATGAAGGAGTGGATGAAATTGGGCGTACCGCAAAGGGAAAAGACCTGATCGAGGCATTTGATCACTGTGGAAGTAAGCATATTGGGACAGGGGAAAGCAAAGGGGAAGCGTGAATATTCGTCCACCATAGTAAGCAAGTAGGTGTTTCGCATTGAGGAAGGCAATGGCCCTTTAAAGTCAATGCTGAGTCGCTGCATAGGCTGTATAACGTGTATGAGTGAGCCATCCGACGGACGGAAGAATTGCGGTTTTAATTCCGCACAAATTCTACAAGTGGAGCATGTTCTTTTCACGTCTTCCGTAGAAAATGGGAGATTTTTAGATCGCACAAAGTGCAACATATGGGTAACGCCAGGATGGCATAAGTCAGTATGAAGATCCGCAAGAGTCGAAGTTGACATAGAAGAGCAGAATGCACGCGTGACGGTATCCGGGGCCACATTCTTTTTGCCGGGTCGATAATGTATGGTGTAGCCAAAGGCGGCCAATTCCATCCTCCAGAGCTGTATTTTGTTATTCTTGATCTTAGTGCGTTTCCGGTTATCCAGCATAAAGACCACGGAGCGCTGATCGGTTATAAGCGTGAAATGGCGACAAGCGAGAAAATGACTCCATTGACGTACAGCTTCGATGATGGTCGTAGCCTCCTTCTCGACAGGAGGATAATGGAGCTCGCTACCCTGCAAAGTTCTGGACAGAAATGCAACGGGTCAACCACCTTGATTCAAGGTAGCTGAGATCGCCACCTCCGATGCATCGCACCTCGACCACGAAAAGGAGATTTTCATCGACGGAACGAAGCGTGGCATTTTCCAGTTGTCGTTTGAGGAGGTTGAAAGTTGAACTAGCCGTTGCCTCCAACGGAAATGACCACGTGAAGCAGGGGCTGCACCTTGTCGGAGAAGTGGGGTATCCACTTCGCACAATAGGTGAACATGCCGAGTGCCCGACGAAGAGAGCAGAGATTCGTAGGGGGAGGGAGCTCCTGAAGCAGACGAAGTCGCTCCGGATCCGGTTTGATGACACCATTGCCCACCCAGTAGCCAAGGATGTTGACTAATGGTACTGATGTCACAGATTTGGACTCATTTAAGGTTAAGTTGCGACGACGGAGAACGTCAAAAAATTTCTGGAGGTTGGCATCATGCTCCTTCTGGTCATGACCAGCAATGGTGATATTATCCAGATATGGAAAAGGGTCCGTTAAGTTCTCCGGTTTGACTAGGCTATACATTGCCCGTTGAAAGATGGCCACCCCATTGGTGACCCCCAAATAGAAGGCGACAAAACTGGTAAAGCCGACCATTGGCCTCAAAGGCCATATACTTTTTGTCAGAGTCTTTTAACGGTACTTGATGGTACGCGCTCTTTAAGTCAAAAGTTGAAAATATCTTGTAGTTGGCAAGGTTATTGACCATGTCATCGATGCGTGGTAGTGGGTAGGCATCCAGGTCGGTATACTGGTTAATAGTTTGCAAGTAATCGATGCAAAGACGTTTCTTGTGTTGCTTCAGAGGATTTTTAACAACGACGACTTGAGCCCACCAGGGAGATGAACATAGCTCAATGATACCGTCAGCTAGAAGGCGAGAGATCTCTGCCTCGATAAACGATAGATCATCTTGGCTAAAACGTCGTGATTTATTGACTATGGGCTTACATCGGGGGGAAAGATTGGCAAACAAGGAGGGCTCGTCGAGCGAAGCTGCCGAAAGCGCACAAAACGGTACTTTGGAAATAGTAAGCTCCAGCTTTGACCTTCCAAACTCGAAAGTGAGTCTTTTGTGTTGTTTCTGGAAATCCTGTCCCAGGAGCACATCACTGGATAGGTTCTTGAGCACCCCGAGCCAGGTGGAGAAATCAGTGCAGCCATTGAGAATAAGGTCGACAAGACAAAAGCCGGAAGAATTGGTGGTCAGTGTCGTCAGAGCCATTGCAATTTCCCTGTCCGAGGGGTAAATACGCAGTTTTAACTTACTGACAGCCCGCTCACTAATGAAGCTGTCAGAGCTGCATGAGTCGATTAGTGCACTCAAAATGTGTCCATTTACCGAAACCTTCGTGGCTACATGGGGCAGACTTTGGGGAAAAACAGCTGTGATGGGAGGAGGAGCAGTTTTACCCTCAACAGCTGTAACTTTAGTAGTGGTTCTTGGGGGAGGAGCAGTTTTATAGATAGCAGCTGTAACTTTAGTCGTGGTTCTTGGGGGAGGAGCAGTTTTATAGATAGTAGCTGCAAAACTAACAGGGGCTCTCGACCGGTATACCTTAGAAAAGTGGCCTTTCTTACTAACAGAGGCTCTTGACTGGCATACCTTAGAAAAGTGACCTTTCTTACTGCAATGATTACAGGTTGCATTACGAGCAGGACAAAATTTCCTATAGTGGAATGCACCTCCACAGAAAAAACACTTCCTTCCAGATTGCCAAGATGCTGCTAGGGCAGGGTCATCGTCAGTGAAGGCTTCTAGGGTAGGGTTGTCATCAGCTAGGTTAGGGTCATCATCAGTGATGGCTTCCGCCCGAGGCCTATCGAAGGAGTCACTAAAAGTGATAGCAGCAGCCCGTGCACGTGGTAAAAGATAGGTATCTGCATTCCTCTTTGTTAAGTCCAGAGAACTGCCTGGTCATAAGCAGCCTGTAACTCAAGGGTTTTATTCTCCAACAGACGCTGGCGTATGACTGGAGACGCAATCCCATTAATAAAGGAATCAGCTGTGACAGCTTTAAGATTACAATCCTTGCTGAGCCTGCAAAGCTTTTGAAGGAATTCGTCAAGTGATTCCCCGGGTTGTTGTCGAGTTGTGGCCAGTAGATGCCGAGCAAAAATTTCGTTTGGGGCCTTAACATATAGTCGCTGTAATATTAGGATAGCGGAGTCATAGTCTACACAGTCTTCGATATAGTCAAACACATGAGGAGTTACATAACTGGCAAGTATCTTTAATTTATCAGCAACATTTTCACCACACCCCCCCCCCCGAGGAAGTTGCTGAAGGTACGATACCAGTGTTTCCATACCTTAGCAGTTGTAGGTGAATTCGGGTCCAGGTTAAGACGAGCGGGTCTTAGTAGTTTGTCCATGATGGATTGATTACTACGTCGGAGTTCCCTTCGGCAGCTGAAGTCGTAGCTGGCTGTTCCCGAAATCACTCAGAGCGTGGAGCCGATACACAGTTGATTAAATTGACGTAAGAAAACTACTAAGCACTTGGTTTGAGTATAAAACAAGGCTTTAATCAACTGTTTCATAACCATGAGTTTCTAGTTACATCACTAGTTCCTGGTTACAAAAACGTCCTGAGCAAGCTGGGCCCACACCCGAGTATTTATACTTTCCTTGGACGGCGCCACCAGCTGGCCGCCCAGTGTTCTCTCATGAGTCATTTCTACATGAATGGTAAGATTCATGACACTGGTCACCCCTCCTACCATCTCCTCCTTTGTCCTGGTATCTATTTTTGTCTGATTTATGCCTCTGCAAAGCACCTTAGGACATTTTTCTACATTAAAGACATTATATAAATGCTAGTTGTTGCTTCAGCAGAAAAATACTCCCTCCCCCTCTACGCTGTCAAAAAAATCTTCCACTATGGGCCCCCAAAAGGAGGAAATTGTTCTATTTCCCAGTAGTAAGACCCCTCACAACAATAAACTTCCATTTATAAAAGTCCCTAGGCGCTTCACACAAGAGCGAAACATACTCAGCACATAAATGGGAGTTAGAGGTGACCAAAGGCAAGGTTTAAAATATAGCTTTTGGGAAGGCATTTAAGGGCAGGGCGAAAGGAAGTGAGGCAGGGTTTGAGGAGGGAGTTCCAGAGAGTAGGGCCCAGATAGCTGAAGGCTCTGCAGCAATGGTGAAAGATGGAGGGAGGAATGCACAAGAGGCCAGAGATGGAATAAAAAAGGGCTAAAGGTAGAAGAGGTCACAGAGGTATGGTGGGGTAAGGCAGTGAAAGATTTAAAAAGGATAGCTATATCTATTAGATATTAGAAATCTTGTGTATGGCATGCACTTCATGTATTCATTAACTGTACTTCCTGTGTCATGCTTTTGGAAAAGCTGTACATCAATGTTAATACGGAAAAAACATATTTAAACATGTCAACAGTCATAATAGGAAAATCCTATCTGAATATGACAACATTTCAGTTTGAAAAATTTTCAGCTGCATTTTTCCCTCAATAACTGACATTTCTAATGTTCAAAGTAAGTTTTTAAGCAAAACAGAAAATGAATAACATGGTTACATTTACTCATGAAATTGTTTTGTCTTTTAATGCCCTCATTAAAGCTTTTAATGAAGGCTGCAGCCTCTCAAAAAATCATGGGCTTGGACTTGATATTTTTGCTGAAAGCAGTGACACCATTAGGTGAAGGTAGATTCTGGAGGCTGAGCAAGTGCAGTGTGCACAATTTCTTAGAATGTATCAATAGGATTTAAACTAGCCAAATGGTAAGAATGCTTCTTTCTTTATCCCCAACAAAATTAGGTTGTTTTCAAAATAATTTGAAAAAATATCTAGAGGACAAATTTCAAAAGCTTTATTCAGATAAAATTTATATAGAGTGTTTTTAAAACAGGCTGAGAGAAAAACAAATGACAGATTATACTGATTACACACTTGTTTCAGCTGTTGCTGGTTTCCAGTTACAAGTACTCTAGAAACGTCAGAAAGCATACAGGAAACTTTGGTTTATCCAGAGGTTAACTGTCCGGAATGCTCGAGCCACCGGCAAAATTCAAGAGTTGGTTCAGTAAGTTTTTTTTCTTTTCGTTGCTTTTTTTTTCCACCAGTCAGGCTCTGCAAGGTCTAGCTAAAGCTGTTGCTTAGCTACAGAGACGCTTGCAAGCTACGGCCGACTGTTTAGAAGCAACAGGGTTTGTTGCTAGATACGGAGCTCAAAAGCTTCTGTATGTTTTAACATTAGCGCTGGTTTGTCCGGCAATTTTGATGGGATGGCAACAGCTCGGTCCCGTCAGTGCCGGATATCACAAAGTTTCCTGTATTAAGCAGGTATGGAGAGAGGGGGGAAAGAGAGAGAGAGGGGAAATAGAGAGGAGAGAGAGCACGCACAGGCCCTTCCTCATTCTAAATTGAGTTATTTTAAAGTGTTGAAATTTTAAAACAAACAGAAAGCTTCTTCTGTTGATAGTTAAAAAATGTAAGCATTCTAATTGCTGTAACCTTTAAGATAGAGACAAAGAGAGGGAAAGGCAGCGTCTTTCGTTATTCTATGCATTTCTAAATGCCCCTTCTTTTATTTAATTCCCAGACATTCATCAATATAAATATAGCAAAATATTTGCTTGTAGTATTATAAGAATGGTAGATCTAGTACGCATATCCTGCCCATTACTAAATGTCACACTTCAAAAAAAAGTAATGAGTAACAACAGTTAAGGCAGTCATTTGACATAAGAGCTAGAAAATCTGCAATCTCAGAAACTTTACAAAACACATTTTAAAAGAACACAGCGGAAAAGTCAGCATTGCAAGCTGCAGTTGGAGAAAAATTAAATGCTGATCTCACCCAGTGTTTACTCTATAACATTTGGACTTTGTGGCTTTAAAAAGGCAGTTTCAGATTAGCAGAACAATACATTCTGCATTACATATTATAACCCACTCCATACTAAACAGTGCATCTGACTTGCCATAATCAACACAAGAGATCCATTTATAATATAACAACAACTTGTAGCACCTTTAACGTAGTAAAACGTCCCAAGGTGCTTCACAGGAGTATTAAAAGACAAAAAATGACACTGAGCCACATAAAGAGAAATTAGGGCAGGTGACCAAAAGCTTGGTCAAAGAGGTAGGTTTTAAGGAGCGTCTTCAAGGAGGAAAGAGAGGTAGAGAGGTTTAGGCAGGGAATTCCAGAGCTTAGGGCTTAGGCAACAGAAGGCACGGCCACCAATGGTTGAGCGATTATAATCAGGGATGCTCAAGAGGGCAGAATTAGAGGAGCACAGATATCTCGGGGGGGTTGTGTATAAATACAAGTTGTTGTTGTTGTGGGGCTGAAGGAGATTACAGAGATAGGGAGGGGCGAGGCCATGGAGGGATTTGAAAACAAGGATGAGAATTTTGAAATTGCGGCGTTGTTTAACCGGGAGCCAATGTAGGTCAGCGAGCACAGGGGTGATGGGCGAATGGGACTTGATGCGAGTTAGGACACGGGCAGCCGAGTAATAATAATAGTATTACATTTTCATCACACTTCCTCAGTCACACTTTCTTGCATGAAAATATCTTTAAAACTAAAACTAACTCACAAAAAAATCTACCAATAGTAAAAAAGTTATTAAACCAATCAAATCACTCAAAACATTTTTGCCCAATATTTTTTCTTTCACAGAAAAGAAAATGATTTTATATAACAAATGTTTAAAAAAATATTCCAACCTTTTTAATTTCATTCAGAACTTAAAAAAAAAAATCTGTGAGCAAAGCCACAAAAGATCTACTGGCGAGTAATAAATTTCACACAAGATGGGAATTTAAAATTTTTTTGATTAAACAAGTGAATTTCCATTGACATTGCTCATAGTAAGTCAAAAGGCAGGATAAAGGAAGAGTGGGGGGGGGGGGCGGGTCGGACCTACTACTTAACAACTTTACACTTGTGCCTTCCTCTCTGCTGTCATGTTCAAAGGCCATTACCCTCCATCCTCTTATCCTCAGTTTTTCACCCCCACTTGAACCCTTCATCTTATACCCACATTTTCATCAACTCTCCAGGTATCTGATATCCCAATGTGCCACCTGCTACGCTCAAAATCCCTCTCCCCTACTTAAACACTTATGCGCTCACTCTTCTCACTCCAACTGTACTTATCACTTTTTTGCCAGTTAAATCACTGTGGTAAACCACTGTTTGTATTCCTGTTTGTCCTGTTTGCATTCCACTGTGTACATGCCTGGACATGCCTCGGCTGACTCCTCCCACAGGTCCTCGTATAAAGGTGACTGCTCCCCAGCCCTTTGTATCCTGGACCGGTCGACCACGCGAGGCAGACCTCCATTCTGTTGTTAATAAAAGCCTTTAGTTACTCTTCTAACTCTCAGTCTTTTATGAGTAATTGATAGCGCATCAATCACGTCACCATTTCCCCCGTCCATTAGTCTCTCTCCCTTTGCTCATTCCTAATTGCGCTTCTGCTCCTGTTCATTCCTTTTTCACTTCTAATCTCCCCTCCACCCCATATGATGCTTGTGTCATAGAGTCATAGAGTTTTACAGCACAGAAAGAGGCCCTTCGGCCCATCGTGTCTGCGCCGCCCATCCATCCCTGTCCAGTCTAATCCCATTTTCCAGCATTTGGTCCATAGCCCTGTATGCAATGGCATTTCAAGTGCTCATCCAAATGCTTCTTGAATGTTGTGAGGGTTCCTGCCTCCACCACCCTTTCAGGCATTGAGTTCCACATTCCAACCACCCTCTGGGTGAAAAAGTTCCTCCTCAAATCCCCTCTAAATCTCCTGCCCCTTACCCTGAATCTATGCCCCCTTGTTATTGACCCCCCCACTAAGGGGAAAAGTTCCTCTTTATCTACCCTATCTATGCCCCTCATTATTTTGTACACCTCAATCAGGTCCCCCCTCAGCCTTCTCTGCTCCAAGGAAAACAACTCCAGCCTGTCCAGCCTCTCTTCATAGCTGAGGCGCTCCATCCCAGGTAACATCCTGGTGAATCTTCTCTGCACCCTCTCCAAAGCAATCACATCCTTCCTATAGTGAGGCGACCAGAACTGCACACAGTACTCCAGCTGTGGCCTCACCAGCGTTTTGTACAGCTCCATCATAACCTCCCTGCTCTTATATTCTATGCCTCGGCTAATGAAGGCAAGTATCCCATATGCCTTTTTAACCACCTTATCTACCTGCTCCGCTGCCTTCAGGGATCTATGTACATGTACACCAAGGTCTCTCTGACCCTCTGTACTTCCTAGGGTCCTACCACTCATTGTGTATTCCCTTGCCTTATTTGTCCGTCCAAAATGCATCACCTCGCACTTTTCAGGGTTAAATTCCATTTGCCACTTTTCCGCCCATCTGACCAACCCGTTTATATCGTCCTGTAGCCTAAGGCTTTCCTCCTCGCAATTTACCACCCCACCAATTTTCGTGTCATCTGCGAACTTACTGATCATACCTTTTACATTCTCATCCAAATTATTTATGTAGATCACAAACAATAAGGGACCCAGCACCGATCCCTGAGGTACCCCACTGGACACAGGCTTCCAGTCACAAAAGCAACCTTTGACCATCACCCTCTGCCTCCTGCCACTCAGCCAGTTTAGGATCCAACGCGCCAAGGCACCCTGGATCCCATGGGCTCTTACCTTCTTGACCAGTCTCCTATGCGGGACTTTGTCAAAAGCTTTACTGAAGTCCATGTAAACCACATCCACAGCATTTCCCTCATCCACCCCACTAGTCACCCCCTCGAAAAATTCGATCAGATTTGTTAAGACATGATTTACCCTTGACAAAGCCATGCTGACTATCCCCGATTAATCCTTGCCTCTCCAAGTGGAGATTAATTTTGTCCCTCAGAATTTTTTCCAATAATTTCCCCACCACAGATGTTAGACTCACTGGCCTGTAATTCCCTGGTTTATCCCTGCTACCCTTCTTGAATAATGGTACTACGTTAGCTGTTCTCCAGTCCTCTGGTACATCCCCTGTGGCCAGAGAGGTTCTGAAAATTAGTGTCAGAGCCCCTGCAATCTCCTCCCTTGCCTCCCACAGCAGCCTGGGATACATCTCGTCCGGGCCTGGGGATTTATCCACTTTTTGGCCCGCTAAAACCGCTAGCACCTCCTCCCTCTCGATGCTAATATGTTCAAGTATGTCACAGTCCCCTTGCCCGATTTCTATGTCTGCATCGTCTTTCTCCATAGTGAACACAGATGCAAAAAATTCATTTAAAACCCCGCCTACATCCTCTGGCTCTACACACAGATTGCCACTTTGGTCCCTAATGGGCCCTACCCTTTCCCTGGTTATCCTCTTGCCCTTAATATACTTATAAAACATCTTAGGATTTTCCTTTATTTTGCTCGCCAGTGTTATTTCATGGCCCCTCCTCGCCCTCCTAATTTCTTTTTTAAGTATGCCCCTGCACTTTTTATACTCCTCTAGGGCTTCTTCTGTCTTTAGTCTTTTGTAACTGCCAAAAGCCCCCCTTTTATTTCTAATGCATTTTTGTATATCCCTTGTCATCCAAGGTTCCCTTTGCTTGTTGGTCCCACCCTTGACCTTTACAGGAACATGTTGGCGTTGTACTCTCTCTATTTCCCTTCTGAAAGTCTCCCACTGTTTTGATGTGGATTTTCCTATAAGCAGCTGCTCCCAGTCCACTTTGGCCAGATCCTGCCTTATCATATTAAAATCGGCCTTCCCCCAATTTAGAACCCTTATTTCCGGGCCGTCTTTGTCTTTCTCCATGACCACCTTAAATCTCACCGAATTATGGTCACTGTCGCCAAAATGCTCTCCAACTGACACTTCCACCACTTGCCCGGCTACATTCCCCAGAATTAGGTCCAGTACCGCCCCCTCTCTTGTAGGACTTTCTACATGTTGGCTCAAAAAGCTCTCCTGGATGCACTTTAAGAATTCTGCACCCTCTAAGCCTTTCACACTCTGACTGTCCCAATTTATATTGGGGAAGTTGAAATCCCCCACTATTATTACCCTATTATTTTCGCACTTCTCTGAGATTTGCCTACATATCTGTTCCTCTATCTCCCCCTGACTGTTTGGGGGCCTATAGTACACTCCCAGCAAAGTGCTTGCCCCCTTTTTGTTTTTAAGTTCTACCCATATGGCCTCATTAGAGGAACCCGCTAATATATCATCCCTCCTTACAGCAGTAATTGACTCCTTAATTAATATTGCAACACCCCCTCCCCTTTTACACCCCCCTCTGTCTCGCCTGAAGATTCTATACCCCGGAATATTGAGCTGCCAGTCCTGACCCTCCCTCAACCATGTCTCCGTGATAGCAACAATATCGTACTCCCATGTGTTCAACAACAACTTCAGTTCGTCCACCTTATTTGCAAGACTCCTTGCATTAAAATAAATGCCTTCCAGCCCTGCCATATTCTCTTTTGCCTTCACATATTTGCTCTGCCTTCCCAGCTGACTTGTTTTTCCCTCTGTATTTGGCCGTAAATCACCCCCTACTATAGCTCCACTCTGTACCCCAACCCCCTGCCAAGTTAGTTTAAACCCTCCCCAGCAGTGCTAGCAAACCTCCCCGCAAGGATATTGGTTCCCCCCTGGTTCAGGTGTAAACCGTCCAACTTGTACAAGTCCCACCTTTCCCAGAAGCAGACCCAGTGATCCAGGAAACTAAAGCCCTCCCCCCTGCACCATCCCTTTAGCCACGCATTCATCTGTTCTATCTTCCTATTCCTATACTTACTAGCACGTGGCACCGGGAGTAATCCAGAGATTACAACCTTTGAGGTCCTGCTCCTTAATCCTTCACCTAGCTCCCTAAATTCTTGCTGCAGGACCTCATCCCTCTTTTTACCTATGTCGTTGGTACCAATGTGGACCACGACCACTGGCTGTTCTCCCTCCCCCTCCAGAATGCCCTGCAGCCGCTCAGTGACATCCTTGACCCTGGCACCAGGGAGGCAACAAACCATCCTGGATTCACGTCTACGGCCACAGAAACGCCTATCTGTTCCCCTTACTATAGAATCCCCTACCACTATTGCTCTCCCACTCTTTTTCCCCCCTTCCTGGGCAGCAGGAGCACCCCCAGTGCCAGGAAGTTGGCCGCTGCTGCCTTCCCCTGGTGAGTCATCCCCCTCAACAGTATCCAAAGCGGTATACTTGTTTGAAAGGGGGATGTCCGCAGGGGTTCCCTGTACTACCTGCCTGCCTTTGTTGCTCCGCCTGATGGTCACCCCCTGTGCTGCCCTACCCTGAGGCGTGCACAACTCGCTAAACGTGTTATCCACGAGCCTTTCAGCATCGCGCACGCTCCAAAATTCATCCACCCGCAGCTCGAGCGCCGCAATGCGGTCTACAAGTAGCTGCAGCTGGATGCATTTCCCGCACACATGGTCGTCAGGGACACTGGCAGCATCCCTGACTTCCCACATAGAGCAGGAGGAGCAGAGCACGGGTCTGAACTCTCCTGCCATGACTTACCCCTTTAATTACTTTAAAAAATTTATTCAATACCCCAGTTACAGGTATGCTCGAGTGCGCTTTATTTACCAACTATCCCCACTACACCACAGAAATTTAACACCACAGAATTCAAGCTTGTATTGAAAAAAGAGAAATACTCACCAACCAATCACCTACCTGCTCCCTGGTGACGTCACACACTGATTACTTTTTACCTCTCTCCTCGCTGCTCCCGCTGGTCCCGACTGGTCTCGGGCCTCGCCTCTCTCCAGTTTTTTATACCGGTCTCACCACGCTGCTCCCAACTGGTCTCGGGCCTCGCTGGTCGCCGGGTTTTCTCCCGACCTCCTCCTCGCTGCTCCCGCTGGTCCCGACTGGTCTCGGGCCTCGCCTCTCTCCGGTTTTTATACCGGTCTCACCATGCTGCTCCCGACTGGTCTCGGGCCTCGCTGGTCGCCGGGTTTTCTCCCGAGCTCCTCCTCGCTGCTCCCGCTGGTCCCGACTGGTCTCGGGCCTCGCCTCTCTCCGGTTTTTATACCGGTCTCACCACGCTGCTCCCGACTGGTCTCGGGCCTCGCTGGTCGCCGGGTTTTCTCCCGAGCTCCTCCTCGCTGCTCCCGCTGGTCCCGACTGCATATTTAATTACTATATTCATCACAGAATAAGCATGCCTGCAGTGGGGCTGTGGGCCAAGGCCTAAGGTTGCAGGACCCAACACAAGAAATGTCACATGGCAGGCAAGGGGGTGCAGCCTGATGTGAGTCTAAAATAAGCACACTATAGAAGGTGGGGGATGGAAATGGGAACAGATCAAAAAGGCTGAGGATGGAGTTCAGAGCGAGAGTAGTGAACCAAGCGAGGGAGGAAGCCATGGAGGTTGAGACAGGAATAACAACAGAAAATGCTGGAAAAACTCAGCAGGTCAGGCAACATCCGTGGAGAGAAATTTGAGTTGACGTTTCGGGTCGAACCCTTCTTCAAAACTGGAAAGAAAAGAAAATAGATCGAAGGTAGGGCTGCGATCAGACAAAAGAAGTGAAAGAAACAAAAGAAGTAAAAGAGCTAGACAAGATGGTAATATGCTGAGATTAGGTGTAAAGTGTACTGGCAGGCTCAAATTTCTCTCCACGGATGTTGCCTGACCTGCTGAGTTTTTCCAGAATTTTCTGTTGTTATTTAGGATTTCCAACATCTGCAGTATTTTGCTATCGAGGTTGAGACAGGGCTCTGACTGGGAGCAAGGTGGACAAAAAAAGACAACAGCCCCAAGGTTGGTGAAGACGGCAAATTCCATGGTAGCACTGGGATTGGGACAGCGGGAATAGAACCATGGAGGACCTCCAATAGATCTGTAAGTGGAAACAGGAATGCAACAGGAAGCAAGTGGCACTGTGGAGTTATTGTGCCACCTAACTTCAAGGGGGTGAAAATAAGTAACAAAGAAACCTGTATAAATACAATGCACAGAATCCTCAAGTTTAATGGTTTACACCCAAACACGACTGTCAAGCATGACTAATTTGTGACACATGAATTATACTGAAGTGAGACAAAAGGAAATGCACACTCGATGCAAGACTTTTAATACATTACTTCAGCCTGGAGGTATTTTATAACTAATAGTACTCCATTCCCACCCCACCCTCCAAGCTTTCTTTTGTCTTTAATACCCATTTAACAAAACAAATTGATAGATTACCATTTAAAAAATGTTCTGGCTTAATACCATATCATTCTATGATTCTCTGATGGCATGATTGCGCGTAGGTGCTACAGGCTCAGACAATATCCCATTACTCTATGTTGCAGTGTTAGAACATTCCAAAGAGTGCCACTCAAGCAAAACATGCTTGGTATGATATGCTGAACAAGACTGCATTATATTGCAATAGTGATGGTGTTGTATAAGTAGCCAACTTAAAATTTACCCTTTGCAAAACTGTATTAAGTTATACTTATGCTAGACAAAAATAGTTGTTACCTCTGAATTCACTTCATTTCCATTCAGCAATATTCTTTCAATAATGGATTTTGTTAAGGACCGATCTAGAGGGAATCAAAACATATTAGCAGAAATTAAATGAACTTTACAAATTTGACCTCAATTTACCACAGGCTTTTCTCAGCAGAATTTCACAGCAGTAGTATCAAAAACATACAATCTGATATTCTTCTAAAATGAGTTAAGTGAAACGAATGGATATTTCTACAGGGACCAGGTTGTGGACTGGATTAGAATACTGTCCTCTTGCCTCTGAAACTTGGTTTGAATCCAGTCTAAACTAATGGAATTAAATACTCCTGTCGGCTATAAGAAAGCTGAGTGAAATTATTTTGAACACTCTCAGTCTAATGCCTAGTGAGCCCAAGGTACAACCCATAATTCAGAACTAATTGGCCATGAAGACAAAAAACAAGAAAATGCTGGAATTCACAATGCAATGAAACCTATTAATTACAGACACCTAAGGGACTTGCATCAGGTGTCCTTTATTTGCAAGTGTCCTTATTTTCAAAATGGTCATTGTATGTGCAGTAAACTGGATGAGCTAAATATTCCAGGATTGGCTGCATCTCCGGCAGCATTCCTTCTTTTTGTTTCCCTCACCCGGGATTGTGCCTAATTCTGGAGCCCTGCCAGGATATGATTTCAGTTAATTTTCTGTTTGTTGGGTTTCCTAGTTCATTACCATCCCACGGTCCTTTTTCATCGAGAAATGTCCTGATCCAGGGATTTGGCACGTTGGCAGCAATGTTCCCTTAAAGCTGTGTGGCCACGCAGCCATCTGCAGGTCCTGCGCAGCCAGCTCAACGACGTTCTAATGCCAAAAACTGTACTAGCATGGTAATTTAAAGGGGTCGCGCACCCAAAAAAAAAGTGGAAACATCGGTTGGCAGCCTGCACAGGCTGTAGGGCCCGAGTGCCCAGGAGATCTCAGCCAAATTGGGGGGAATTAATGTCCTGCAGACCCCTGTCTGGGACCCAAAACTAAATATTCCATGATACTTGACTTTTCGAAAAGATAGGCAGAATGGGAAAGGGAGAGGTGGGGGTGGGAGTGGTGTGGGTAGCCCTGATAATAAAGGATGGGATAAAGACAGTAGAAAGGATCTTGGCTCGGAAAAACAAGATTTAGAATCACTTTGGGTGAAGCTAAGAAATAACAAGAGGCAGAAAACACTGGTGGGAGTAGTTTATAGGCCCCCTAACAGTAGTTGTAGTGTCGGGCACAGTATAAATCAGGAAATTAGAGGTTCATGCAACAAAGGTAATGCAGTAATCATGGGGGACTTTAATTTTTATTTAGACTGGGGAAACCAAATTTCCAGTAATAGTGCAGAGGACGAGTTCAGTGAATGCATTCAAGATAGTTTTCTACATCAGTATGTTGAGGAACCAACTAGGGAACAGGCGATTTTAGATCTAGTACTGACAATGAGACAGGATTAATTAATAACCTTGTAATAAAGGAGCCTCTGGGATGCAGTGATCATAATAGGATAGAATTTTATATTGAGTTTGAGAGTGATTTAGTTGTCTGAAACTAGGATCTTAAATCTGAACAAAGCAAACTACCTAAGTCTGAGACATGAGTTGGCCAAGTTGGTTGCGAAACTAGATTAAAAAAATAGGACAGTAGATAAGCAATGGCAAACATTTAAAGACGTTGAGGGAAACATTTGTTGCCACCCGGAAAGCAGTCGGTGTCCTCGCCAACTGCCGTGAACGGTCATCCGGCTAAACGAGGTAAATTGGTGTGGGGGGCATGGTGTTCGGCGGCGCAGAGCTAACCTTAGGCGCAACACCGTCCTGGTGGCATTGCACAAGGGATCGGGACCAATTTGTTGTGGTGTGACGTTGCTGCTTCCCCTAGCGTCTGTGTGCAAGGCTGTGAAACTCGCAATGCATTGTTAGCAGTGAGGATCTCTGAAATTTAAAGGGCCATGCACATAGAAGCAAGGGAAAATAAAATGTACTGATTCAATATATTTTTCAGCCCTTTCTGTTATTTGACAAATAATCAATATTTAAAAGAAGTTCCAAATGTCAATATTCAGCACTTAAAGCTGAGTTACCTTCCTAAACTCAACAAATTGGAAAACTGCCTCAGCACTACCACAAATGGCTCAGCAAGCCAGAGAAGGGGCACCCAGGGTCTCGCACACAGCACTAGATTAAAGGAAGAGGCTTTTCATGTGGCCAAAAAGAGTAGTAAGCCCGAGAATTGGGAGGATTCAGCAAAGGAGGACCAAGAAATTGAGAGAGAGAAAATAGAATGAGTAAACTAGCGAGAGGCATAAAAACAGACTGTAAAATCTTCGACAAGTATGTAAAAAGAGATTAACGAAAGTAAACATGGATCCCTTACAGACAGAGACAGGACAAATTATAATGGGGAATAAGGAAATGGCAGAGACATTAAACAAATACTTTGTATCTGTCTTAACGGAAGACAAAAAACATTCCGGAAATAGTTGGGAAAGTAAAGAAGTCTTGCTGCAATAACATAGGGCCTTGGTGAGACCACACCTGGAATACTGTGTAGTCTTAAGTCTCCTTACCTAAGGAAGGATTTACTTGCCTTAGAGGGAGTGCAACAAAGGTTCACCAGACTGGTTCCAAGGATGTCGGAATTGACCTATGAGGAGAGATTGAGGAGACTAGGCCTATATTCCATAGAATTTAGAAAAATAAGAGGTGATCTCATTGAAGCATATAAAATTCTTGCAGGGTTTGACAGGGTAGATGCTGGGAGGATGTTTCCCCTGGCTGGGGAGTCTAGAACTAGGGATCACAGTCTCAGAATAAGGGGTCAGCCATTTAGCACTGAGATGAGGAGAAATGTTGTCACTCAAAGGGTTGTGAATTTTTGGAATTATCTACCCCAAAGGGCTGTGAATGTTCAGTTGTTGAGTATATTCAAGACAGAGATCGATAGATTTTGGGATAGTACGGGAATCAAGAGATATGGGGATAGTGCGGGGAGGTGAAGTTAAGATAGATCAGCCATTATTGAATGCCAGAGCAGGCTCAAAGGGCTGAATGGCCTACTCCTGCTCTTATTTCTTGTTATGATTTGAAAACATTTTAGTAACAATTTTCTTTCTATATATCTGTATCACATGTGCATGATTGCAACATTCCAGTGGTACTGTACCTGTAGGTAGCACTGACACAGTAGTTATGTGAGTCATCAACAGAAGTGGCACTTCACTAAATGACTGAATCAATTTATCTTGGCCCAGAAATTCCGTTTCCTACGGGTGTGCACTTACCCGTAGGGCCAACAGAAGTGCCGGTTTTAGGCATGCACTGCGTATGCACTGGAAACCGGAACTTCCGTTCTGTGAAGAAAGGGCTTAACAGGTCAAACGCCTGTGCCGGATATGCAGAGTGTACGGCTGAAACTTCCGTTTTTTTTCACAGTTGCTTCAGTCCAGGTAAGTCGGAAACAGCTGCGCCTGGAAAAGCAGGCGTACAGCCGGCAGCTCTTAGGCGCAAGGCTTGCTTTTACCAGGCTAAGAGTTGAAGTAAAAAAAAAATATTTTCCACTGATTTATCATTTTAAAATACTTTAAAGAAAGGTAAGTTTATTTTTAGCCCCGTTAAAAACTTAATTATTTTTTTCAAAAATTTAAATTTTTGTTTAAAATAGTTAATGTATGTAATTTAGTCATTTTAAAAATGTGATTAAAAAAAAAAATTATTTGAAGTTTTACTTATGTTTTGGGGCCGATCTCTATTCATAGATTTGACAGGTCTTCTTCCTGTCAAATCTATGAATGGAGATTCCCTGCTCCGATTGGCTCCCCATGGCCCACGTGATCCCATGGACGCTGCGAACTACATGCGCCCCGGGATACGCGTACCCTGCGCACCGGCAGTTTGAAGAGGCACAGCAACGGAATTCTGCGCCTCCCGGGCGAGCCCTCTGGTCCAGGCGGAGATTTTTCTGGGCCCTTGTGCATTCTGTGAAATTCTATTGTGATTCTTAACTTTGCCCACCAGGTGGCGCTGCAATCGTTTCCTTGAAGAACATCAGATATGTTGGTGAAGGTGAGTAAAAGTACATTCACTCACTCTCAATGGAGGCGTAAAAGAAATTTCAAAACAAAAGAAACCCAAGAACAAAAACAAACAAACTCAAATATAGACTTAAAATAAATAATGGTTCCCTATACAACAGATCGCAGATCCACCAGCTGTTAGGTACCATTGGGACGAAAACCCACAAAACCACTCAGAACTATTGCAGCCACAATGATTTGAAATGTGAATTTACACTCGTGCCCTAAATGCAGCTCAGAAAGAGAATCAGTAATGTGTGCTGTGATTGTGTGCTGATTCGAATGGGAACTCATTAGTAAGCACCTTCTAGAGTGCATAAACCATTAATGCATTGTCCATCTCCATTAACCAAATAATCTATCACCCTTAGTCTTGACTCCCAAGGGGCAACACCACGGGCAATCAAGTAATATATTATTAAAAATCTTCCACATGCAGTCCACGAATGTTAACATAAAAAGCGTCACAGGAAGTTAACATTTAACATAACCAGGTGCAAACAGTTGCCTCTAACTGTTTCATGACCCACCTGAATTACTCAAAATACTTTCATGTGAATTTTTTTCCCCACTGACTGAAATCTCCAATATCCAAAAAAAGTTTGTAAATGTTAAAAATTACAATTTTTCATAATAACGTGCTGACATTTACTCATTTAATTGTCTCATGCCTCTTAATATAGTCATTAAAAGTTTTTATTTCAAGGACTTAGCTTAAACATAGAATGGTTACAGCACAGAAGGCCATTCAGCCCATTGAGCCCACGCCGGTTCTCTGCAAGAGCACTTCAGGTAGTCCCACTCCCCCGCCTGTTCCCTGTAACCCTGCAAGTTTTTTTCCTTCAGGTACTTATCCAATTCTCTTTTGAAAGCCACAATTGAATTTACTCCACCACCATTTCAAACAGTGCATTCCAGATCATAACCACTCGCTGCGTAAAAAAGATTTTCCTCATGTCGCCTTTGGCTCTTCTGCCAATCACCTTAAACCTGTCCTCTGGTTCTTGACCCTTCCATCAATGGGAACAGTTTCTCTATGTCTACTCTGTCCAGACCCCTCTTGAGTTTGAACACCTCTATCAAATCTCCTCGCAACCTTCTCTGCTCTAAGGAGAACAACCCCAGCTTCTCCAGTCTGAAGTTCCTCATCCCTGAAACCATTCTTGTAAATCTTTTCTGCACCCTCTCTAAGGCCTTCACAGCCTTCCTAAAGTGTGGCACCCAGAATCGGACACAATAATCCAGTTGAGGCCGAACCAGTGTTTTATAAAGGTTCATCATAACTTTCTTGCTTTTGTACTCTACACCTCTATTTATGAAGCCCAGGATCCCGTATGCTTTTTTAACCACTTTCTCAACCTGCCCTGCCACCTTCGACGATTTGTGCACATATACCCCCAGGTCTCTCTGTTCATGTACCCCCTTTAGGATTATACCCTTTAGTTTATATTGCCTCTCCTCGTTCTTCCTTCCAAAATGTATCACTTCACACTTTTCTGTGTTAAATTTCATCTGCCACGTGTCCGCCCATTCCACCAGCCTGTCTATGTCCTCTTGAAGTCTATCACTATCCTCCTCACTGTTCACTATACTTCCAAGTTTTGTGTCATCTGCAAATTTTGAAATTGTGCCCAGTATACCAAAGACCAAGTCATTTATATCAAGAAAAGCAGTGGTCCTAGTACCGACCCCTGGGGAACACCACTGGATACCTACATCCAGTCTGAAAAACAACTGTTCACCACTACTCTCTGTTTCCTGTCACTTAGCCAATTTCATATCCATGCTGCCACTGTCCCTTTTATTCCATGGGCTTCAACTTTGCTGGCAAGCCTATTACGTGGCACTTCATCAAATGCCTTTTGGAAGTCCATGTACACCACATCAATCTCATTGCCCTCATCAACCCTCTCTGGTACCTCATCAAAAAACTCAAATCAAGTTAGTTAAACACAATTTGCCTTTGACAAATCCGTGCCTGCTTTCCTTAATTAATCCACACTTGTCCTGGATTATCGTTTCTAAAAGTGTCCCCACTACCGAGGTTGAACTGACTGGTCTGTAGTTGCTGGGTTTAGCCTTACACCCTTTTTTAAACAAGGGTGTAACATTTGCAATTCTCCAGTCCTCTGGCACACCCCCGTATCTAAGGGGGATTGGAAGATTATGGCCAGTACCTCCGCAATTTCCACCCTTACCTCCCTCAGCATCCCAGGATGCATCCCATTCGGTCCTGGTGACTTATCTACTTTAAGTACAGCCAGCCTTTCTAGTACCTCCTCTTCATCAATTTTTTCCCATCCAGTATCTCAACTACCTCCTCTTTCACTATGACTTTGGCAGCATCTTCTTCCTTGGTAATGACAGATGCAAAGTACTCATTTAGTATCTCAGCCATGCCCTCTGCCTCCATGCATAAGTCTCCTTTTTGGTCCCTAATCAGCCCTACCCCCTCCTCTTACTACCCTATAGAAGACTTTTGGATTCCCTTTTATGTTAGCTGCCAGTCTATTCTCATCTCTTTGCCCCTCTTAATTTCCTTTTTCACTTCCCCTCTGAACTTTCTATAATTAGCCTGGTTCTCACTTGTATTCTCAACCTGACACCTGTCATACATTCCCCTTTTCTGCTTCATCTTACTCTCAGTCTCTTTCATCATCCAGGGAGCTCTGACTTTGGTTGCCCTACCTTTCCTCCTGGTGGGAATGTACCTCAACTGTACCCAAACCATCTCCTCTTTAAACGTAGCCCATTGTTCGGTTAGTTTTGCCTGCTAATATTTGATTCCAATTTACCCGGGCCAGATCCGTTCTCACCCACTGAAATTTGCCTTCCTCCAATGAAGTATTTTTACTCTAGATTGCTCCTTGTCCTCTTCCATAGCTAATCTAAACCTTATGATACTGTGATCACTGTTCCCTAAATGTTCCCCTTGCTCCTCATTCCCCAGAACCAAATCCAGCAATGCCTCCTTCCCCATTGGACCGGAAATGTACTGATCAAGACAGTTCTCCTGAACACAGTTCAGAAATTCTTCCCCCTCTCTGCCCTTTACACAATTACTATCCCAGTCTATATTAGGATAATTGAAGTCCCCCATTATCACTACTCTATGGTTCTTGCATCTCTCTCTAATTTCCCTGCAAATTTGCTCTTCTACTCAGTGGCCTATAAAATACACCTAGTAGTGTATTGGCAGCTCTATTGTTTCTTAACTCTAACCAAATAGATTCTGTCCTTGACACAGCCAGGTCATCCTCTCTCTCCAGCACTGTAACATTCTCCTTAACCAATAATGCCACCCCACCGCCTTTCTTTCTTTCCCCATCTTTCCTGAACACCTTATATCCAGGAATATTTAGTACCTAACATTTGGGTTTCAACTGCATAATCTTCAGTCTCAACAGCTAGAGAGTACATTCACACACATTTGTGCATGTTGAGCATTTACAGTTTTCAGCATTTGAAGGATAGAAGTATGTCCCCTCTAATTCTGTGAGGATTTGAGAGTTTCTTTGCTTTTTCCAAAAGATTTTGATCTTATTAAATTCTCAAAGCTTTATTTCGAGCCACTGATTTAACAAATGCTGTTTTTAAATTATGCTCTTCCCACACAAACAATACTTGTGATCAGCAGCACCTGTAATCGTGACTATTTGTTAACAGTTAGAAAAGAAAACGATTTTTTTATTCACTCTCCTCCATTTTAGTTATAAATTATGCTAAAAAAATTACCTTCTGAATCATCTTTTAGCTTTAAGGAATTATTTTAAACTGCATAAATGATGAATTTTTGAGCTTTTAAAGAGGTCACTTTTGTTTGTTTATGGGAATATTTATTAAATATTGTACAAGTTAACAACTCACCAATAGGGGGCTAAATTAGATAGCCCCCGAAAACGGGCCCGTGTATCGCGATGCGCGATTAGCCCGCACACATCTAGTCCGATGCAGGCAGCACGTAAACTTCATGCTACCTGCAAATTTAAATAATAGTAGCATGCAGCCCAGCACTGAACGTGCTGTTGAGTGGTTGTATGCCTCAACAAGGGGCCCCCAAGTTCATGCACAGCTAGCACCACTTAAAGCAAACCTGCACTACTTAAAGCCAGCCTTCACCTCTTAAAGGCGAGGTGCATTCTGGCTGGAGCAGGTGCTGCAAGTGGCTGTGTAAGACATTCTGAGCAGGAAAATGACATATTAATGGCACAACAGGGGAGAGAGCGGGCTCCAAGATTTTCCGACGCAACACTGGCGGCCTTGGTGCAGGAGATGGAAAGAAGGAGAAAAGTTCTCTATCTACAGGGGGCTAGGAGACAAACTATGAGAAGGCAATGGGTGCAGATAGCTGTCGCGATCAGTGTAGCCCAGAGGACCTGGATGCAGTGCTGCAAGAAGTTTAATGACCTCACACGAGTGGTCAAGGTCAGTGAGTTAATCTTCAAATGCCATATCCTTAGAACTGAAGCACTAGGCTCAAACACTGCTCAATTCACCACCCACTTCACTTAGCTACCAAAAAACTATCAATCATGACTCATACCTCACATTCATAGTTTCACCTTACCCCCACACACTTAGCACTGCTGCAAGCCTCACATCCACATCTCACAGCTTGCACACACTGCCAGCTATTCAACCATGATAGGCACATCACCCAAACACATTGCATCACACTCATCAACACACTTCCCTCTCTCTTGCAGGAATAGGTGGCTCATAGCTGGAGGCAGCAAGGGCTACCCACAGGCAGACAGGTGCACCTGCATGACCTAACCCCCATGGAGAAGACGGTGCTGGAGATTATTGAAGCGGCCATCGCTGAGCCTGTGGCAAGCGGCGGGGCTGAAACAGTCAAAGATGACGGTATCCTCATAATTAATCTTCCTTCTCACATCACACTTCCCCCTCATCCCACAATCTCTTGATTTACAAGCTGCACATGATGTAAGCATGCACCTCTTGCTTCCCCCCACCCCTCCATCACCGCAACCCTACCCTTGTGCCTTTCTCCTTTCAGGTAGCCAAGAACTGCAACCTGGCAAGGCAATGGCAGAGGAGCAAGAACTGGAAGAGGAAGGCAGCAGCGATGTTGAAGACAGCACCATCACTCGATTTCACATTCGCAGCCACCAGCTCAGATACTGAAACTCTGCATACTTTAGAGGATAGCATAGACACAGGATCTGCACGTGGTGAGACACCGGGCATGAGTGGCATGCAGCCTGGGCAGGGGGCAAGGGTAGTCAGGTGTCAGCTCCCCGGAGGGCGAGGGCACACACGAGTTCTGCTGCAGAGGACTCATCTGAGTATTTCAATGGGGCAGCCTACAGAAGAAGGCTGATGGGTATGCACAATGAAATGCTTGGTGCATTGGTAGGCCTGCCAGAAGGCCTGAGCACAATATCAAGGAGTATGGAGGAATCCAGCACCAACCTTGCACAGGGCTTTGTGCAGATCTTGGAGCCCATCCTTTCCAGCATGGAAGTGATGGTCAACTCCATTTGCGTACTTGTGGACCCTAACATGATGCATAATCTGATGGCCGATGTCTCAGCTTCCATTGCAGCACAAGCAGGAACCACCCAACGGCTGGGTGCTGCAGTGGAAGCTCACACTTCTGTCATACAGGCTCAGCTTGCTGCCACACAAGCTCAAACTGCTGCCATCATGGCTGCAGTGATCAGTGTTGAAAGGGGCTTGCAGGCTGTCACAGCAGTCCAGCAATCTGTCCTCCAACAGATTACTAGGATTGCTGAGGCGCCGCCCTGGGGGAATGGCAGTGGCTCCGTGGAGCTCGAGCCTGCTGTCCTTTCTCAGGATGACAGCATTCATCCTCCCACCACTGTCACTCCACCATTGCCCTTGCTTTTTCCTGTCAGCCAGCCAGCTGAAGCCACCCATGCCAAGATGGTGCAGTCCAAAGCTGGGCCGTTTAGGTCCAGAGCTGATCGAGGTACTCCTCCAAAGCCATCTGCAGTCTCCCCCACTGAAAATCATCAGCCTTCCACCAGCCATGCTGCAACCACTGGGGCAGCACTGTGTAGAAGCGCTAGGACAAGCAAAGGTACACAGAAGGCAGGCACTAAAGGAATGCACAAGCGTGATTAGTTGACTTTGGTATGTAATATTGGATGGTTTGATTTATAAATTTGGTTTGGAATGTTTGTTTTGTGGTGGTTTTTATTCTAGCTAAGAGGACATTGTGATGGTCAGTAACAGAGGGAAGGGAAGGTGCGGATCTGTTGGTAAATGGAGAATTGGGGTTGCGTTCACTTGTACCACAGTCGGATGAGTTGATCATGGACAGCCTGGCCAGAAAGGGGCTGTGTTGGTTAGCTCCTACCTTCCTCCTCCTCCTCCTCCTCGAGCAGCTTGTCCACCGCCACCTCTGTGTCACCTCTGCTCATTCTCCCTGTCATGTTGCAGGCCAAGGGGGATACAAGTTACTGCACCCATGTCTGGGAGCAACTGGTCTGAGCAGGAGCCTTGAAGCAACTTGCCACACCACTCCCTGGAGACTTCAGCAATTTTAAATAAGATAACAAACCAAACACTTCTACAAAGTCACCCAGAGCCAGTAGAAATCAATCAGCAACTAACCTGAAAGCAGTTGATGATTGCTTTAAATAGCGCTGATGGGGGTCCTTCCTGCTACTGAATGCATGGTGTGTGTGTTCAACAGAGGGTGTTAGCTGGAGCGTTGAGGTTAAAAATGGCAGCCTGACGACAAATCAGCATTACACGCTGACTGACATCACAATCTGTCTACTCTGCATAAGGCATATGCCAACAACCTCAACAAAATTATGTCCAGCGCAGCCCCCACCAGAAGTGTTCACGCACGGATGCCATTTTGGACCCAAAACGACACCCATAGCGCCGAAAAACCAGGCGCTACAGAGCCAAATTTCGCGGCCATAGTCAGACAGCACAGAAGGCGGCCGTTCAGCCCAGCGTGCCCGTGTCGGCTCTTTGAAAGAGCTATCCAATTAGACCCACTCCCCTACTCTTTCCCCATAGCGCTACAAATTTTTCCTTTTCAAGTATATATCCAATTCCCATTACCATAGGGCTGCACAGTTTATCCCAGAAGTTAAGGGAATGACGTACAAGGAAAGACGGACTGTCTTTTCTCTTTTGAAAAAAGACAGTGTGCTGCCTTCCTTTAGGAATTTATGTTAGTTTTCCAGTTAATTCAGGGGTTTGAGTAATTTGGGTCGATTTCCATTGTGTGCCGCCACCTAGTGGATATTTGGTACCTAGCAAGTGCAGTAAAGCGCAGTAAAGTAAACTGTATATCACAGACCTGCAGCTCGACACATGGTCTGGGAAGTTATTTTCTTGTCACGCTCCAGCCTTGGACACTATTTGTCTGTATGTACTTGAGAATGTTATAGATGATTAGTGTACACTATATTTTGCAGAAAATGTTTAGTTTGTAACTTTTCTCTGTAAGTAAACTTACACAGCTAGTCGTGAAGTGCTCGCTCTCTGTCTAGCTGGTTAACTTGTAGCTGTATTTTGATGCACTATGTACAGGGCTAATTTAAAGAGAATGCCTTTCAGTTTGCTAAATGTATATTCACAGTAAGCTGTGTTTCCACGTGTTTTGGTAAGTTACATGCCAAATGTACTGTGTTGCTCAGGCGTACCTAAATTTGTGTATGCATATCAGTTATGTGCTTGTATACTAATGTGTGCTTCCATTTCTGTATTGTATTTCAGTTTCACAATAAGAATCTTTCAGTAAATTTTACAAGAAAAGTCAAGCCTTGTGATTTTTATGGGAAGATATCAAGTTGTTAGCTACCTGTCTAGCTCTGCATAGGAATGCGCTGCAAGGGCAGAAAAGACAGATATAAAAGTGTTGAAGAAAGGTTTGGACAAATTAGATCCAAGTAAGCTTGTACTCATGTACAGAATGTCTTTTTATTTGTTCATGGGATGTGGCAAGGTGGTAGTGAGCAGCCTTCTTGAACCGCAGAGGGCAGTTAAGAGTCAACCACATTGCTGTGGATCTGGAGTCACATATAGGCCAAACCAGGTAAAGACAGCAGGCTTCCTTCCCTAAAGGACATTCGTGAATGGGTTTTTACGACAATCCGGTAGTTTCATGTAATGCATCATTACTGATGATAGTTTTTTATTCCAGATTTATTTAATTAACTGAATTTAAATTCCACAGCTGCCGTGGTGGAATTTGAACTCACATCCCTGGATTATTAGAGCAGGCTTCTGGATTACTAGTTCAGTAACATAACCACTATGCTACCGTACCTTTAAGCACAAGGGGTCATATTTACAAATTAAGGACAACAAAGAAAATAGGAAATGCAGGAGGATCTTTAATAAAATGGTAGCAAGCATTGGGAACAGATTACTAGCACAGGTGTTGTTAGAAGAAACCTTAATAGGTTTCAAGAAGAAACCTTAATAAGTTTCAAGAAGGAACGAGACAAGTTCGTCAATACATTGGAATATTAAAAATGTATGAAAGGAATACTGTGGATCGGTGGGCTAAATGGACTGAAAGTAACAGTCTGAAACAGGAGAACACTATGAAACTATGCTTAGTCCTTGTGGCGATGGTGCTGTCAAAATAGTGTTACATAGGAAATTTCAGGATAATAACCCAGCGATGATGGAGGAACAGCAAAATTTACCCATGTCAGGATGGTGTATGACTTGGGACTTGAGGTGATGGTGTTCTCATGACAGTGATGCTCTTGTCCTTCTCAGTGGCAGGGGAAGAGAGATATTCTCAAAGTAATAGTGAGTTCCTGTAGATAGTGCTTAATCACAGATTAGTGTGCTGGTGATGGCGGGGGGTAGGGGGGGGGGCAAGTTCGTTGGAATGAAGAGAGTCCAGTGGCACAGGCATCAATCAAGTACCCTGGATAGTACTGAACTTAAGTGTTGTTGCGACTGCACCCATGCAGGTGATTGGTGAATATTCCATCACACCCTTGACTTGAACCTTGTGGATAGAGTGGCTTTGAGTAAGGAAGTGAGCTACTTGTTGCAGAGTACCCAGCCCTGCCCTGCTATTGTAGCCACAGTGTTAATAAGGCTGGCTGAGTTAAGCTTCTGGTCAATGGTGCCCCCTCCCCCACTCCCCAAGATGTTGATGGTGGGAGAATCTACAATGGTGGTGCCATTAAAAGACAGAGAGAGATAGTCATGACCTGGCACTTATGTGATGCAATTGTTACCTGCCACTTGTCAGCCCAAGGCTGGATGTTGTCCAAGTCCTGCTACAGGCTGGCATAGGCTACTTCAGTATCAGAATTGAATACTGTAGAATCATCAGCAAAGAGCCCCACTGCTGACCTGATGACAGAGGAAAGATCATTGATGAAGTAGATGAAAATGGTTGGACTGAGGACACTACCCTGAGGAACTCCTGCAGTGATGTTTGGCCTCTGACAACCATCTTCCTTTGCATCTGGTATGACTCCAATCACTGGAGGGCTTCACATTGACTTCAGTTTTGCCGGGGCTTCTTGGAGCCATACTCCGTCAAATACTGCCTCGATGTTGATTGGAGCAACTCTCATCCCTCTTCTGGCATTCATTCAAGTCCACATCTGCATCAAGGCTTTGACTAGCTCTCGAACGGAATGGTTCCGGCCAAACTTGAACTGAGATTCAGCGAGCAGGTTATTGGTGAATAACTGTCACTTGATAGCACAGCTGCTGACTTGGTCCAGCACTTTTCTGATGATTGGGAGACGACTGATAAGGCAGTAAATGACCAGGGTAGATCTCTCCATTTTTTTGTGGATAGGACATACCTGTGCAATTTTCCATTGTCAGGTAGATGCCAGTATCACAGTTGTACAGGAATAACTTGGACAGGGGAGCAGCTAGCTCTGGTTTTCAGACCTTCTATTGTTAGGGCCCATAGCTTTTGCTGTGGACAGTGCTCTCAGCTGCTTCTTAATGTCACTTGGAGTGAAATTGGCTGGATGCTGCCATTTATGATGGTGGAAACCTTGGAAAAAGAACGAAAAGAATGGTCCACTTCTAGCTGAAAACACTTGCAAACACTTCACCATTATCACTTGTACTCATGCTGGGCTCCATCATGGTTGTGGACTGGGACATTCATGGAGTTTTGTCCACCTGTTAGTTGCCCAATTTTTACCACCATGCTCAGCTGGATGTGGTAGTGAGAGCGCTTTGCTCTGATCTTATGGTTGCAGGACCTTTAGCTCTGTCCATAGCCCACTGCTTTTGGCGTTTAGTATGCAGGTAGCTCCGTGTAGTGGCTTTCCTAGGTTGGCATCTCATTTTAAGATATGCCTGGTGCTGCTCCTTCAACAATCCCCATTCACTAGAGTTTGTCTCTCGGTTTGATGGTTCATGACGCCTCAAGTATTGGCTTGCTAGATCTATCCTTAATCTATCCCACGTAGCATAGCAGTACCGCCACATTATATGATGGATGATAGCTTAGAATCATGGGAATTTTGGAAGAGCACAACCACTGCATCCACTATCTCTGCAGCCACATTGTCTTTATGAGGCCTGTGCGGTCGTCACTCCTACCAATGCTATCGACAAGTAAGTTGGTGAAGATGAGGTCAAGTCATTTATTTCCTCATGTTGAGTTCATCACTTGATACACACCCAGTCTAGCAACTATATCCTCTGTCAGTGGTGGTATTACCAAGCCACTCTTGGCAGTGGACATTAGTCGCCCCCACCCATAATACATTGTGTACCTCTGCTTCCCTCAGAGCATCCTCCAAATGATGCAGCTGTGGAGAGAACAGATAAGTTAACATTTGAATATAAACCCCGAGTTAGAACTCTGAAATATAATCCGTTCGCTCCACAGATGCTGAATGCGGAGTATTTCCAGCATTTTCTATTTCTCTTTCAAATTTCCAACATCTGCAGTTTTTTTTTTTGCTTTTTTTTTTATCCTCTAAATAATGTTCAGCATGGAGGAGTATGGATAGGTCTGTTTAACTTTATAGTTTTTGAACTTGTAGCAACTATTTATAACTGAACGATTTGCTATGCCACTTCAAAGGGCATTAAGATAAACAATTAGTGCGAGAGGGGAGTCATGTGTAGGCTAGACTGAGTGTGGATGTCAGGCTCCCTTCCCCAAAGGTCGTTAGTGAATCAGTTGATTTTTACAACAAAATGAGGCATCTATCGTGGTTATTTTTCTAGTGCTAGCCCATGCATTACCAGATTTATCGCATTTAATTTCACAATTCCATACAACTCACCACCATATTTAATTGAAGATTAAGTTACAAAAAATTTGATTCCATTTGTATTCTACTTCACTTTCATTAAAGATTTATTCTGGGGATGTTTGCCTGCCATCAGGCTGCAGCCCTCCTGTCCAGCTCCCTTCTACAATCTCAGGCTCATTGTGACTTCACACCTCTGCAACCCACTTAGTTTCACTAACCACATGCCCTCTGCTTGCCCAGTTGCCCTGTTTTATTAAACAAAAAGCACTTATAATGCTATATTGTATTTACAGTACTACAAGCAATTTAGAAACAATTGCCTGCTTCGCAGCTTTCCTTAGGCTACTATGGGGCTGATGTGAGAAATAAAGCAGCACAACAGGTAATAGGAGGAGAGTCATGAGGTTATAACCAGGAATAGTAGGCTGCAGAGATAGGGGTGGGGTGGGATAGGTATGAGAGGATACTTGGTGGGTGGGGCAGAGGGGCGGGTGGTGAGCAAGACATTATCTGGGTGAGGCATCAGAGCCAATTGGGGGAGGTGAGTTGAGGAAGGAAACTAAGAGGCCTGAGGCCTCTAGCCCCTCACTGCCATCCCTGAGTAAGAAGACAGGGAGGGGTTGACAAGGGAGTCAACAGAGGGTGAGGTGGTGAGGCAATGAATCAAGGGGAGGCAGAAAAAACATCCTCCCCATACACTGTGGCAGCAGTATATATTATCTACAGGGTGTACTGCAGCAACTCACCAAAGTTACTTCAACGGCATCTCCCAGCTTTACAACCTCTACCAGTGAAAATAACTAGAGCAGCATTACCATGGCAACACCATCACCTCGAAGTAACACATCATTCTGACTTGGACATATACCATCATTTCTTCATCATCATGGGGTCAAAATCCTATTAATTCCCTACCCAACACCATCATGGGAGCACCATCACCACAAGGACTGCTGAGGTTCAAGGAGAAGGTCCACCACCTTCTCAGAGTAATGAAGAGGGGATAATAAATAAATGCAGCTCTGCCGACATTGTCCACATCACATGAACACATTTAAAAATGTTTTACGCCCAAGCGTATTTCCATGTCACGGTGGTGAGGCAGATGTCCGTGAAGCTGCAGTGCACACATTACATTTATCAGTTAAAGGACGCTGAAAAAGGGATGTTGACTTATTTTGGTTTTGGAAAACAGTTTAAAATATTAGTACAAGTTAAACCCTGTGTTACTGTTTATCTGCTGATTCATCCTGCTTCTGCATAAAATTTGATTTGTAGCTTTAGCCTGTACTACATGGTTATCTCAGTGGTGGGCAAAATACGGCCCGCCAATTCATTTAAGCAGGTTCTGAATGAAATGCCTAAAGCTCGATTTTTTTAAAACACGCCGATTTGCGCAAACGTGAAAAATATACACGAAACTGCATATATATTCCGTGCATGTGCAAATCGGGATCAGGAGCATGGGATCCGAGATTTAGGCAAGTTGCAGTGTCTGAGAGATGTGGTAAGAAGCAGTGAAGAAAGTGGATAATGGCAAAGTGTTTTATGACCTTTCATGGGAAATTTGAGCCGCTCATAAAAGTGTGTCCTATTATTATTCAGGAGCTAAGTCAAGGACCTCATCTCTGCAAAATAGTCTGATTCAGGCAGCTCATACAGGCCGGGTGTGACCTTGAATTACTGCAAACAGACAACAAAAAACAAGAAGCTAAAAAGTGGATCATATGGATACTGGAGATGTGTCAGACTGGGTTACATGTAGTAGTTGGTACAAGCAGCAGTTGGGTTATCATTACATCCAGTGAAGCTACAACAACAACTTGTATTTATATAGTGCCTTGAACATAGTAAAGCGTCTCAAGGCACATGTGAATAATAAAAGAATGTGAAGAGAAAAAGATTAGTGAAGTCAAGCGTAGGTCCCTTGCAGTCAGAATCAGGGGAAAACAAAGAAATGGCAGACCAATTAAATACATATTTTGGTTCTGTCTTCACAAAGGAGGACACAAATAACCTCCCAGAAAGGTCGGGAACATAGGGTCTAATGAGAGGGAGGAACTGAATGAAATCAGTATTTGTAGGGAAATGGTGTTAGGGAAATTGATGGGATTGAAGGCTGATAAATCCCCCAGGGCCTGATAATCTACATCCTAGGGTACTTAAGGAAGTGGCCCTAGAAATAGTAGATGCATTGCTGGTCATCTTCCAAAATTCTATAGACTCTGGAACAGTTCCCATGGATTGGAGGGTAGCTAATGTAACCCCACTAGTTTAAAAAGGTGGTAGAGAGAAAACGGGGAATTATAGACTGGTTAGCCTGACATTGGTAGTGGGGAAAATGCTAGGGTCTATTATAAAAGATGTAATAGCAGAGCACTTGGAAAACAGTGACAGGATCGGACAAAGTCAACATGGATTTACAAAAAGGTAAATCGTGCTTGAAAGATCTACTGGAATTTTTTGAGGATGTAACTGGTAGGATAGATAAGGGAGAACCAGTAGGTGTGGTGTATTTGGACTTTCAGAAAGCTTTTGACAAGGTCCCACATAAGAGATTAGCATGCAAAGTTAAAGCACATTGGATTGGGGGTAAGGTACTGACTTGGATAGAGAACTGGTTGGCAAACAGGAAGCAAAGAGTTGGAATAAACGGGTCTTTTTCCGAGTGGCAGGCAGTGACTAGTGGGGTACCGCAGGGATCAGTGCTAGGACCCCAGCTATTCACAATATATATTAATGATTTAGACAAGGGAACTAGATGTAATATCTCCAAGTTTGCAGACGACACAAAGCTGGGTGGGCGAGTGCGCTGTGAGGAGGATGCAGAGAAACTCCAGTATGATTTGGACAGGTTGGGTGATTATACTGCATCTGCCATGCATCTGCCCAATGTGGATAAATGCGACGTTATCCACTTTGGTGGCAAAAACAGGAAGGCAATTATCTGAACGGCAATAGATTGGGAAAAGGGGAGGTGCAATGAGACCTGGGTGTCCTTGTGCACCAGTCGCTGAAGGTAAGCATGCAGGTGGTTAAGAAGGCAAATGGTATGTTGGCCTTCATAGAGAGAGGATTCATTGAAACTTATAAAATTCTAACAGGACTAGACAGACCAGATGCAGGAAGGATGTTCCCGATGGCGGGGGAGTCCAGAACCAGGGGTCACAGTCTAAGGATAAGGGGTAAGCCATTTAGGACTGAGATGAGGAGGAATTTCTTCACCCAGAGAGCGGTGAACCTGTGGAATTCTCTACCACACAAGGCAATTGAGGCCAAATCATTAAATATATTCAAGAAGGAGTTAGATATAGTTCTTAAGGCTAAAGGGATCAAGGGGTATGGGGAGAAAGCAAGAAAGGGTACTGAATTTGGATGATCAGCCATGATCTCACTGAATGGCGGAGCAGGCTTGAAGGGCCGAATGGCCTACTCCTGCTCCTATCTTCTATGTAAAAGCATCTCTCTGGATGCAGTATTTGTGTGCAATTTGGGCCTCGCTAAGATTCGTTAAGTTTTGGGTAAACCTGTATCATCTTAGTTAGCATGTTAATAAGTGTTATTAAGTGTGGAAATGACATGCAGGGTTATTTATACAATGTCAAAACAAATTTTAATGGCAGCTGATGTTAACACAATTCATTTTATATGTACGGCCCTCAACAGCTCACCAAAACTTGTTAAGTGGCCCTCCAGCCCAAATAATTGCCCACCCCTGGTAAAGCAGCATGATGTTTTTCCACCTATCAAATTGATCTGGGTGGGCATCCAGCACATCTCTGAGTGTAAAATATTTGGTAAAATGGCAACTGTTAATCCTGCTGCATGCAAACTTGTTCACTTCAAACACAATGGTTCACAGGAGTTATAGGCCAGCCAGTGGAAACTGCCTTGTTGCTGTCAGTATAAATAAAGAATGTTGGGAGGAAGCTCAAAATGTAACAAGGGCCACAGTCTAGCTTCTTTTTTTCTTGAGGGAGGTTTAAAAGAAAAGTAAAACATATTGCAGATCCTGCACTGCATTACAATTACTAATTATGCCAAAGAATGTTAGTGAAATAGTATAGCATGGACTTCCTGATCAGCATTTTTCCTCAACAGACTTGCCTTATTTTCACTACAGCCAAATGCAGCAAGTGTGAGCAGACATTCAGGCACATGAAAAACTTAATTTTTAAAACACTCAGTTTAAAAAAAAAATTATCCACAAACACAGAATATAAGCAATGTCATTTCTGATATCAAACTCACCGATTAATGGGTTTTTTCTAACATCCAAAACAATTAACGTACTACTGGACTGCAAGATATCAAGCAAAGCTTTGGCTCCTTCATCAGAAATTCCACACTGCTGCAAATCAAGTGCTGTAATAAAAAACAGACCCTCATTTCAATTAATGTATTTCATATCAAACAACATGTATAGTGTTAGCTTTTTCCAACTACAGGTAACATTTATATTAGTATTTACAGCACAGAAACAGGCCATTCAGCCCAACAGGTCGATGCCAGTGTTTATGCTTCACATGAGCCTCCTCCCACCTTCTACATCTAACCCCATCAACATATCCTTCTATTCCTTTCTCCCTCATGTGCTTATCTAGCTTCCCCTGAAATGCATCTATGCTACTCACCTCAACTACTCCTTGTGGCAGCAAGTTCCATTTTCTAACCACTCTCTGGGTAAAGAAGTTTCTCCTGAATTCTTCCTATTGAATTTATTAGTGACACTCTTATATTTATGGCCCCGAGACTAGTCTCCCCTGCAAGTGGAAACATCTTCTCTACGTCTACCCCATCAAGCCCCTTCATAAACTTAAAGACCTCTATCAGGTCATCCCTCAGCCTTTTCCTTTCTAGAGATAGGTATAACCTCTCAGTTCTGGTATCATTCTAGTAAATCTATTTTGCACCTTCTCCAGTGCCTCTATCCTTTTTATAATATAGAGACCAGAACTCTTCACAGTACTCCAAGTGTGGTCTAACCAAGGTTCTATACAAATTTAACGTAACTTCTCTGCTTTTCAATTCTATCCCTCTAGAAATGAATGGGGGGAGGGGGGTTGGGGGAGAGTGGGGGTTGGGTGGAGAGGGGGGAGGGGCGGATAGGAGCCCAGCAAGTAGGTCTGCAATGGACACCATAGAGGTATAGCAGGACTGTGCAAGAACCAATGCTCCCGTTCATTTATTTTGGGTGCGTGGCCCCTTTAAGGGGCTGTGCTGCCCATTTAAAATACCATCGAAAAGCCAGCAAGCCGGCTGCGTGGGAGAGCCAGAGAGCTGCGAGGCACTGCGGCCACGCAGCTTAAAGGAAACATTGGCAAGGACCTTACATTTACAAATTTAAACATGTTAATAGCTTTTTACTAAATCCAGATACCTAAAAATTGATACTTCAAATACTGCTGCTCATAATTTTTTTCAGCTCTTACTTGTTCTATTCTGCTCAAAGACAGCATCAGATTAGTTCTACATAAAAGGAACCAGTCACATAATTTTAAATCACAAGCTTAAAATTGGAATCCCCTATTATATCACCTACTAGCTGGAGTACCCAGCGTTGCCGAGGGAACTGAAGAACCCTCTGCCATCTTTATAAAACTGTTGGGATTGAAGAACTCTTCCTAAGCACCCAGGAGGTGGTTGTTTAACTTCGTTTTTTGTTAATGGGGATCGACAGTAGCCAAAAATTCAAGTTTTTAGTTTTCCTTCTATGTCACTTTGGAGGTAGCAAGCAGAATGAAAATTTTGCAATGTTATCATTGACATTAATGTGTCATGATCATATAATGATTGTGCATTATTGTAAAAAGCAATAAAATTGTTGAAATTTTTAATGAGAGGACCACATTCCGCTTAAAAAAAGACTCAAACAATGATTATGATTTTAAAATGCAATTTTCCATAGCCAACCCAGGAGGAAATTGCATGGCTTCGTTTTTTTTTTTTTTTTTTTTATAAAAAGAGTTTCCGAGATTGAGAAAAAAATCCTTCGCCAAATGCACCAACTATTTGCATAATACAACGCTGATGGACAGGTATTGATGGCGGAGTATATTTTCTTTCTCTACGCCCTTCCTATCGTTACTTGGCAGTGCGTAAAATATAGTGGCTTTGACGGAATTTTAATCTAAATAAAAATACCAAATTCGGTATAATGTATTAAAAAAAAATTTGATTTTGCAAGCGTGTATCATTGCATAATTGAGGTGGATTAATGTTGCGCATTAACATAACAGCATTTTCTTTAAGTTTCAGTTTGTGTGTTGGAAGGCAGGGGTGCTATATTTTGTTCGGGTTTTACAGTTACCTGTTTTCCTTCCCTAATGATGGCATTATTGGAGAGCCCGTTGATATACAACATTTTCTGTTTTTCCTGAGGGTGTTAAAAGAAACAGATTCCTTGATGCACCAACTCTTGAACATGCCACATACAACTGGCCATGTGAAAAACAGGGCGTGAGTAAGTTGATGCCAGCAACCTTCGAAGTCTGCCCCTGTGCCTTGTTGATTGACATTGCAAAAGAAATTGTTACAGGAAACAACAACAGAAAATGCTGGAAAAACTCAGCAGGTCAGGCAACATCCGTGGAGAGAAATTTGAGTTGACGTTTCGGGTCGAACCCTTCTTCAAAACTGGAAAGAAAAGAAACTAGATCGAAGGCAGGGCTGCGATCGGACAAAAGAATAAAAGAAACAAAAGAAGTAAAAGAGATTAGAAGCTAGACGAGATGGTAATAGGCTGAGATTAGGTGTAAAGTGTACTGGCAGGGCAAAAGATAGCTGCCAGGTGTGAGAGAGAAACAAAAGGAAGGGGGGGGGGGGAGGGGGGGGGGGGGAAAGGAGTGGAAAAATTACAAGAGAAAATGAAATGGGGGCCGAGCTTATGATCTGAAACTGTTGAACTCGATATTGAGTCCGGAAGGCTGCAGAGTGCCTAATTGGAAGATGAGGTGCTGTTCCTCGAGTTTACGTTGAGCTTCCGTGGAACAATACGAGAGGCCAAGGACGGTGAGGTCCGAGTGGGAATGGAGCGGTGAATTAAAATGACAGGCGACCGGAAGCTCGGGGTCACCCTTACGGACTGAACGGAGGTGTTCCGCAAAGCGGTCACCCAATCTGCGTTTGGTCTCCCCAATATAGAGGAGACCGCATCGTGAGCAGCGAATACAGTATACTAGATTGCGAGAAGTACAAGTGAATCGCTGTTTCACCTGGAAGGGGTGTTTGGGGCCCTGGACAGTGGGAAGGGGGGAGGTATAGGGGCAGGTGTTACATCTCCTCCGCTTGCACGGGAAGGTGCCAGGCGAAGGGGAAGGGCTGTTTGGGGTGATAGAGGAGTGGACTAGGGTGTCTCGGAGGGAGCGGTCCCTGCAGAATGCTGAAAGGGAAGGGGAGGGGAAGATACGTTTGGTGGTGGGGTCACTTTGGAGGTAGCGGAAATGCCGGAGGATGATCCGTTGAATGTGGAGGCTGGTGGGGTGAAAGGTGAGGACAAGGGGAACCCTATCGTGGTTCCGGGAGGGAGGTGCAGGGGTGAGGGCAGAAGTTACAGGAAACTGTCGCCTTTTAAATTGAAATGGCAAGTCATTTGGTATCATTGGAATTCGAGGAATGAGAACATCCTCACCTCTGGCGCAGCCTGATATGATGGTAGCCTCAGTGAGATTTGGCATGAGCTTTTTGACTGCCACTCTGGTTCCATTGCACAACTTTGGTGGATCAATGTTTCTTAAGAGCATGATGGGGGTGCCCTCCTTCAGTACGAGTTTGTGAGGAGGTGTTCCTGAAGGCTGCAATGAGTTGAGGAACTCAGTGGGGTAGTGTACTGATGCGCTATCAATAACTCAAAAGACTGAGATTAAGCGAGTAACTAACAGGCTTTTATTAACAAGAGAATGAAGGTGTGCCTCCAGTGGTCGACCAGTCCAGAATACAGAGGGATTGTGGAGCAGTCACCTTTATACCTGGACTCGTGGGAGGAGTCAGCCGAGGCATGTACAGGCATGTACACAGTGGAATACAAACAGTGGTTTACCACATTCACCCCTTGTTTAAAAATGAGTCCGGCGGGGTGAAGTGTATTAAAAGTTAGTGTATTGTAGTCTCTCCGGAGGTCTTGTCTGCCGCTGTGATCGACGTGGCGACGGCAGGGGTAGTGCAGCTTCCGGCGTCGAGTCCCGCGTAGGCTGGGGCACTGGTGTGTAGTCCTCGTGGGTGTCGAGCGGGTCGCGGGGCCCAGGTCTGCCGTCTGCTGGGGCTGGATATTGGATCGTGTGGGGGGGTGGTAGTGGGTTACTGCGGCCCCCGAGGGTGCGAGGTCTCGTATGGAGACTGTGTCCTCCCGCCCGTCCCGGTACGCAATGTAAGCATACTGGGGGTTGGCGTGGAGGAGGTCGACCCTCTCGACCAGGGGGTCCGTTTTATGGGTCCTCACGTGTCTTCTCAGTAGGACCGGCCCTGGGGACGTCAGCCATGGCGGTAGCGATGTCCCCGATGTGGACTTCCTTGGGAAGACAAACATTTTCTCATGAGGGGTGGCGTTAGTGGCAGTGCAGAGCAGTGACCGAATAGAGTGGAGCGCATCGGGGAGCACATCCTGCCAGCGGGAGGTCGGAAGGCCCCTAGACCTTAAGGCTAGCAGGGCGGCCTTCCAAACTGTCGCATTCTCTCTTTCCACCTGTCCGTTCCCCCGGCGGTTGTAACTGGTGGTCCTGCTTGTGGCAATACCCCTAGCGAGCAGGTACTGGCGGAGTTCGTCGCTCATAAACGATGAGCCCCGGTCGCTATGGATATAGCTGGGGAAACCGAACAGGGTGAAGAGGTCGTTCAGACATTTAATGACCGTGGCACTGGTCATGTCCGGGCAGGGGATGGCGAACGGGAAACGGGAGTACTCATCAATAATGTTGAGGAAGTACACATTGTGATCGGAGGAGGGGAGAGGCCCTTTAAAATCAACACTCAGGCGCTCGAAGGGGCGAGTGGCTTTTATCAGGTGAGCCCTGTCTGGTCTATAAAAGTGCGGTTTGCACTCAGCGCAGACTTGGCAGTTCCTGGTCATGGTCCTGACCTCCTCAATGGAGTAAGGCAGGTTGCGGGCCTTGATGAAGTGGAAGAACCTGGTGACCCCCGGGTGGCAGAGGTCATTGTGGAGGGCCCGCAGTCTATCGATCTGCGCGCTGGCGCAGGTGCCACGCGATAGAGCATCCGGGGGTTCATTGAGCTTCCCGGGCCGGTACAAGATCTCGTAATTGTAGGTGGAAAGTTCGATTCTCCACCTCAAGATCTTGTCGTTTTTGATTTTGCCCCTCTGCTTGTTGTTAAACATAAAAGCAACTGAACGCTGGTCAGTGAGCAGGGTAAATCGTTTTCCGGCCAGGTAGTGCCTCCAATGACGCACAGCTTCCACAATAGCCTGGGCCTCCTTCTCAACAGCGGAGTGTCTGGTCTCCGGGCCCTGGAGGGTTCATGAAAAGAAGGCCACGGGTCTCCCCGCCTGATTAAGGGTAGCGGCCAGGGCAAAATCGGACGCGTCGCTTTCTACCTGGAAGGGGATGGATTCGTCCACTGCGTGCATGGTGGCTTTGGCAATGTCTTCCTTGATACGGTGGAAGGCTAAGCGGGCCTCTGCCGTCACGGGAAAAGAGGTGGACTTGATCAGCGGACGGGCCTTGTCCGCATAGTAGGGGACCCACTGGGCGCAATAGGAGAAAAACCCTAGGCACCTCTTCAGGGCCTTGAGGCAGTGGGGGTTCCATAAGGGGACGCATCCGGTCGGGGTCGGGACCGATGACTCCGTGTTCCACAACACAGCCAAGGATGGTGAGGCGGGTTGTGCGGAATATGCACTTCTCCTTGTTATACGTCAGGTTCAGGAGTTTGGCGGTGCTGAGGAATTTTTCGAGGTTTGCGTCATGGTCCTGCAAGTCATGGTCACATTGTCCAGATATGGGAAAGTGGCCTGCAACGCATTTTGATCGACCATCCGGTCCATCTCCCTTTGGAAGACGGAGACCCCATTGGTGACGCCAAAGGGAACCCTAAGGAAGTGATATAGAGGCGGCCGTTTGCCTCAAAGGCAGTATACTGGCGGTCCTCAGGGCGGATAGGGAGCTGGTGGTACGCTAATTTCAGGTCAATGGTCGAGAAGACGCGGTACTGCGCGATCTGGTTGACCATATCAGCTATGCGGGGGAGTGGGTAAGCGTCCAGCAGAGTGTAGCGATTTATTGTCTGGCTGTAGTGGATGACCAGGCGCTGCTTCTCGCCGGTCTTAACGACCACAACCTGGGCTCGCCAGGGGCTGGTGCTGCCCTCAATAATCCCCTCCTTCAGGAGCCGCTCCACTTCGGTTTTAATGAAAACCCTGTCCCCGGCACTGTATCGCCTGCTCTTTGTGGCGATGGGCTTACAGTCGGGGGTGAGGTTAGCAAACAGTTGGGGGGGGGGGTGACTCCGAGTGTGGAGAGGTTGCACCTGGTGCGCGGCGGGCAGTTTGGAAGCTGCTGGCTGCGGACTGTGAGTGGGGGGAGGGGTCCACCGTACGCCATCGTAACACTTTTAAGGTGGCACTGAAAATCTAACCCCAGTAGAACGGCAGCGCAGAGGTGGGGCAGGACCAGAAGTTTAAAATTATCGTACACAGTCCCGTCTACTATGAGTGTCACCACGCAGTAGCCGCCAATGTCTGCCGACTGGGACTCGGAGGCCATAGAAATCCGCTGGTGCGCAGGCAGGACTGGGAGAGAGCAGCGCCGCACCGTGTCGGGGTGGATGAAGCTCTCCGTGCTCCCAGAGTCAAAAGGCAGATTGTTTCGTGGCCATTTACCTTAATGTCTATTGTGGACCGGGCCAGTTGGTGCGGTCTCGCTTGGTCCAGCGTAACGGAGGCCAGCGTAGGGGTCGGTGTGTCGCTGCGGGTATCAGATGAGGCGGTGTTGGGGGCCTGCTGCGTCCCGGCTGTCGTCCAAGATGGCGGCGTCCATGATCCCCATGTGGCTGGAGGCGTCCAAAATGGCTGCTGTTCCGGTGGTTCGCACATGGCTGGGGAGGCCCAAGATGGCGGCCCGCACGGCCCACACGCGGCGCTGCTGGGGTTCGGGGTGGCTTTGGCTCTGCAGACGCTGGAGTAGTGTCCCTTCTTCCCGCAGCCCGAGCAGATCGCATTTTTCGCCGGGCAGCGCGCTCTGGGGTGTTTGGCCTGGCCACAGAAGTAGCATTTCTGGCCTTGGGACACTGCTGCAGTAGTTGGCCCGTTGCTGGGATGTGGCTGGGGTGGCACGGCGCTATGAGACGGTCCTACCATGTCCCAGGCTGTCGTTCCCCGCGGCGTCCACGGTGCAGAGGAGTAGGCATCCATGCCCCGGTAGGCTGTGTCCAATGATAGTGCGAGTTCAGAGGCCTTGTTGAGGTCGAGGTCACTCTGCTCCAACAGTCGCTGTCGGGTGTAATTGGACCTGTGGCCCGCTACAAAAGCATCCCGGATAAGTTCCTCTGTGTACACGGCGGCCTTTACATCCTTACAACCACAGGCCTGGCCAAGCACAGACAGTGCTTGAAGGTATTCCTCGGTCGATTCCCCAGGTTGTTGTTTCCGACTCCCCAGGAGGTGCCTGGCGTACACTTCGTTCACTGGGCGCGTGTACTGGTCCTTGAGGAGCTTGATAGCATCCGCGTACGAGGTCGCGTCCTGGATGACCGAGTACACTCGGCGGTTCACTTTGGAGGTCAGGACATCCAGTTTGTCCTCGTCCGATTTGACCGTTGCAGCGGAGGCGATCAGGAATTTTTCAAAGCACCTAAGCCAGTGAGTAAACTTGGTGGATGCGTCCGCCTCCCGATGGTCTAAGTCTAGGCATGCTCGTATGAGGATCTTCTCCATTATAAAATCTCGTTAATAAAATTGATGCGCTATCAATAACTCAAAAGACTGAGGTTAAGCGAGTAACTAACAGGCTTTTATTAACAAGAGAATGAAGGTGTGCCTCGAGTGGTCGACCGGTCCAGAATACAGAGGGACTGTGGAGCAGTCACCTTTATACCTGGACTCGTGGGAGGAGTCAGCCGAGGCATGTACAGGCATGTACACAGTGGAATACAAACAGTGATTTACCACATGTACCCCATCAGCACTGTCACAAACAGTATCAACACTTTTATAAATTCGCGCTTGGCCAGGAAGTTTTTGAAAAAGCAGCATGTTGATGTTGTTGACAGTATCATTCTTGGGTGCAAGTATTGACCGTTCACACAGCCACTTGGGATCTTTGAAGTGATTGAGGAGGTCTGGATACACCTTTGAGATAAACTCATCAACTGTTCTGACTTGACTGCCACAGCCTGGAGGAATTGCGATTTGACCACTGCTGACAATTGGCAACTTTCCATCTCCCAAATTTAGCAACAGTCGGGTAAAGGATCCTGCCATTTCGTCACCATGCATATGAACACGCATGTTTGTGGTCAAATGGACTGTTTGCACAGCTGGCCACAGATGCGATGCCTTGAGACATGCATTGAGTTCATCTGCTGGTGTTCCTCTGGGGACAACTGACAGGATTTGGCGGAAATCACCTGCCAGCAACAGGGTGATGCCACCCATCAGCCTATTGTTGCCTCTCAGATCTTGAAGAGTTCTGTTGAGTGCTTCAAGTGCCCTCTTGTGGGCCATTGTACACTCATCCCACACAATGAGTCTACACTTTTGAAACAACTCAGCAGCACCAGTTCCTTTGCTAATGTTACACACTGGGTGTTCTTGTCTTGTCAGATCCAGAGGGAGAGCAAAGGTTGAGTGGGCAGTGCGACCTCCTTGGAGAAGAGTTGCAGCGATTCCTGATGAGGCAACAGCCAGTGCAATGCATCCCTTAGAGCGAACCATGGCCAGTAAAAGATTTATCAGGAATGTCTTTCCCGTTCCACCAGGTGCATCGAGGAAGATAATGCCACCAGCATTGTTTTCCACCATATCCACAACCAACCTGTATGTCTGTTTCTGATCTGGAACCAATTTAGGTTCAGTGACGGTGACAAAGGAGGTCAGTTCCTCAACATTGTAAGTGGTTTCCCCGAGTACCTCTCTGCTGAGACCTGGAGAAGTGTTCCTACAGGGAGATGGAAGGTTCAACTCAGTCAGAGACTTGCCAGCCAATGCCAAAGTTTTCTCCTCCAAAAGGATCAATACCTGATTGTACATTGCATCAGTGAAGTTCAACTCCATTGCGGGGTTGGCTCTCCTGAGTTGGTGTAAGATGTCTTCTGTCAGGCTGTCTTTGTGATCTTCCCACAACTGCATCGGGTTGGAAGGGCTGCCGAGGGCAATTATAATGGCAAAGAGATTTTGTAGCCTATTGGGGGAGTAAGACAGAGCAGCTTCTGTCATCGTTGCATGCCAATGAATGTCATCCTCAATGAGTCCTCTCCTGCGGCAAGCTTCTTGAAAGGAGGCACAGAGATGGCCATTGAAATTCTTGAGGTCATTAAATGATGTTGGGCCAGCAACCTCATGGAGGAGTAGACGAAGGTGAAAGCACTGTGTTGTTTGGATGGACTGTGTAGACTCTGCCAAGTGCATCAGATGAGTACACCCCTGTATGACCAGGAACTTCCTTCTGACCTGGTCCAGGGCGCCGAGCCCGCCATGTCTTGTTTGGCTGCCAGGTGTAGTACTTGGGCACCTGATGATACAAAAGTGTCTTGGCAAAGTCAATCGTTTGGCACAACTCAAAGAATGCTGTCAGTTTTGTCTTTGGAGGTTCCTCGGCACGTTGCCTGGCATTTACTGGTCGGAAGAAAACCCTTTGTCCATTTTGCAAGTGCACATCCAATTTAGTGACAGTGGGGTAACGCTTGTTGATGTCAAAACCAAAAATTCGCCAGGCTGCCTCATTGCTGCAGATGTAACGGCCCATCAGATGTGTGGCGATCTCATCATTTTGAATTTGCTGTCCAACCCGTTGAAGATCAAAGACAGCTTGGTCACTGCCCTTATGGATGTACTTGCACACATATTTGATAGACTTAACTGAGTGGCAGTACTCCACATTGATGTGACATTTGAAGAGCCTGGATAGGAGTGGACAATAAGGAACAATCCAACGGTTGTCAACTTCCAATGGCTGTCCTTGCTGTCTTGTCTGATTTGACTGACCAGGTTGACCTGACTCACCAGAATGCCGATTTCGCATTCTTATTTCAGTGCTGAAACCTCCACTCTCTTTGCCCCTTCTCCTGTACAAAGGATAGCCATCATCCCCATGCTGAGTTTGTTCGCAGAGTGGCTTTGGGTACCCTTTTGTACATTCATTGTTTTTCATGCAGGGAGAAGAAGGGTTGTGTCACCCACAAGGACCATGAATCATATTTTTTACAACAACATCAAAGAGGATTGGATCCTTGTCCTTATCGGGTAGCTCTGCAGAGATGAAGGAATCAACTTGATTGGGGTGAATCTTTGCCTGAAGCCAGAGTAAAAGATGAACATGAGGAAGTCCTCTCTTCTGCCACTCAATGCTGTACATGTAGCAATGGGGTGCACCAAAAATTTTGCCTACAGTCAGGAGTTTTACCAGTTTTTTAACTTTGAGGTTGAAGACCCGTGCTATGAGGTCATGCCTTTCAGTGCCAGCTTTGGGTGGGAACTCCTGCCATTGGGGATTGCAAGTCATGGTGATAAAGAGGTCAGGTCTGCCATAGTTTCTGACATAGGTCATGGCATCCTGTGTGTGCTCATGCATGTACCTCGGACCTCCAACAAAGGTGGATGGTAGGATGACCATTTGACTAATGTCCTCAGTGTTGCCATCATTGGCCACAGCATCTCGCAAGTGTATATAGTCTGTGACTCTCAACTGATTTTGGTTATTCCGGAACCAATTAAGCCGCTCTCCTTCCATTTTTGCATACATGTCAGTGAGGAATTGGTGGAGAAGTCCTCCACACTGAAGCAGGTGGTTTGAACCAGTTTGTCGTTCCATCAGCCTATATGCATAGAATTCCATGGCAGATACCATCTTTTGTCTTTGGGCTGTAGGTGGCACACCAGTTTTGGGGTCAACATGTGGGATCTTGTTATAGGCATCGTATCCATCTTCCTCATGGCAAAACAAAAGCGGGTATTGCATAGGATCATATGACCTGTGAAGCTCAGAAATTCTTTTGAGTGGACCACCTCTCATATGCAAGACAATGTGCCGTTGTTCAAATTCTTGGCCCACAATGACAATGGCTACTTCATTGGTGGTAGGAGCATTGAAGTGTCGCTCATGTTCACCTGCAGGAGTCTTGTCAGCTTTGATGACAACTTTGAGGTCTTCATTTGTTGTTTTTTCGATGGCTGTTTTGAAACTCTTTATATATGGGTTTTGCTGATGAAGCGTCTCCTGTAACCCAAGCAAAGTTTGAAGCTTGATTTGGTGTTGTTGTGCGGGGTGAACAGCAGCTTCCCTGCGGCGATTGGCTTGCTCCTCGTCATCACCCAAGAAGTAGATTTGGAGAAACTGAGGTCTTTTTCGTTTGGTAGAGGAAGTAGGGAGCCAGCTATATGGTACATCTGTCCATGAACTTTAAAAGTTGGGCAAAATCCTGATTCATGCACTCTGTTTGCACTAAAAGAGGTCATTGCGAAACAGTTGTTGTACTTCCTGATATGAGTGAGTAATTGTCTTGAAGCTGGAGTTCTGCCCAACAGAAGTGAGTGTAGGGGTTCAGGTGGAGCTGGTAGTGGTGGAAGTTTCACCTTTCCTCCATTGCAGCATATCCCATCTTCAGAGCGCCACAGTGAGGGCAAATGATGGTCATCCTGCCAATGATGACTGTGGGGTCTGCTTCATAATTGATGGTGGGTTCATAGAAGAAGGCTGCTCTGTGCCAATGATTCCAAATGTCAACTCTGGCAATGGCCATGCGTATAGTGTCGGACTGACGACGTGCCTGAGTCTGGTCAGGAGTCTCTGAGGCTCTGGCTTGGGTATGTCTCGCCTGGTCAACAGCTTGCCATGCCTGAGTCTGGTCAGGAGTCTCTAAGGCTCTGGCAGTTGCCATTCTGGCTGTGTTGGCAGCTTTACGTCCCTCAGATTGTTGAGGAGTCTCAGCTGATGGAGCAGCAGCATTTCTGTCCTGGTTAGCCTGAAGGCGAGCCTGTCTCTGCTCATCAGTTTCAGCAGCTCTCCGAGCCTTATCTCGGCGTGCATCAGAAGTGCTGCGTCCAAGTCTGCAACGTTTTTTGAGCTGATGTTGTTAAGAAAAAAGTACAAATCTATCTACAGGAAACTTTGTGCTATCCGGCACCCACGGGACCGAGCTGCTGCCGTTCCCTCAAAACTGCCGTACACTCTAGTTATCTGACAACAATCACTGTTGCTTAGCAACAGCTTCTAAACACTTGGGTGTGGCTGCAAGCCTCTGTGAAATGAGCAGATTTTGTCCGTTTTTTGTACACTGTCCGAACAATTTTTGTCTGACCAAAAAATAAACACACCTATGACACTCCCCTAATCATAAGCTTTCTTTTGATATAACATATGTGTAGGTACGCTCTATAACTTTTGAGTTTACTGCACGCATACACACAGACAGACAGACTCATTTATATAGATAATAAATAAAAAATAATAGATATGTATAAAAGATACTGCAGATAAAAATAGACATTTTGTGTGATGGATTTTGTTCAAATCGGGTGACAGGATTTTCAATGCATTTTGAAATGGAATACAGTCCTCTGAAAAGTAATTTGGCCTGCTTCTACAATTTTCAGTTTGATAACTTTGTAAAATCATAGTCTCTAATCATTGTTGAAGCTCATTATGTACAATACCAACAGTGAATGTTTTGTACAATGAACCACTCAAAACCGTGAACATCAGCCATCAGTAAGAATTTGGAGTTGTGCTAGAGAGAGCAATTTCAACTGTATTAAAAACCAGAGTGAAGAACTACGATCAAAAAAGAAAAAAGTGCAGATGCTGGAAATCGGAAACAAAAACAGAAAACACTGGAAACACTCAGCAGCTCAGTTAGGATCTGCGGAGAAAACAGATAAATTAATGTTTCACGTGCTTATCTTTCTACTAGGTACTTTGCAGCCCACTGGCCATAATATTGAATTTAATGTGGGACGTGTGCGTTGGCGTTTCAGGCTAGTGCTTGGGATGGGGACCCGCCGTCAGAAAACAATGCTAGTGTCGGCCTTCTATTTCCTTCTCCCGGGCCGCTGAAACCTGCCTCAGCTCTTCATACAGCTCTAAATACTTGGGGGGGGGGGTTAAAACATTTGCTGGGCTATGTGGAAAAGGCAGGAGAAGTGGAACTGGTTGGTTGGATGGCTCTACCAAAGAGCCGGCACAGGCACGATGGGCCGAATGGCCTCCTTCTATGCTGTATAATTCTGTTTCACACATTCTGTCTCATAAATGCCTTTCATTTCTCTCATTTTGCCTACTTTTCTTATGTTAATATCACGTCAGCCATTTAACCATCTCCTGTTTTCCATTTAAATGCTTAACAGATCATTCTGCTTTGTGTGCGTGCGTGTAAGATTGTGTGTGCATGGGTTTCCCTTCCGCTTCTCTGGGTGTTGTTCCTTTTTAAATCCTGCTCATTTGATATTTTTTTCCAGTTCTGATGGTTGGTCTAATTTGAAATGTTAACTTACCTGTTTTCTCCGCAGATGCTAACTGAAGTACTGTGATTACAGGATCCATACTTCTGTTCACATTTGTTCACTGGGATTTTTTCAGGTTCCCCTGCACCTCAATTTTTTTCTCCTTTTTAGTCCCCTCAAGCCACATACTTCCACTAAGTTGAGTAGGCAGGCCTCTACCAATATAACTGTACAATGAGTGGTGCACAAGAGCAACTTCAAAAAACAAGCTCTGATTTTCCCCTTAGCCAGTATTTTGGGGGGGGAATGAGGAGGGGAAAATAAAAGTTTGGCCCTGAAAATCTGGGAACTATATGGAATTGGAAATCCAAAACTATTGTAATGTCCAAACTTCACAGGGGAATCCTAGGTATATAACCATTTTCTGGCAAAGTATTTACTTGAAAAAGGATTCACTTGAATTCATGCCTGCTCCGATTTGTTACAATCATGGCATTTGATTTATTAATGCTCTACTGTAGGGCTATTGGGTCTCTTACTTTACTGTCCTTGCTCAGTATGCTACGCCAGGACTGATTATGGGATAAACATACCTCTTTCACAACAAGGAAAGATTGAAAGTAAGAGTAGCACAGATTGAAAACATCTTTTAAACATTTGGGGGGAGAAATTTGGTATCGCCCCGTTTGGGGTGCAATTATCGGCCGGGTGCAAAGTTTAGCGCCTGGCGCTAATTATCGCCTCCGACTGCAAACTTGGCTTCTATTGCCCCCGGAGGTGGTTGGAGCACTAAATCAGGCGCTACACACCTCTCTTAAGGCACTAACGCCGAGGAGCGAGGCACTACCTCAGAGCGCTGGCGAAGCTCATGTGATGTCAGTCAGCAATGGAACACAGACACACTGGCGCCAGCCAGTTCTTAAAGGGGAGGGTCGATCTTGCTCTCCATCCACACCCTGCTCATTGCAGCCTTGAATCTCGGCCTGGGGAGACCTGTACATCAAATCTGCTGGAAAGAACAATGGAGGGGCCCAGGGAAAAAGCTCAGACTGCAGCCCCCATAGTCTCTTCTAAATCGATGCAAGGAAGGTCAAGTCAAAATGAACCTGCAAAGTGCTGCTCAGTACCCAAAAACTCCTTCACACAGTGTTGCATCTCTTCAGAAGTCTCTCTTTCTCAGAATGCGTGGTGCAAAAATGTCGCCAACAAAAAAAGGCAAGAAGCGGTCGCCTTTAAATAGCGCTCCCCCAGTCCCTTCCCAACTGCAAAACGTTCCCCTCAACCTGTCGTTGCTAGCGGCAGGCGGAAAGGCAGGGGGCGCCACTCAATATCTGGTCCGGGGTGCTACACGCTCAACTGGCGTCATCATCTGCGGGCGCAGGAGATCGTGGCAGTAGTGTTTAGCGCCACTGCAAAATGTCTGGTCAATTTCACGAGCGGCGCAAACATCGCCACGCCCAGGCGCTAGCTGCTTTGCGCCCCATTAGCGCCCTCTTAGGGCGCTAACGGGAGACGCAAAGCAACCAAATTTTTCCCCCTTGGAGTTTTTTTTAATGTAAATAGAGTAACATGTCAAAATCGGTCATTTTTGTTTTTTCCCAAATTGCCAACTGGGGAACAGTTTCAAGGTCACGGACACCCAAGTGATCATCTTTTATGTATCATGGGCATCAAAGTACAGCCAAATCCCGTGTCTATTTGATATCCACATGCAGCTCCTTTTTTCTCTCCCTAATACAGGGGCACTTTACCCAACTGCAAGCAAGTTAAGATCAGCAAATTCAGCAGACTGAAGAACAAATCTGGGAACTTCCTATTCTATATGATTCATCCCACTGATCCATTGGGGATGCCATGGTTATATTTCCAAACCAACTGAGCAATTATCACTGATGAGCTACATTGGACAGGTGTACATTTATCCTATATCAGATTTCCTTTAAAACAGAAAGAACTTACACCTTTACATTTAAAATTCATCTACACATCAAAAACAGCAATAAGTCTTTCAGCTTAACTTACCTTTAAGCCAAAGGTCATCTCTGAGGGCTTCTGCAAAGGAAGTAGCTCCAGTATCACCAATCAGTGTGTTACAATTCATGGTAATGCGACGCAAACCAGTCATACAATCTAGATCAGGATGCCTGTAACGAAGACTCTCTGCCCAGACCTGACTATGTCTTTTTGTTGCTTGGTGCTGTATAAAACAGAAACACATGACTTTTACAATACGGGTATATTAAAATAATTTACAATTATATTGTAAAACAAAAATGTTAATGCTGAATTGCTTACTATATTGTTGTGTTTTAAAACTGTTAAAAAAAGGCATCACATAAGCAAGAGTAATAAAAACCTGCCTTAATAATGTTGGTCATGTGCTCTGCTCCACGCCATGTTAAATTACAGCCTGTGAAGTTAACTGTTTTGATTGTTGCAGAATTCTTCACACTCTGGCAAATTACTAAAAAAAAAAATTTGATTTTACAAAGTGTGATCACTTAACATTATGAGTTACCTAATATAAAAGATGTGGTAGAAACAGTAACTTACTTTCCAGTCCTTCATCTCCTATTGGACAATAAGCTAATGAAAGGTTCTGCAGTGTTTTTGTCTTGGATAAGCCCTAAAAGAATGGCATATGATACTTACAATTAACACATCAAAAAACATTTATGGTATTATACACAAAGTACATTAACATTCTGGCATTGCAGGATTTAAGTTTGAGAAGTATTGACCATTTTCCTCCTGTGTAATCAACTATCAATTACCATTTGATAAATCGGGTTAAGTTCTAGCTTTTTATTTTAGTTGGGCAATTTGCTCACTTTTTGAAGACTTGAGCTCCGATAGTTGCAGGGAGGGAGCGGGAGCGCACGTCAGCGGCCAGGAAATCCAGAAATACTGGGAAGGCCGAAGTCCTGCCAAATTTAACGGCAAGGCCTCATTAGCATTTTTTATTCTGTTTCCTGCCCAGCAGCCAGCTGGCTGGACGGAAAAGCCTGCGGTACAAGGCAGCAGCCAGGGACCGCAGGGGACAGACCTGGCAATCGAGAAGATCAGGGGGGCGGGAGAGGCGGCTGCAGAAGGTTTGCTTGAGGTGCATGGGGAAGCACTGCTTCTCCTGGCCCACAAGCAGTGCTGGAAAAATAACTACCTGCTCGAGCTGGCAGCTCCCGTGTCCATTCTCCGAGTCATGGGAAAGCTGACCCGCAAAATTTAAGGAACACAGCCTCATTTAAATATTAAAATTACTGCCCCGCCTCTGCAGAGCAGGTTACTCGGCCGTCACCCAAACCCAATTCGGTATAACCGCAAGCTAGCACATTTGTGACAAGTTAAGGTCAGGTTTCACATTTTTAACAATTTAACCACCCCCACTTTCTCCCGCATGTCGAGAGTGGGCCTAAAATACCCTTATGGACTCCTGGCTGGAACATGGTTCCATAAGCATTCTCTAGTATCTAACTCAAGGGATTATTATTCACATGTGAGCTTTGACATTAAGTGTCACGGGCATTCAATCATAGAGGACATCAGAGCTGAGTACAATCATGTCTTCATCCAACATCCACACACAGGCATTTTCAACAGGGAATCATTGGATAGCAATCAGGAATAGAAAACATATTCTGCCTTCCCAACCCAGGGATACTGAGGCCTTTGTAGCACCCATACCACTGGTCCTACCAAAATCACCTAACTCAACACAGATCAAAGAGAAGATACAAGCAGGGAACCACCTGGTCTAACTGGCTCAGCAGCGCACCAAAAATGCGTTGTTATCAGAGAAGGCACATTATAATTGTTAGTATTTTGATGTGAATGTCAATGTCTTGGAGAATACTGATTGGCAGATATACCAGCAGTCCACAAAACTCACTGATAAGATATGTATTGTTTCCAATACAGCCAGGACTAACTTTTAAGATTGTGATTTTGTTTTAGATGTCAGATGGCAGCTTTAAACTGTTTGAGCTATAATTTTGTGGTTTACAACATCTTGAACCCTTTTGATGAAATTATTGCTTTGCAATCACTCCATTCTAATTTTTAGCTAACTAAGCCAAGCCAAGGTTTTTAGGATTTTGAACGGAATTGATAGAGTAGATAGAAAGAAACTTTTTCCACTGGTGGGGGAGTCTAAGACAAGGGGACATAACCTTAAAAATCAGAGCCAGGCCATTCAGGAGAGAAGTTAGAAAACACTTCTTCATGCAAAGGGTGGGAGAAGTGTGGAATTTTCTCCCACAAAAAGCAGTAATGCTAGCTCAATTAATAATTTTAAATTTGAGATCGCTAGACTTTTGCGACAAGGGTATAAAAGGATGTGGAGCCAAGGTAGGTTGATAGAGTTAAGATACAGATCAGCTATAATCGCACTGAATGGCGGAACAGGCTTGAGGAGCTGAATGGCCTGCTCCTGTTTCTGCGTTACCAAACACAAATTTACTTTAAGAGGGAAATTTAGCTACTACAAGCTAAAATCTGTGGTGTAAGCCTATATTTGATGCACTTCTTTCCACTGCCAGAATTTAGTCATCTGTTTTCTCCATCAAACATTCCAAGATCCCTGTTAATACCCGAGGCAAAGAGAGGTTACGAGAAAAGATTAGCAGGCAACGTTTATAATAAAATGCTTTAGCATTCACTTTAAGTATAAGCTGTTAGTGAGGGAAAAATGTTGGGTCTATTAAGGACCCAAAGGGAAATCTTCAGGTATAGGCAGTGAACATGGCTAAAGTATTAAATGAGTACTTTGCAGCGGTCTTCACAAAGGAAGTGGGTGATGTGAAAGTTACACCAAAAGAGAGAAACGTTATGGACAGGATAGTAATAGATAGAGAAGACATACTAAAAAGATTAGCATTACTGAAAGTTCCGGATGGAATGCATGGTCGGTTGCTGAAAGAAGCAAAGGTAGAAACATCAGAGGCATTGGTCACAATCTTTCAATCCTCATTGGAAACAGGAATAGTGCCGGAGGACTGGAGGGTTACTAATGTTATACCATTATTCAAGAAAGGAGAGAGGGATAAACCAGGAAACTACAGGCCAGTCAGCCTAACATCAGTGGTGGGGAAGTTATTGGAAATCATCATCAGGGACAAAATAAACTTTCATTTGGAAAGGAATGGGTTAATCAAGGGGAGCCAGTGTGGATTTGTTAAAGGTAAATCGCAATTGATTAGCCTGATTTAATTCTTTGATGAAGTAACAGAGAAGGTTGATCAAGTTGGGGAGTAGATGTTGTATATATGGACTTTCGGAAGGCATTCGACAAAGTACCACAACGAAGCAGAACCACAAAGGTAATAATCCCTGGATTACTACCTGAGCCATGTGCAAATTGGCATAGGGTAAATAAGATCAGAGAGATGAACGAGTGGCTCAAAGATTGCTGTGGGAGACATGGGTTTCGATTCCTGGGGCACTGGCACCAGTACTAGCATAAGAGGGAGCTGTTCCGTCGGGACGGGCTTCATTTGAACCAGGCTGGGACCAGTGTCCTGGCAAATCGAATAACTAGGGCTGTAGATAGGGCTTTAAACTAAATAGGGGGCGGGGCGGGGGGAGGGATACGCCGAGCGGAAATTTAAAAAGTCAAAGAAAAATGAGAAGGCGAAAGTGCAGGGTAGCGATAGAGGTAATGATAACCAGAGTGTGGCAGGAAGGGACAGAGTGTATACACATCAGAGTGCGTCAGAGTAGAGAAAAATGGTAAAAAGACAACATTAAAAGCTCTATATCTGAACGCACACAGCATTCGTAACAAGATAGATGAGTTGACAGCACAAATAGAAATAAATGGGTATGATCTGATAGTCATTACAGAGACGTGGTTGCAAGGTGACCAAGGCTGGGAACTGAATATTCAGGGGTATTTGCCATTTCATAAGGATAGGCAGAAAGGAAAAGGAAGTGGTGTAGTTCTGTTAATAAGGGTTGAGATCAGTGCAGTAATGAGAAATGATATTGGCCTAGAAGATCAAGGCGTAAAATCACTTTGGGTGGAAATAAGAAATAATAAAAGGTAAGAAATCACTGGTGGGAGTGGTCTGCAGGCCCCCAAACAGTAGCCACACTGTAGAACAGAGAATAAATCAAGAAATAATAGAGGCTTGTAAGAAAGGTATGGCTATAATCATGGGAGATTTTAATCTTCATATTGATTGGACAAAGCAAATTGGCAAAGGTAGACTTGAGGAAGAGTTCTTAGAGAGTATTTGGGATGGTTTCTTGGAAATCTATGTTGTGGAACCAACCAGGTAGAAGACTATTTTAGATCTGGTAATGTGTAACGAGGCTGGATTAATTAATGATCTCGAAGTGAAGGATCCTCTTGGGAAGATTGATCATAACATGGTAGAATTTCAAATTCAGTTTGAGGGCGCGAAAGGTAGGTCTCAAACTAGTGTCCTGAACTTAAACAAAGGTAATTACAAAGGTATGAAGGTAAACTTGGTTAAAGTGGACTGGGAAAATATATTACAGGGTAAGACTGTAGAAAAGGAGTGGCAAACATTTAAGGAGATATTTCATAACACTCAGCAAAGATATATTCTAGTGAGAAAGAAAGACTCTTAAGTGGGAAAATTGAGTCGCGCCCCCTTTAGCCCAACTTCGCTGGGGCGCTATTTTCAATCGGTAGCGCCCCAAGAGGGAAGGGACCGTGCGCAGCGTGACCCGGGGCCCAGCTGGACCATCAAGGATCGGAGTGCTGGCAAAAGAGCCCGGCACTCAAGACAAGCTAAAGAAGGGGGGCTGAAGAGGAGGCCGGGAACGCCAACGGGGGCAGGTGCTGGCAGGCGGCCAGCGTCCAGCGGTAAGTCAGGGGGCGCTACCGAAGATCGCGGCCGGGGGGGGGGTGAGCAGGGCGCTGCTCAGGGCGATGACATCAGCACCGCGGGGCGCTAACAGTTACTGCCACCGCTAACAGGGCCTTGGTGAGACCACATCTTGAGTATTGTGTGCAGTTTTGGTCGCCTTATCTGAGGAAGGATATTCTTGCCATGGAAGGAGTTCAACGAAGATTCACCAGGCTGATACCTGGGATGGCAGGAATGACGTATGAGGAGAGATTGGGTCGATTGGGCTTGTACTCGCTGGAGTTTAGAAGAATGAGAGGGGATCTCATTGAAACTTATAAAATTCTGGCAGGACTGGACAGACTAGATGCAGGGAGGATGTTCCCGATGGCGGGGGAGTCCAGAACCAGAAGTCACAGTCTAAGGATAAGGGGTAGGCCTTTTAGGACAGAAATGAGTAGGAATTTCTTCACCCAGAGAGAGTGGTGAACCTGTGGAATTCTCTACCACAGAAGGCAGTAGAGGCCAATTCATTAAATATATTCAAGAAGGAGTTGGATATATTTCTTAAGGCTAAAGGGATCAAGGGGTATGGGGAGAAAGCAGGGACCGGGTACTGAACTTGGATGATCAGCCATGGTCGCATTGAATGGCGGAGCAGGCTCGAGGGGCCGAATGGCCTACTCCTGCTCCTATCTTCTATGTTTCTATGTAACCTCTCGCTGAATTTCGCGGGAGCCGTTGGAGGTGCCACACCCAGGCACTAGTTGCCCTCTTAGGGCGCCAACAGGAGGCGCAAAGCAAGCGAATTTTTCCCCCTACGAGAAGGATGAACCATCCGTGGCTAACTAAGGAAGTAAAGGATGGTATCAAATTGAAAACAAAAGCATACAATGTTGCGAAGAATAGTGAAAGACCAGAGGATTGGGAAATTTTTTAAAACCAGCAAAGAACGACTAAAAAAATGATGAAGAAAGAGAAGATAGCTTATGAGAATAAGCTAGCAAGATATATAAAAACACAGTAAGAGCATTTACAGGTATATAAAAAGGAAGAGAGTAGCTAAAGTAAACGTTGGTCCCCTGGAGGATGAGTCTGGGGAACTAATAATGGGAAACAGGGAAATGGTGGAGACTTTGAACAAATATTTTGTATCGGTCTTCACGATAGAAGACACTAAAAGCCTCCCAATAATGGATAATCAAGGGGTTATTGGGGTGGGAGGAACTTAAAACAATCACTATCACTAGAGAGAAAGTACGAGGCAAACTAATGAGACTAAAGGTGGACAAGTCCCCTGGACCCGATGGCCTGCATCCTAGAGTCTTAAAAGAGGTGGCTGCAGAGATAGTGGATGCATTGGTTGTAATCTACCAAAATTCCCTGGATTCTGGAGAGGTCCCAGTGGACTGGAAAACCACAAATGTAACGCCCCTATTTAAGAAAGGAGGGAGACAGAAAGCAGGCAACTATCGACCAGTTAGCCTAACATCTGTCATTGGGAAAATGCTAGAGTCCATCATTAAGGAGGTGGTAGCAGGACATTTAGAAAATCATAATATAGTCAAGCAGAGTTAGCATGGTTTTATGAAAGAGAAATCATGTTTGACAAATTTGCTGGAGTTCTTTGAGGATGTAACGAGCAGGATGGATAAAGGGGAACCAGTAGATGTCATGTATTTGGATTTCCAGAAGGCATTCGATAAGGTGCCACATAAAAGGTTACTACACAAGATAAAAGTTCACGGGGTTGGGGGTAAAATATTAGCATGGATAGAGGATTGGCTAACTCACAGAAAACAGAGAGTCAGGATAAATGGGCCATTTTCAGGTTGGCAAACTGTAACTAGTGGGGTGCCACAGGGATCATTGCTGGGGCCTCAACTGTTTACAATCTATATTAATGACTTGGATGAAGGGACTGCGTGCAATGCAGCCAAATTTGCTGATGATACAAAGATAGGTAGGAAAGCAAATTGTGTGGAGGACACAAAGAATCTCCAAAGGGATATAGATAGGCTAAGTGAGTGGGCAAAAATCTGGCAGATGGAGTTTAATGTGGGAAAATGCAAGGTTATCCACTTTGGTAGGAAAAATAAAAAAGCAAATTATTATTTAACTGGGGAGAGATTACAAAATGCTGAGGTACAGAGGGATCTGGGGGTCCTTGTACATGAATCACAAAAAGTTAGCATGCAGGCACAGCAAATAATTAGGAAGGCAAATGGAATGCTGGCCTTTATTTCAAAGGGAATGGAGTATAAAAGTAGGGAAGTCCTGTTACAACTGTACAGGGCATTGGCGAGACCACACCTGGAGTACTGTGTGCAGTTTTGGTCTCCTTATTTAAGGAAGGATCTACTTGCATTGGAGGCAGTTCAGAGAAGGTTCACGAGGTTGATTCCGGAGATGAAGAAAGGTTGAGCAGGTTGGGCCTGTACTCATTGGAGTTTAGAAGAATGAGAGGGGATCTTATTGAAACATATAAGATTCTGAAGGGGCTTGACAGGGTAGATGCAGAGAGGATGTTTCCCCTCGTGGGGAATCTAGATCTAGGGGGCATAATTTCAGAATAAGGGGAAACCCTTTTAAATCGGAAATGTGGAGGAATTTCTTCTCTCAGAGGGTCGTGAGTCTTTGGAATTCTCTTCCCCAGAGAGCTGTGGAGGCTGGGTCATTGAATATATTTAAGGTGGAGATAGACAGATTTTTGAACGATAAGGGAGTCAAGGGTTATGGGGAGCGGGAAGGGACGTGGAGTTGAGGCCAAGATCAGATCAGCTATGATCTTACTGAATGGCGGAGCAGGCTCGAGGGGCCAAATGAACCTACATCTTCTCCTACGTCTTATGTTCTTATGTTAAGAGGCTTATTGAGAAGATGGAAGGCCATGAAATTAAGGAGAAAGTGGCAGTATGGATACAAATTTGGCTCAGTGACAGGAAGCAAAGGATGGCAGTGGATGGATGTTTTTCAGACTGGGAGGTGGTTCCCCAAGGGTCAGTTTTGGGTCCATTAGTCTTTGCAATTTTTATAACTGTCCTCAACTCAAGTGTAGGGAGCAGCATTATAAAAGTTTGCAGATGACGCGAAACTTGGCAAAGTAGTAGCTAGTGAGAGGATAGTTATAGGCTTCGGGATGACAGACAGAATGGTGAAATGGAAAGAAGTATGACCAATGCAGTTCAATACAGAGAGGTGTGAAGTGATGCACTTTGGGTGGACTAATATGGAACGACAGTGTACTATAAATGGCACGATTTTGAAAAGCATAGATGAGCAGAGACCTGGTTGTCCATAAACACAAATCCTTAAAGGTGGTGTGGCAAGTTGATAAGGTGGTTAAAAAAGCATATGGGTTACTTGGGTTTATAAATAGAGGAATAGAATATAAAAGCAAAGAGTTCATGCTGGAACTTTATAAATCACTGGTTAGCCCTCAGCTGGAGTATTGTGGACAATTCTGGACACCACACTTCAGGAAAGATGTAAAGGCCTTAGAAAGGATGCAGAGGAGGTTTACCAGGATGTTACCAAGGATGAGGGATTTCCGTTATGAGGAGAGGCCAGAAACGTTAAGACTGTTCTCCTTTGAACAGAGAAGCTTAAGAGGTGACCTAATAGAGGTTTTCAAGATGATAAGAGGTTTTGATAGAGTAGATAGAGAAAAATTATTCCCTCTGATGAGTGGGTCAATAACCAGAGGTTATAGATTCAAAATCTTTGGCAAAAGAAAGAGGGGAGAGGAGGAGAAATGTTTTCACTCAGAGTTGTCGGGAGCTCAAACACTATACTTGAAAAGGTGGTGGAAGCTGATTCAATAAATCATTTTAAAAGGGAGCTGGACAAGGTACTTGACTATGAGGAACTTACAGGGTTACGGACAAGAAGCGGGGATGTGGAACTGAGCACAACTGCTCTTTTAAAGACCCAGCATAGGCACGACGGGCCGAATGGTCTGCTTCTCTGCTGTATGATCACGGCGACAGGTAAATCATTTCTGTTAGGAGTCCTCTTGAACAGACTGCAGCAGGTAACTAACAGTTGTTACTAGTATTAGTTTTTTTTCCATGGTAATGCAGCCTTACAGCTGGTGTTTCCTCACCTTTGTTAATGCTATAAGATCTCTATGTCTCAAAGGTAATCCTTGTAACTCCAAAGTTTTTAGAGCACTGGAAACACTCAGGCAATCTCTAATTGACTTGCAGAGTTGAATTGTAAAGTCTTTTGACCGGATAGCTGGTAAGCGTTTTCTGAAGTGCTGTTTATATCTTTCACCCCCTTTAGAAAACAAAAACAAGGAAAAATCCTAAAACACAAATGTTTAATGTAATTTCAAAAACTATCTTACTGTCACAATAACAGCGTTCTTTAGTTTGCCATGCACAAATGGAAGATGGATAGCAGTTTAGCGTCAAATGATTCTAACTGCCCTCACATCCAATGGCCCCGATATTTACTCGAGGGGAGTCGGTGATCAGTGTGGAGCACTGAGATCACAGTGTGGGTGTGGCAAGTCAGATATTGGGGGTGGGAGGACCAAGACATTGCAGGATCTTCAAAGAAGTAAGCTTGGGAGACTGGGGTAAGCACTCCTGCTTCTCCTTGCCCACAAGCAGTGCTGTAAATGCACTTACCTCAAGGATCCGGCCCTTCTTGCCTCCTTTTACCTGCCAAGTTTCCAGCGCCCCGGGAAACCCAGCCGCTATGGATTAAAAATTAAAATCCTGTTCAAATGTAGGCACGCAGCCTCCTTAAAAGATTTCAATTACCAACCCACCTCCCGAGAGCAGGTTGGTCGTCCGCCCCCCTGAAAACTAGAAGTGGGTGAGTTGGAGGTGGGTTGGAGTCGAGTTTGAGATTTACACTTTTTTTTTTTTAATTCTCACCTACCCCAACCCACCCATCCTCAGGGGTTAAAATACCCCCTAATGCGTTCCAGAGTGATTCCAATGCAATCCAACAGGAGATGGGATTCATATCAGCCTAAGGACTGCTCTAGAGCCAACCAACACGTGGGAACCTCACAGCAGATTGCATTCTCAACGTCTGGCTTGACTTCCAAGGATTACATGGGTCCATTTTGGCTTTCACACTCATTTCATGTCTCCTCTTCTCCTCCTGTTTGCTGTGAAGCCAGTCTAAGACATGCCCAATAATCAGAGAATCCTAGCATAGAGTGAGGTCCCATTCAAAGATCCGCGCCAGCAGAAAAATTGACATTTTCCAAAAAAAGTAAAATAAATTTGAGGCATGAGTACTTTGAATAAAAACTATCCCAAAACAGGTTTCCATTTATATAACTAAAAAAAAGCAATGCTTCAACGTTCCAATATCTGTCAATCTTCCCTTTTCCCAAACATTTTTCATAATCTTCCTTTACTATTCATTCTTCCTAAACTCTATTCATTCTTACTCTACTCCTTACTGAGCTCCTTTCCTTTGCAACTCTATACATGGTCATCAATAGCCATTCTTCATCCTTCTCCCCCCACCCACTCTCTTCCACTGCTGCTTAAGATCCCTGCCCCGGATAGTGGGTGAATTGTAGCTCAATTTACAAGTCCAAGCTACAAGTTTAATGCTTCCTGTGCAGAGCACATTGCTCATCCTCTGACCCAACTTGTTCTGTGTTTTAACCTGTACTCTTTTTAATGACTGCAGCTCTGCTCACATTTGATTTACTAGACTCCTCTGCCATCAGGACTGGTCAAGTCTGTGCTGCTCTGCTGGACTACACTATTCCTAGGCTGCTGTGACTCTACTCTGCCATTCAATTGCTTCAAATTTACCTAACATGTTCTGGCCTACAGGTATCAGCGTGGCTCAGTGGTAGCACCCGAGTCAGAAGGTTGTGCGTTCACGTGCCACTCCAGGGTCTTGAGCACAAAATCTAGGCTGACACTCCAGTGCAGTACTGAGGGAGTTCTGCACTGTCGGCGGTGCAGTCTTTTGGATGAGATGTTAAACCGAGAACCCCCTCTGCCTTCTCAGGTGGACTTAAAAAGATCTCATGCCACTATTTACAAGAGCAGGGGAGTTCTCTCCAGTACCTGGGCAATATTTATCACTCAGCCAAAACCTAAAAATAGATTATCTAATGATTATCACATTGCTGTTTCTGGGACCTTGTATTTTCTCTCCTCGTCCTCCTCAAAACTCTCTGCAGCCTTTGACACAGTTGACCACACAATATTCCTTCAAAGCCTCTCCTCCACTGTCCCGTTCAGTGGGACTGCCCATGCTTGGTCCCATCCTATCCAATCATAGCCAGCAATGACTTCTCTTCTCGCTACCACACCATTAACTCTGGAGACTGCTTGTCCAATATCCAGTCTTGGATGAGCCGCTATTTCCTTCAGTTAAACATTGGGAAGACCAAATCCATCATCTTCAGTCATCGCCACAAATGTTGCACCCTTCCCACCAATTCCCTTCCCCTCCTCGGCCACTGTATCAGATTGAACCAGATTGTTTGTAACCTTGCCGTCCTATTCAACTTCCACCATCATAACATCGCGCACCATCTGCCCCTGCCTCAACCATCTGCTGTTAAAACCCTCCAGATTCAACTAATCCAATGCCCTCCTGACCTCCCATCCTGCACTCTAAACTTCAGCTCATCCAAAACTCTGCTGCTCATATCCTATCCTGCACCAATTCCCACTCACCCATCACTCCTGTCCTTGCTGACCTACATTAGCTTCCGCTTCCCCAATGCCTCAAATTTAAAATTCTTTCTCATGTTCAAATCCCGACATGACATTGCCCCTCATCTTTGCAATCTCATTCAGCTCGACTACACCCCTGCCACCCTCAGAATTCTCCTTTCCTCTGACTCTAGCCTCTTGTGCAGGCACATTTCCTTCATCCTACCACTGCCAGCCATGTCTTCAGCAGTTTCGGCATCATGCTTTTTAACTCCCTCCCTAAACCGCCCCATCTCTCCACCTCCCTCTCCTCCTTTAGGTTTCTCCACAAACCCCATCTCTGGCCAAGCTTTTGACTACCCCTCCTAACTTGACTATTTTTTCTGACTATGCCTCTGAAGCATCTTGGGCAAGTAGTTGTTGTTGCTTTGTTCCGGTTATGATGACGCTGCCATAGGTGAACTGTTTCAGATGATCACAAATTCAGTACACACCAGGAACTTTATTTAAACTTAACCAATATTCCAGAACTTTACAGTACGATTTGACCAAATAGTGACCCATTGGCTTTCAGAGGCAGGGCTTGAGTAAATTGCACTATTCCACCTGGAATGTACCACAACAAGAATGTGCATTTATATAGCATCTATAATGCAGAAAAAATCCAAAGTATTTCACTGAGGCATGATCTAAAAAATGGAAGCGAAGTCAAAGGAGGAGATATCCACAGTGGTAACCTAATGCTTGGGAAAAGAGGTAGAAGGGTCTTAAAAGGAGGAGACAGAGGTGGTGGAAGGGGAGGGAGGCAATATTAGAATCTGTGCTGAAGTCCTAGAGTGGGACTTGAACCCACTATCAAGCCTTTCACGTGGACTTTTGTTAAATGTCTTTCGGAAACCTAGGTACAACATGTTGTATGGCTTTCCACAATCCACTTATGATGTCACTTTCCTAAAAATGTCAAAGAGGTTGGTCAAGCAGGGCCTTCTAAATCTATTACAAAAGCAAAATACTGCAGATGCTGGAAATCTGAAATAAAAACAGGAAATGCTGGAAATACTCAGGTCTGATGAAAGGTCATCGACCTGAAACATTTACTCTGTTTCTCTCTCCACAGATGCTGCCTGACCTGCTGAGCATTTCCTGTTTATAGTCCCTTCTAAATCTCTGTTCATTAGATTATTTTTGTACAGATAATTTTCCAATTTATTCTTGATATTCAATCCCATTATTTTACATGGGATGAAAGTTTTTTTTTTTTTACAGCACAAGAACAGGCCATTCAGCACAACTGGTCTTTATGCGCAACACAAGCCTCCTCCCACATTACTTCTTCTCACCCCACCAGCATAACATAGATACATAGATACATAGAAGATAGGAGCAGGAGTAGGCCATTCGGCCCTTCGTGCCTGCTCCGCCATTCGATGAGATCATGGCTGATCCTTTAATTCAGTATCCCGTCCCCGCCTTCTCTCCGTAACCCTTAACCCCTTTTGCCCGTAGAAATATATCTAATTCCCTCTTAAATATATTTAATGAGCTGGCGTACACTGCCCTCTGTGGCAATGAGTTCCACAGGTTCACCACTCTCTGAGTGAAGAAATTCCCCCTCATCTCTGTCCTAAATGGTTTAGCCCTTATCCTTAAATTATGTCCTCTAGTTCTGTTCTCACCCGCCAAGGGAAACATTCCTTCTGCATCCAGTCTGTCTAGACCTGTCAGAATTTTATACACTTCTATGAGGTCCCCTCTCAATCTTCTAAACTCCAGTGTGTACATCCCTAAACTACATAGTCTCTCCTCATAGGTCATTCCCGCCATTCCTGGTATCAGCCTGGTGAATCGCCGCTGCACCCCCTCCATGGCAAGAACATCCTTCCTCAGATGAGGCGACCAAAACTGTACACAGTACTCGAGGTGTGGTCTCACCAGTGCCCTGTACAGCTGCAGCAAGGTATCCCTGTTCCTGTATTCTAACCCTTTTGCTATGAAGGCCAGCATACCGTTTGCCTTCTTGACCGCCTGTTGCACCTGCATGCTCGCCTTCAGTGACTGGTGTACAAGAACACCCAGGTCTCTCTGTACTTCCCCCTCTCCCAATCTATTGCCATTTAAATAATAATTTGCCCTCCCGTTCCTGCACCCAAGGTGGATAACTTCGCACTTGTCCACATTATAGTGCATCTGCCATTTATCCGCCCAATCGCCCAGTCTGTCCAAATCGCTCTGGAGCTTCCTGGTCTCTTCCTCTGAGCCCACCCCACCTCCTAGTTTAGTGTCGTCTGCAAATTTGGAAATGCTGCATCCGACTCCCTGATCCAGGTCATTAATGTAAATTGTGAACAGCTGGGGGCCCAGGACAGATCCCTGTGGTACCCCACTTGTTACTGCCTGCCATTCAGAAAATGAGCCGTTTATTCCAACTCTCTGTTTTCTATCTGACAGCCAGTTCCCTATCCACGCCAAAACTTTCCCCTTTATCCCATGAGCCTCAATTTTCCATGCTAATCTTTTATGTGGGACCTTATCGAAGGCCTTTTGGAAGTCCAGGTACACCACATCTACTGGCTCTCCCCCATCTATTCTACCAGTTACTCCCTCAAAAAATTCCAATAGATTAGTCAAGCACGATTTACCCTTTGTAAATCCATGTTGACTCTGTCCTATCCTGTCCCCATTTGCTAAGTGCTCCGCTATTTCATCCTTAATGATGGACTCCAGCATTTTGCCCACAACTGATGTAAGGCTTACAGGTCTGTAATTACCTGCTTTTTCCCTACCCCCCTTTTTGAATAGTGGGGTAACGTTAGCTACCCTCCAATCCATCGGCACTGTTCCCGAGTCTAATGAATTCTGAAAAATCATCCTTAGTGCATCCGCTATCTCTAGGGCCACCTCCTTCAGTACCCTAGGATGCATGTTATCAGGCCCTGGGGATTTGTCCACCTTCAATCCCTTTAGCTTCCTTAACACCATATCCTTAGAGATATTGATTTGCGTCAGTTCCTCCTTTGCCAATGTCCCTATTTTTCCCGATATCCCAGGGAGGTTTTTTGTGTCTTCCTTCGTAAAGACTGACCCAAAGTATGCATTTAGTTGATCTGCCATTTCCTTATTTCCCATTATATATTCCCCCGTATCTGACTGCAATGGACCAACTTTGGTTTTCACCAGTCTTTTCCTTTTGATATATTTATAAAAGCTTTTGGAGTTAGTTTTTATATTTTCCGCCAGCTTGTTTTCGTAAGCTATTTTGCCCCTCTTGATCATGCCCTTTGCCCTCCTTTGCTCTATCTTAAACTGTTCCCAATCTTCCGCTCTGGCGCTTTTTTTGGCTATTTTATACGCCCTATCTTTGGATTTTATGCTGTCTCTAATTTCCCCTGTTATCCACGGTTGAGTCACCTTTTTAGATTTCCTTTTATGCCAGATTGGTATAAACAATTTTTGCAATTTTGTCATTCTATCTTTAAATGTTTGCCATTGTTTATCTACCTCCAGTCCTCCCAGGAACGTTGTCCAATCAGACCTTCTATTCCTTTCTCCCTCATGTACTTTTCTCGTTTCCCCTTAAATGCATTTATGTTATTCACCTTAACTACTCATGTTTTTTTTTGTATTTGTTCCTGGGATGTGGGCGTCGCTGGCATGGCCAGCATTTATTGCCCATCCCCAATTGCCCTCAAGAAGCAGCTGGTGAGCCACCTTCTTGAACAGCTGCAGTCCATGTGGTGAAGGTACTCCCACAGTGCTGTTAGGTAGAGAATTCCAGGATTTTGACCCAGCGACAATGAAGGAACGGCGATATATTTCCAAGTCAGGGTGGTGTGCGACTTGGTGGGGAACTTGCAAGTGGTGGTGTTCCCATGCGCCTGCTGCCCTTGTCCTTCTAGGCAGTAGAGGTCGCAAGTTTGGGAGGTGCTGCCGAAGAAGCCTTGGCGAGTTGCTGCAGTGCATCTTGCAGATGGTACACACTGCAGCCACAGCGGTGGAGAGTGAATATTTAAGTTGGTGGATGGGATGCCAATCAAGCGAGCTGCTTTGTCCTGAATGGTGACGAGCTTCTTGAGTGTTGTTGGAGCTACACTCATCCAGGCAAGTGGAGAGTATTCCATCACACATCTGACTTGTGCCTTATAGATGGTGGAAAGGCTTGGGGAGCCAGGACGGGGATTCACTCGCTGCAGAATACCCAGCCTCTGACCTGCTCTTGTAGCCACAGTATTTATGTAGCTGATCCAGTTAAGTTTCTTGTCAATGGTGATGGCGTTGACTGTCAAGGGGTGGTGGTTAGACTCTTTCTTGTTGGAGATGGTCATTACCTGGCACTTGTGTGTTGCAAATGTCACTTGCCACTTATCAGCCCAAGCCTGAATGTTGTCCAGGTCTTGCTGCATGTGGGCATGAACTGCTTCATTATCTGAGGAGTTGCGAATGGAACTGAACAGTGTGCAATCATTAGCGAACATCCCCACTTCTGACCTTATGATGGCGGGATGGTCATTGGTGAAGCAGCTGAAGATGGTTGGTCCTGAAACACTACCCTGAGGAAGTAGCACACTACCTATGTTTTGTCATCCTTTTTAATGTGGACATGAACTTCACCTGTTTCAAAACTAATGGTACCTTCTCCGTGTTCAGTGATTCTTTCAATGATCCTGAATAACTCACAAATGTCATCCATAATCTTAGTATATAGACCAGACTCTCTCTTTCCAGCATATAATGCATTCATTTATAGTTTTACATTAAAATAACTTCAAAATAGGTATAATTTTGGAAATCTTTCTAAGCAGCCTTTTCTCTGAATAGGTCAATACTTTCGATTGACACTATTTCAATTCTGGTACCTACAAAGGAACAAACACAGCAAATGAATTTCAATATGGATAAGTGAGAGGTGGTGCATTTTGGTAGGAGGAATAAGGAGGTCACATACTCTTTGGAAAGCAAGAGTCTAAATGGGGTAGAGGCGCAAAGGAATCTAGGGGTACAGGGTCACAAATCATTAAAAGTAGCAACGCAGGTTAACAAATCCATAAAAAATGCAAACAAAGGTTCATTTCTAGATGAATAGAATTCAAAAGCAGAGAAGTTATGTTAAACTTATATCGGACCTTGTTTAGACCACACTGAAGAGTACTGTCCTCAGTTCTGGTGGTCTCAGATTACAAAAAGGATATAGAAGAACTGGAGAAGGTGCAAAAAAGATTTACAAGGATGATACCAGAACTGAGAAATATAATTATCGGAGAAGGCTGAGCAGGCTGGGGCTCTTCTCGAGAAAAAGAAAAGACTGAGAGATGACTTGATAGAGGTCTTTAAAATTATGAAGGGGTTTAACAGGGAAGATGCAGAGGTGATTCCAATTGTGGGGGAGTCCCAAACTAGGGGCATAGAGTCATAACGGCACAGAAGGAGGCTAATCGGCCCATAGAGTCCGCGCCGGCTCTCTGTAGAGCAATCCAGTCAGTTCCAATCCCCCGCTCTATCCCCGTAGCCCTGCAAGTTTATTTCCCTCAAGTGCCTATCCAGTCTCACCTTGAAAACATCGAGTGTCTCCGCTTCCACCACTTCCGCTGGCAGCGAGTTCCAGGTCCTCATCACTCGCTGCGTAAAAAAGTTTTTCCTCATATCCCCCTGTATCTTCTTGCCCAAAACCTTAAATCTGTGTCCCCTAGTCCTTGTACCATTAACTAGTGGGAACAGCCTTTCCCCGTCTAGCCTATCCAAATCCATCATAATTTTGTACACCTCTATCAAATCACCCCTCAACCTCCTTTGCTCTAATGAAAACAAATCCAGCTTCTCCAACCTGTCCTTGTAACTAGGATACCCCATCCCTGGAACCATTTTGGTAAATCTCCTCTGCACCCTCTCAAGGGCCTTCACATCCTTCCTAAAGTGTGGTGACCGGAACGGGATGCAATACTGCAGTTGTGGTCTAACCAGCACTTTATAAAGCTTCAGCATAACTTCTCAACTTTTGTACTCAATACCTCTATTTATGAAACCCAAGATCCCATATGCTTTGTTAACCACTCTCTCAATATGTCCCGCCACCTTCAGGGACCTAGGCACATTAACTCCCAGGTCCCGCTGTCCCTGCACACTCTTTAAAACTGTGCCATTAAGTGTATATTGCCTCTCCCTGTTCCTTCTGCCAAAATGCATCACCTCACACTTCTCTGTATTAAATTCCATCTGCCACTTGTCTGCCCATTCTGCTAGCCTATCTATGTTCTGTTGCAGTCGATTGGTATCATCCTCACTGTTTGCCACACCCCCAAGTTTGGTGTCATTGGCAAATTTAGAAATTCTACTCTGTCTTCCAATATCCAGGTCATATATCACAAAAAGCAGTGGCCCCAGCACTGACCCTTGGGGAACACCACTGTCCACCATCCTCCAGTCTGAAAAACAGCCATTTACCACAACTCACTGTTTTCTGTCCTTAAGCCAATTCCTTATCCAGGCTGCCACTGACCCATCTATTCCATGAGCCTCAATTTCATTAACCAGTCGTCTATGTGGTACTTTGTCAAACGCCTTCCTAAAATCCATGTAGACAAAACATCCATTGCATTCCCTTCATCAATCATCCCTGTTACTGCATCAAAAAATTCAATTACATTAGTCAAACACAATCTGCCTTTTACAAATCCGTGTTGGTTCTCCTTAATTAGCTTAAACCTCTCCAAGTACCCGTTAATTTTTTCCTTGATTATTGTTTCTAAAACTTTACCCACCACTGATGTTAAACTGACTGGCCTGTAGTTACTAGGATTGTCCTTACACCCTTTCTTGAACATTGGTGTCACATTTCCCACTTTCCAATCCTCAGGCACCTCCCCTGCATCTAGGGAAGATTGGAAAATGATGGCAAGCCCTTTCGCTATCTCCTCCCCCAATTCCCTTAGCAATCTGGGATGCAAGCCATCTGGACCAGGCGACTTATCCACTCTAAGCATACCCAGTCTTTCTAGTACATCCTGTCGATCAATTTTCACCCCTTCCATTGCTTCTACCTTTTCCACTTCTACCGATATTTTGTCAGCATCCACCTCCTTAGTAAACACCAATACAAAGTACTCATTGAGTATTCTAGCCTTGCCCTGCGCCTCTAAGCATATATCACCTTCTTTGTCTCATTGGCCCCATCCCGCCTCTTACTACCCGCTTACTGTTTACATGCCGGTATAAGATTTTTGGGTTCCCTTTTATGTTAACCATCATTCTACTCTCATAGTCTCTCTTTGCCAATCTTATTTTAATCTTCATTTCCCCTCTCAACTTATTGTATTTGGTCTGGTTCTCCCTTGAAGAATTCACCTGACATGCACCATACACCCTCTTTTTTTGTTTCATCATCTTCTCTATCTCCCTCGTTATCCAAGGAGCCCTTGCTTTGGTTCCCTCACTCTTCCCTCTTGTTGGAATGTACCTAGCCTGTACTTGGAACATCTCCTCCTTAAAGATCACCCATTGTTCCGTTATAGCTTCTCCTGTCAGTCTTTGGTTCCATTTTACCCTAGCTAGATCCTTTTGGCATAAATACAAGATAGTTACTAATGAATTCCGAAGAAACTTCTTTACCCAGGATATTTAAGGAGAAGCTAGATAGGTACATGAGGGAGAAATGAATAAAGTAATAATGTTGATAGGGTGAGATGAAGGTGGGAAGAGGCTTGTGTGGCGCATAAACTCTGGCATACACCTGTTGGGCCGAATGGCCTGTTTCTGTGCTGTAAATACTATGTAATACTATGAAAACATATACCAAGTTACATCTTATATACAGAATATAACCATTATTTCTCTCCTCTACTCTAGTGGTACAAAAGCCAATAATTTTAAACTAGTCTGGTATCTTACCTGTTTCTCCAAGACCAGGCTGGTAGTAACTTCTAACTGCAAGGAAAGCTAAATGCTTGTTAATGCTGATGGAGCTGAGAATCGGTGCCCATTCAGACAGCTTGATCCAATCACCGTTAATATCCAAAACACCTTGATTTAAGTTTGCCTTCACTGCTTTTAATGGAACCAGGTCACGAAGAGCACACAGGTGTTCATAATGAGATTCAAAATCCAATGGCCCTCGCTGGCGCAAGTGGGTTGATTCAATCATTTTATGCGAGGCTTTGGGAGAAGAGTGAGGGGAAAAAAAGTCACTTTATTTCCAGCCAAGAATCTTCAAACTCTCTCAAGCACCAAAAATAAGAAACTGATGCAAGGGACAGGAATGTTAAAGATCTATATCGCACTTCTTAACAGATTACTTTACATGCAAACGATAAAACTATTTTTGAACTATAAATATAATTTATCTCATGATAAATAAAAAGAAAAAGGTAGTAAGTTTCTGCAAACTCAAAGATCATACAAACATGGAAGATAGGAGCAGGGATAGGCCATTCAGCCCCTTGAGCCTGTTCTGCCATTTAATGAGATCATGGCTGATCATCCAAATTCAGTACCCTGACCCTGCTTTCTCCCCATATCCTTAGTCTATAATTCCCCGTTTTCTCTCGACCACCTTTTTTAAATAGTGGGGTTACATTAGCGACCCTCCAATCCATGGGAACTATGCCAGAGTCTATAGAATTTTGGAAGATGACCAGCAATGCATCTACTATTTCTCGGGCCACTTCCTCAAGTGCCCTAGGATGTAGATTATCAGGCCCTGGGGATTTATCGGCCTTCAATCCTGTTAATTTCCCTAACACCATTTCCCTACAATACTGATTTCATTCAATTCCTCCCTCTCATTAGACCCTATGTTACCTGACATCTCTGGGAGGTTATTTGTGTCCTCCCTTGTGAAGATAGAACCAAAGTATGTATTTAATTGGTCTGCCATTAAATTGTTCCCCATTATAAATTCCCCTGATTCTGACTGCAAGGGATCTACGCTTGACTTCACCAATCTTTTTCTCTTCACATAACTATAGAAGCTTTTACAGTCAGTTTTTATGTTCCCTGCAAACTTACTCTCATTCTATTTTCCCCCTCTTAATTAATCCCTTTGTCCTCCTTTGCTGAATCCTAAACTGCTCCCAATCCCCAGGTTTGCTGCTTTTTCTGGCCAATTTATATGTCCTCTCCTTGGATCTTATGCTATCCCTAATTTCCCTTGTTAGCCACGGTTGAGTCACCTTTTTTGTTTTATTTTTATGCTAAACAGGGATGAACAAATTCTTTAAATGTTTGCCATTGCCTATCCACCGTTAACCCTTTAAGTAACGCTCCCCAATTCATCCGAGCCAACTCGTGCCTCATACCATCATACTTTCCTTTATTTAAATTCAGGACCCTAGTCTCTGAGTCAACTACTTCACTCTCCATCTTAATGAAGAATTCTATCATATTATGATCGCTCCTCCCCAAGGGGCCTCGCACAACAAAATTGCTAATTAATCCTTTCTCATTACATAATACCCAGTCTAAGATGGCCTGATCTCTAGTTAGTTCCTTGACATATTGCTCCAGGAAACCATCCCGTATACACTCTAGAAATTCCTCCTCCATGCTCCTAGACTATTACCTTTCATTATGGACTAAAGGCTTCACACCCAACCCGCCCCCGAAAAAAAAATCTTCCGTTTGTTGCCATAATGCCTGCCTGGCCCTAGCAATATTTCTGGTAACAAGGTCTTTTACGTATGGGAGGAGTTGGGCTCCCTGGACTCTGCATGGATATTGCTCCCATTTGGAAGTAGAGATGCTGCAACACGTGTCTGCCAGTACGCTCAAAGCCTTCCATGACAGGTGAGCATGAGGGACTGGAATGCATGGTAGACATGGACAATTTTTAAAGTTTCCTTTTGTTTTACTTATAATTTGGATTTATTGTTTGTGCCCCTTCAAAGGCACTTTTGATTTCTGATTGATGACTCAGTCATCCAAATTGGCAGTTGAAAGAAGGGAGATGCTGCAACAGACCTTGGGTGCTGGGTGCAGCAGGAGAACGACGTGGTCAGCAAGCTGTCAGCTCAAAAAAAAGGAGGCATTTATTAATAGGGCTTGTGCATGGCAGCATTCTGAAAATGCTTGCACAGGGCCCTCTACGCTGATCGCTGAACAGTGGGGAAAGTGCCTAAGAATGATCCCAATGTCCTTAAAATAGAGTTTCAACAATCAGCCTGAACTCTGGGAAACCAAAAAAGCTCATGTTAAAGGGAATCACAGATGCTGCTGTGAAACAAAGCATTCCTTACAAGAACTGGCAGGCCTAAGCTGGCAAGGCCACAGCATGCTCGGAGACTACAAGTATGTCACTTTTTATCTGAAATCATAGTTTTTGTTGAAAAGAAAGCGGAAATGTTATGAGAGTGAAATTGCCAAGTGATTTCTGGCTCCCTATCCAATGCATTGAATTTAAAACTCTCACCCTTGTCTTAAATGGAGTTGTGGTACAGATCAGCCATGATCTAATTGAATGGTGGAACAGGCTTGAGGGGCTGAAAGGCCTACTCCCCTAACTAATTCCCCTATCTCTGTAAACTCCTCTGATCTTATTGTCCCCTGCGCTCCATGGTGGCAGAATTTTCATCTGCTCTGTTCTACACTCCAGTGTTCCCTTCACAAATCATGTTTCCTCTCCATCTTTAAAAACCTTCTCATACCCATCTGTTCAACCAAGCTTTTTGGTTCCTATCATAGCTCAGTCCTGTTCCTTAATTTTTTTTATTTTTTATTTTCCTCTCCCTTCGGTCAGGTGTATTGGGAAGTTTTCTAGATTAAATGCACTATATAAATGCAATTAGTTGTTTATAGGTTCTAAACTTAGTTGTCACTATACATTTTGGAACAGCTACAGTGGCTGCATCACAATTTACATATTTCCCATCCAAGCAGCTCATTCAAACTGAAGGATTATATGCATATGCACAGAATACCAACACTAAGAGTGGAACCAGGTGAGGACAGTCCCAATTAACAGGACAACAGAGGAGAGATGTTGGAGGAAGATGATGTGGCCAACTGTGTCAAAGGCGGCAGAGAGATCAAGGAGAAGGCGAAGGAATAGAACACCAGGGTCACAGTCAGAGGATGTCACTTGTGACTCTGGTTCGGGCCGCTTCGATACTTCAGATACTTAAGCCTCAGGAGGATCGGGACCCGGGCTTGGGACGGTGGTTATTTAATCGCGGCCACGTGCCCGCTCGGGCAATATAATCTGCCTATGCCACTGCAGCACAAAGGGCCACGGGTACAGCTGGTGTCAGGAAGCACCGATTGACACCGGGTGACTTCAGTAGGTGGGTTAGTGTTCAGGGAGGGTGCGGGTGCAACCACTCAAGTGGGTGGTAAGGGGTAAATTAAAAGAGTACTTAGACTGAAATGGACAAGACAACATTCTGTGGCGAGTTTAGTTCCTATCTACCGCGCAAATACAGCAACTTCAGACCATTCAATGCATTTCAAAAGGTGAGCCAAACAGCGAGATGTCGTTTTCACAAAGCTAACGGTGGAGCGGCACATCTCAGACAGAAACTTTTGGATATTTGAGTTTAACCACAAATCTGCCCCTCATCTGAAATTGTTGTATCATTTGCGCATAAATAACAGTGAGCGCCATTAGCCTCACCATTATTTTGACAGCAAAATCTGAGACAATATCAGCTAGCATGGGGGCCAGGGAGGGAAGTTAGGTGGTTAGCAGTTTAGTGGGAATGGGTTCAAGGGAGCAGGAGCTGGATCTCATGGATAAGATGAGCTTATAAGAACATAAGAAATAGGAGCAGGAATAGGCCATTTGGCCCTTCGAGCCTGCTCTGCCATTCTCCCTCATCTCCACTTTCCTGCCCTATCCCCATATCCCTTGATATTCAAAAATCTATCATCTCTGTCTTGAATATACTCAACGACCGAGCCTCCACAGCCCTCTGTGGTAGAGAATTCCAAAGATTCACCACCCTCTGCGTGAAGAAATTTCTCCTCATCAGTCCTGAATGGCCGACCCCTTATTCTGAGACTGTGACCCCTGGTTCTGGACTCCCCAGCCAGTCTGGTCCCGCTCCGAGGGGGCAGGGGTCGTCCCACTTTCCACCCACCGAGTGGTTGCGCCAGCACCCTCCCTGAACCCCGGCCCACCTACTTAAATCACCCGGTGCTGCCCGACTCCAGCTGTGCCCGCAGCGGCCCGGGCAGATTATAATGCCCGAGAGGGAATGTGCCAGTGGCTTAAAAAAACAGCCACCCCGAGTCCAGGTTCTCCCGAGGCTGAAACTCCGAGCTCGCCGCCGCTCTGTAGCTCCACATTACAGCAACAACTCTCCCTTCCTCCGCTGCGAACCGATCGGTAACTCGTTAAACTGCACAAAACTCTCTCGCCTACCGTTAGTGTCCGGGGACCACTTCCAAACCGCCGCTCCTGCAGCGCGCGCGCGCGCACCCTCCCGCCGCGCGCCGTCTCCTTGATTTCCAACCGCCACTCTCAACATGGCGCCCGCGCTTCCCCTCGGCCTCCGTACACCCACACGCTACTCTCAGCATGGCTCCCCGCTCAGCTCACAAAGCTGCGGCGAGAGGCTGAGGAGAACTGTGACAATTGCTGGTTGGAAGGTGCTGACCAGTCAGCTGCAGTGGGGGGGTTGCAAGTGTCCTTAAACGTTTGGAGTTGCCTATCATACAGGATTGATAACTTCCGTCAAATCCAAACCTGGGTATGACATGACATGGGAACCGTTCATGACCATCGGATTCTCAAGGATGGGAACCGTTCATGGCCATCGGATTTTCAGGGATGGGGACCGTTAATGGCCATCGGATTCTCAGGGATGGGGACCGTTCATGGCCATCGGAATCTCAGGGATGGGGACCGTTCATGGCCATCGGATTCTCAGGGATGGGGACCGTTCATGACCATCGGATTCTCAGGGATGGGAACCGTTCATGGCCATCGGATTCTCAGGGATGGGGACCGTTCATGGCCATCGGATTCTCAGGGATGGGGACCGTTCATGGCCATCGGATTCTCAGGGATGGGGACCGTTCATGGCCATCGGATTCTCAGGGATGGGGACCGTTCATGGCCATCGGATTCTCAGGGATGGGAACCGTTCATGGCCATCGGATTCTCAGGGATGGGAACCGTTCATGGCCATCGGATTCTCAGGGATGGGGACCGTTCATGGCCATCGGATTCTGGGGGATGGGGACCGTTCATGGCCATCGGATTCTGGGGGATGGGAACCATTTATGGCCATCGGATTTTCCTTTTTCTAATGTTATTGGTCAGTTTTTGCTAGTTTTCTAGGTTGTCACACTTGAGCTCCACCCACAATATAGCAGCCATTGCAAGTCAATGGTACCTGTTTACACTTCCTTGTGTATTGGAAGGAGTGAATAGGGAAAGACTATTTCCTCTGGTTGAGGGGTCATCAATTTAAAATTATCACTGAGAGTGAGAAGGTGGTTTAGAAGAAATATACATAGAGGGTTTGGTTTAGTTAAAATTTTAGCTGAAGGAGGGAGGCCTATCCACGTCCCTGGACACGAGTATCCTGCTGAATGTCAACCCAGAATTCAGACCAAGAGCTTCGGTCTCCACTCTCCAGGACTGTGGAGCAGGGTTTGAATCTTGTACCTTCTGACTCTGGCAGGAATGTTACCACTAAGTGAAAGGCTCTCTCCTAATACCAAAGTGAGCCTTTCTTTAGACTTCAGAGCCTACTATCCATAAACTCAGTCTGAAAATTCTCTTAAAATGAATTAAAGAAAGAACTTGCATTTATATAGTGCCTTTCACAACCTCAGGATGTCCCAAAGTGCTTTACAGCCAATGAAACTTTTGAAGTGTAGGCGCTGTAGTAATGTAGGAGTCACTATATAATGACTTTTTCTTATCTATTTTTATGTTTACAATAATCATAGAGGTTGGATTTATTATTGGGCAACTTATTGTTGTACAACAGATCCCTTTCTCTATTCTTGTTTTCTTTTCCGTTGAGGCCAACAAAATTCAAAGTATTCAAATTGACAAATATTCTGCCAGAGTGAATGACCAAAGTTATTTGTATATCCAGTACTCCTACCATTCAAAATGTTCAAAATACTTGGAAATTGTTTCCATTCTACAGTATTTGAGAAGTCAGTAGCATTATAAAGATGAGAAAGAAATTGTTAGAACTATTTCACATTTAAATGTTACTCTTCTCTTTTCTGCAGTAGACTTAAAAAACATTCAAATGCAGGATAATGGTCGATGTACCAAGAATCTTACATCGAGAAGATAACTTTGAAGAAGTTTCCAACTCTGAAACTGTTACAAAGAGATTCATGGCATCTTTCCCAGTGCATGAGAAAGGTACTTTCATAGGGTCTAGTCTTAAAGCAAACACAACCTTTAGGAACTAATAAAAAACATATGTTTCCTCATAAAAAAACCTAAGAGGACAGTCTGAAGAAAACAACTTGCCTTTACCTTCAAACAGAGATATTTGTACTCCACAATCGATTGATATTACAAAAATAAAAGAAAATTCAACAAAGAAACAGAAAGAAAGAAGAAAGAAAGACTTGCCTTTCTTTAGCGCCTTTCATGACCACCGGATGGCCCAAAGCGCTTTACAGCCAATTAAGTACTTTTGAAGTGTAGTCACTGTTGTAATATAGGAAAAGCGGCAGACAATTTGCGCACAGCAAGCTCCCACAAACAGCTATGTGATAATGACCAGACAATCTGTTTTAGTGACATTGATTGAGGGATAAATATTGGCCAGGACACCGGGGATAACCCCTGCTGTACTTCGAAAAATGCCATGGGATTTTTACGTCCATGTGAGAGAGCAGACGGGGCCTTGGTTTAGTGTTTCATCCAAAAGATCCAAAAATAGGATTAAATATTTGTGAAGCAGTTAGAGGTTTACTGTTGCAATCAAGGATTATTCAGTATTGTCAGAAGAAAACAATGCAGATAAGCCTAACCTGGATGGTCAATGGATACCACAAAAAGTCACTATTTTAAAAGTAATTTCAGCCTTTTCTTTTCTCTAGATTAGAAAGATCCAAGAACAATCTCAAAAATTTAAATTAGTCAAATAAGATGTAACAAGAAACTGAAATAACCTAACTCTTTTCAAGAAAATTTGGAGTACGGCAAGACATGAGTCAGTTTTTACTTTACTGACCTTAATCTTTGAGTATATTATTCTTGGATTTTTTAGAATTTGAAAAAAAATCTTGAAATAAGTAATATCTTGTTAACTAAGAGTTATTTTTGGCCAGACACTTCTAGCATGCAGGATAAATATTTTCAGACAACGTTTTCTGAATTTGATCCTGCCAGGTACTGTGAAATTCCTTACAAAGAATATTTTGTATAAAAACAGGGAGGTATTGCTGCAGTTGTACAAGGTATTGGTGATACCGCACCTGGAATACTGCATACAGTTTTGGTGTCCATACTTAAGAAAAGACATACTTGCTCTCGAGTCAGTACAAAGAAGGTTCACTCGGTTAATCCCGGGGATGAGGGGGTGGTCATATGAGGAGAGGTTGAGTAGATTGGGACTCTACTCATTGGAGTTCAGAAGAATGAGAGGCGATCTTATTGAAACATATAAGATTGTGAAGGGGCTTGATCGGGTGGATGCGGTGAGGATGTTCCCAATGATGGGTGAAACTAGAACTAGGGGGCATAATCTTAAAATAAGGGGCTGCTCTTTCAAAACTGAGATGAGGAGAAACTTCTTCACTCAGAGGGTGGTAGGTTTGTGGAATTTGCTGCCCCAGAAAGCTGTGGAAGCTACATCATTAAATAAATTTTAAACAGAAATAGATAGTTTCCTAGAAGTAAAGGGAATTAAGGGTTACGGGGAGCGGGCAGGAAATTGGACATGAGTCTAGGTTCGGAATGGTCATGGCCCTGTGGGTAGTGGAGTGGGCCCAGGGGCCGTGTAGCCTGGTTCTGCTCCTACTGTGTTCTAATTCTGTGTTAGATTTCAGGAGATGGTTTTATTCCTGTTCCTGGCTGGGGTGGAGATCGCCTTTACAGAAGGTAAGTACTGTAGAAAATATAGGGACAGAGTGATCTCCTGGAAGAATTTCGATCGCCTAGATGGGTCGGAGAGGAATTTCCCAGATTTTTTTCTCCCAAATTGGCCATTGGGTCCCTATCTGGTTTTTCGCCTCTCCCGGGAGATCACATGGGTTCGGGTGGATGCACAGTGATAGAAGATTTGAGGTTAGGATCAGATCAGCCACGATCTTATTGAATGGTGGAGCAGGCTCGAGGGGCCAATTGGCCTACTCCTGCTCCTATTTCTTATGTTCTTATGTTCTTATTTTCTTATCTGTAGTGCATAGACAGCTTCCTGGGGGCAAACAAGGAAGACTTGAGCATACTGAACAGGGAAGATGATTTTTGATTATTTTTTTACCACAGCAAAAGTTTTCCATTCTTTGAAATACACAAATAATCTTCTCCCATTATAATTAGATTATTTAATTTCTGGATTGTTGTCAAAAATATAAGGTAACAATTGCTTTTTGAATTTTTGGGCTTGATTTTGCCAGCCCTGGGGAGGCAGGTTTGGAGGCGGGACTGCCAGGAAAATGGCAGAATTTGGGGGTGGGTACCCAACCTGCCCCCCAACCCACCTCCATGCCATCTTGCCAAGAGGCGGGTAGCCGTCCCACGCCGGGTCCCGTCTCCTTGGAGGCGGGAAGGGATTAAAGCCACTTAACTGCCTGTTAACAGGTAGTTAACAGGCAGAAAATAGGCTTATCATCATTTTGCCCACACAAGAGCGGGCTTCCCGAAGGCTCCGAAACCCGCCAGGGTCACCGAAGCGAGTAGTGGGTCTGCGGGGGTCGGAGGGGTCCAAAAGTGTGCTGTGGAGGTGAGTGATGGGTGCAAGTGTGGAGAGGTGAGTATCTGAAGTAAGTGCAAAGTGTTAGAAAAAGTGTACTTACCTTTGTTTCTTCCTGCAGGCTTCAATCGGTGGGTATGCGGAGAGTCTCGCACCTCCGTGGTAGAGATGACAGATGGCCGTTGCATTCTCCAATGCAACAACCATCTCATTTCTGAAAAGAAAGAGGTTTGATGAGGTCTTGAATTCAAGACCTCATCAAACTACAGAGAATGTCACTGACATCTTCACAGAGCTGTCAAATGATGACAATTCATCTGTCAACATTTTTTGACAGATGAAACGTCATACGTTGACGTTCTCTGCAACCGCTTTCCCTTAATCAGCTTGCTAAGCCCGCTAGACAGGCTTAACAAGGTCAATCAAGGGAAAATAGCATGGGTTGGCCAGAAGCTTATGGAGGCAGGATTGAAGCCCGACAAGTGGGAGTTCCACCTCCAAAAGCTCCCCATTGGCAAAATCACCCCCAATGTGTAACTATAACTGCAGCGCAGAATACGGAATTCTCTGCATTTCTAAATACAATCTAATGACACAAATGTAATGTCATGACACAACATTAATAATGTTCATCCCAGTTTGGCATAAAAATAAAACAAAAAAGGTGACTCAACCGTGGCTAACAAGGGAAATTAGGGATAGCATAAGATCCAAAGAGAGGACATATACATTGGCCAGAAAAGCAATAATCCTGAGGATTGGGAGCAGTTTAGGATTCAACAAAGGAGGACAAAGGGATTAATTAAGAAAGGGAAAATAGAATATGAGAGTAAGCATGCAGGGAACATAAAAACTGACTGTAAAAGCTTTTATAGATATGTGAAGAGAAAAAGATTGGTGAAGTCAAGCGTAGGTCCCTTGCAGTCAGAATCAGGGGAATTTATAATGGGGAACAAAGAAATGGCAGACCAACTAAATACATATTTTGGTTCTGTCTTCACAAAGGAGGACACAAATAACCTCCCAGAGATGCCGGGGAACATAGGGTCTGATGAAAGGGTGGAACTGAAAGAAATCAGTATTTGTAGGGAAATGGTATTAGGAAAATTGATGGGACTGAAGGCCGATAAATCCCCAGGGCCTCATAATCTACATCCAACGGTACTTAAGGAAGTGGCCCTAGAAATAGGAGATGCATTGCTGGTCATCTTCCAGAACTCGATAGACTCTAGAACAGTACCCATGGATTGGAGGGTAGCTAATGTTACCCCACTATTCAAAAAAGGTGGCAGAGAAAAAGCGGGGAATTATAGCCTGACATCGGTAGTGGGGAAAATGCTACAGTCCATTATAAAAGATGTAATAGCAGAGCACTTGGAAAACAGTGACAGGATCGGACAAAGTCAACATGGATTTACAAAAGGTAAATCATGCTTGACTAATCCACTGGAATTTTTTGAAGATGTAACTGGTAAAATAGATAAGGGAGAACCAGTGGATGTGGTGTATTTGGACTTTCAGAAGGCCTTCGATAAGGTCCCACATAAGAGATTAGCGTGCAAAATTAAGGCACATGGGATTGGGGGCAAGGTATTGACTTGGATAGAGAACTGGTTGGCAGACAGAAAGCAAACAGTTGGAATAAACGGGTCATCTTCCGAGTGGCAGGGAGTGACTAGTGGGGTACCGCAAGGATTAGTCCTAGGACCCCAGCTGTTCACAATATATATTAATGATGACCTGGACGAGGGAATTGGATGTAATATCTCCAAATTTGCAGACGACACAAAGCTGGGTGGGAGGGTATGCTGTGAGGAGGATGTCGTGAAACTCCAGTACGATTTGGACAGGTTGAGTGATTGGGCAGAAACATGGCAAATGCACTACAATGTGGATAAATGTGAGGTTATCCACTTTGGTGGCAAAAACAGGAAGGCAGATTATTATTTGAATGGCAATAGATTGGGAGAAGGGGGAAGTACAAAGAGACCTGGGTGTTCTTGTGCACCAGTCGCTGAAGGTAAGCATGCAGGTGCAGCAGGTGGTTAAAAAGGCAAATGGTATGTTGGCCTTCGTAGCAAGAGGGTTCGAGTACAGGAACAAGGATGTCTTGCTACAGTTGTACAGGGCCTTGGTGAGACCGCACCTTGAGTATTGTGTGCAGTTTTGGTCGCCTTACCTGCGGAAGGACGTTCTTGCCATGGAAGGAGTGCAGCAAAGATTCAGCAGGCTTGTGGTGTATGTGCCTTTAAGAGCCCCCTGTGTACTGTAATGCCGGTAATGGCCACTTGGGCTATATAAGCCTGTATATTGTCTTGTATCTGTTAGTTCACCTCCAGACTTTGTTCAGTAAACACCTGTGAAACCAACTCCTGCCTTCCGTGTCTCTATTAACACACGGATACAACAGTGGCGATGAATTGGAAACGGACTTAGCTGCAATTCGGCAGCACCTCAAGGAGATCGATTCCTCAGACGAAAGTCGAAGAAAAGCAAGAAAGAAAAAAAAAAACTGTGGTTTCACCAGCTAGCCGAGCTGGTGGCAGGTACTGCAATAATCCTTCCTGGGCGGCGGACTGGGGCTCCGTCGGCTGGCTCTGCAGCGGGGCCGAGCAGCGAAGGCGGAGGCAAACAGAGACAGAAGGGGGGAGCACTCGGAAGACGGCCGGCGCTGCAAAGCAGGTCGGCATTCGGACCAAGCAGAGGGAGGGGAAAGTCCCAGAGAGTCCGGCGGGAACGAGTCTCCACCTGTAAATAAAAACCGCGGAAAACAGCGTTGTCAGCAGCAGCAGCGGCGGGAAAGCGCAGGAAGCGCCATTTTTTTTCTGCAGGGAAGAAAGGAAAGTGCGGGAGGTGCCATTTTTTTTCCAGGATGCCGAAGGCTGGCAATATTAATGCTTTCGATAACGATATAGAGGATTGGACCACATATGTGGAAAGAGTGGAGGTATATTGCACAGCAAATGGAATAGAAAATGATAAAAAGGCATCAGTACTTCTAAATCTAATGGGCGCAAGGACATACGGGCTGTTACAAAACTTAATCACTCCAGCCAAACCAAAGGACAAGAATTTTAAGGAGATTGTTGATACCCTACAGGAGCACTCAAACCCAACACCGCTGCTGATAGCGGAACGATTCAAATTCTTCAAGAGGAATCAGCACAAGAATGAAAGTAACGCTGATTACCTCACCAAATTAAGGAAGCTATCAAAGCACTGCCAATTCATGGCAGAACTGGCAGATTCTCTTCGAGACAAATTCGTCTGCGGTCTCCTAAGTGAAGGAACACAGAAAAGGCTACTTTCTGAGAAAGATTTGACACTGGACAAGGCTTTCAGTATGGCTGTATCATACGAAGCAGCTGCAAGAGGAGCTGCAGAGATACAGCAACAGACACAGGACTTCGGCACCCATGAAATGACACAGGGTTTCGAGAGATGTTATCGCTGCGGCAGATCCACCCATGACCAGAGGGACTGCTGGTTCAAGGACAAAGCATGCAGGCAATGCGGAAAGATTGGACACATTGCATGTGTATGCCGATCTGGACAAAAAAAATCCACGGACAGCAAAAAAATCAATAAGGAAAAGTACAGAAAGGTACAAATGATGACGGACAGTAGCTCCGAAGACCAGAAGAGCGATAGCGACTCCGGAAACAAGAGACTAAGCTGTCTCAAATTACATAATGTAATTGCCAAAGAAGATTACCAGACCATTTGGGTTACCCTCAAGAGAGCGGGGTCCCCAGTTAAAATGGAGCTAGATACGGGATCAGCTCTAGCCGTCATAAGTCGACGGGATTACGAGCGGCTATTTCCGCATATACCTTTGAAAGACACATCCATTATCTTGAAAACATATACGGGGCAGAAAGTATACCCCAAAGGGAAAATAAGGGTGCCTGTTCTATGCAACGGCAAGAAAATACAGAAGTTGTATTTATACGTTCTGCAAGATGGTGGTCCACCGCTGTTGGGACGTGAATGGATCAGGAAGATACATTTAGACTGGCACTCCATTCAGGCACTGATGGTGACCAGTAAGAAAAAAAATGATGATGACGTCATACCTGAACGATTAAAAGACATCTTGGCCAACGCCAAGGAAGTGTTTCAACAGAAACTAGGAACCTTGAAAGGCATCACCGCCTCAATAAAAGTGGAAGATGCGGCAATTCCCAAGTTTTTTAAGGCAAGGCCGGTGCCATACGTAATTCATCCAGCAGTCGAGGCAGGGCTGAAGAATTTGGAAAAGGCAGGCGTATTATCCAAGATAGATTGGAGCGAGTGGGCAACACCCATCGTCCCGGTCATGAAGAAAACATTGAATAATGATAAATCTGAAGAACAGAGAAAAATTTGCATCTGTGGGGACTTCAAGGTGACTGTAAACCCGGTCCTTCACACAGTACAGTATCCTCTTCCGAGGATAGAAGATATTTTCGCCTCACTATCCGGAGGGAAACGTTTCACCAAAATTGACTTGGCACAGGCATATCTACAGATGGAGGTTGAAGAGGCCTCTAAAAAGTATCTCACGATAAATACACACAAAGGCCTGTACCAGTACAATCGACTGGTTTTCGGAGTAGCATCAGGTCCAGCTATCTGGCAAAGAGCTATGGAGCAAGTCCTCCAAGGGATGGGGACTCAATGCTACCTAGACGACATCCTTGTAACAGGAGAAAACGACAACGAGCACCTTGCCAATTTGGAGCAGGTGCTCACTAGGCTGAGAGAACGGGGCCTACGAGCAAATCGCCCCAAGTGCGAATTTTTCCAGAAACAAATATCATATTGTGGCCACATAATTAACGAGGGTTACATAAGTCACCTGAAAAAATTGAAGCGTTCATAAAAGCCCCAGCACCTGAAAATGTCTCACAATTAAGGTCGTTCCTGGGATTGATAAATTACTGTCATAAATTTTTACCAAACTTGTCAACTCTTCTGCACCCTCTTAACGAACTGCTACAAACGGGAGTAATTTGGAAATGGAGCGAAGACTGTAAACGTGCCTTCCATAAATGCAAAGGCTTGATCACGTCCAAGGAAGTTTTGGCTCATTACAACCCATCACTGCCAATCAGACTGGCGTGCGATGCATCCCCTTACGGCGTAGGAGCGGTATTATCGCATAGATTCCCTGATGGCTCGGAGCGGCCAATAGCTTTTGCGTCACGCTCATTGAACTCAGCTGAGCGTAACTATGCCCAGATCGACAGGGAAGCACTCAGCCTGGTATGGGGAGTGAAGAAATTCAACCATTACCTACACGGACAAAAATTTACCTTGTTGACTGACCATCAACCCCTCGTCTCCATATTCAACCCTAAAAAGGGTGTACCCATTATGACAGCGCAAAGGCTACAGAGGTGGTCCCTTTTCCTAGGGGCACACCAATATGACATAGAATACAAAGGATCAAAACAGCATGGGAATGCTGACGGTTTATCGCGCCTACCGTTGCCAACGGTAGAAGAGGCACCTACAGTAGACCCAGTGGAGATGTTCCACTCAACCATAGTGGAATGTCTACCAGTAACAAATTCTGCCATTGAAAAGGAAACGAGAAATGACCCGACTCTCTCACGAGTCTACGATTTAACGGTGAAGGGATGGCCAGCACATGGCGAACCACTGTTGCCAGCATTCTCGCAAAGAAGAGAACAGCTGTCAGTGTGCCGAGGAACCTTGATGTGTGGATCCAGAGTGGTGATTCCACCCAAACTCCAGGATAAAGTGCTAAAGGAGCTTCACGAGGGGCATCTGGGTGGAGTGAAAATGAAGAACCTAGCCAGAGCATTTGTGTGGTGGCCAGGTATCGATGGAGACATCGAAGAAATGACCAAGAGCTGCCTAGGATGCCAGAAGGTCCAAAACGCCCCACCACAAGCCCCTCTACATCCATGGGAGTGGCCCTCATCTCCCTGGCAAAGGGTACACATCGACTTTGCTGGTCCAATTATGGACTCAATGTTCTTAGTCGCAGTTGATGCACACTCCAAGTGGCCGGAGGTAATAAAGATGTCCTCCACCACCACGGAAAAAACCATCACAGTATTAAGGACCATATTTGTCAGGAATGGGCTGCCTGAACAGATCTGTTCTGATAATGGACCGCAATTTGTGTCCAAAGAATTCAGGAAGTTCTTAAAAAACAATGGGGTTAAGCACTACACGTCCGCCCCATACCATCCCGCCACCAATGGATTGGCTGAAAGGTTTGTCCAGACCTTCAAGAAGGCCATAAAGGCCATGGGTAATGAAGACATAAAACTTCAGCATAAGGTAGATAACTTCTTGTTTGCATACAGGAATGCAACACATGTGGTTACAAACCAAACTCCCGCCATGATGTTCTTCAATAGAAGCCTAAGATGCCGGCTGGATTTGATCAAGCCAAACATCAGAAGGGACGTGGAGAACCGGCAATTTCAAGGCATGAATGAAAGGCCAACTAGAACCTTCCAGATAGGTCAACAAGTTTTGGCCCGGGACTACCGTACCAAGAAATGGCAGCCTGGAACTATTTGCACACGACTAGGACCGCTGATGTATACCGTGGACATTGGAGAAAGCATAATAAGGCGCCGTGCTGACCAGATCATAGAGTCATCCGAAAAGAGACAACCTACACCACAACTCTATACGCCTAATGATGAAGTAGAGATACCCATAGTATCTACCTCCGATCCGGTGATACTGGAACCAGATGAACCCGACACTGGCATTCAAGCCGAATCAGCCTTGCCAAAAGAACCTACTACACCACCAGAAACTACTACACCACCGAGGCGTTATCCGGACCGAGTCAGGGAGCCTCCAGAGAGACTGACTTATAATTGATTAACTGCAGCAAATGTGTAGATTATTGTTCTTGTAACATGTTAATTAATGATTACTTAAAATATTATGTACTGGTTGTCTAAAAGGGGAGGAATTGTGGTGTATGTGCCTTTAAGAGCCTCCTGTGTACTGTAATGCCGGTAATGGCCACTCGGGCTATATAAGCCTGTATATTGTCTTGTATCTGTTAGTTCACTCCAGACTTTGTTCAGTAAACACCTGTGAAACCAACTCCTGCCTTCCATGTCTCTATTAACGCACGGATACAACAAGGCTGATACCTGGGATGGCAGGAATGACGTATGAGGAGAGATTGTGTCGATTGGGCTTATACTCACTGGAGTTTAGAAGATTGAGAGGGGATCTCATCAAAACCTATAAAATTCTGTCAGGCCTGGACAGACTAGATGCAGGAAGGATGTTTCTGATGGCTGGGAGTCCAGAACCAGGGGTCATAGTCTAAGGATAAGGGGTAAGCCATTTAGGACTGAAATGAGGAGGAATTTCTTCACCCAGAGAGTGGTGAACCTGTGGAATTCTCTGCCACAGAGGGCGGTGGAGGCCAGTTCATTCAATATATTCAAGAAAGAGTTGGATATATTTCTTAAGGCTGAAGGGATCAAGGGATATGGGGAGAAGGCAGGGACAGGGTACTGAATTTGGATGATCAGCCATGATCTCATTGAATGGCGGAGCAGGCTCGAGGGGCCGAATGGCCTACTCCTGCTCCTATCTTCTATGTTTCTATCCCATTATTAAAATGAAAACGCCAAAATATAATGTACCTTAGCTTAACATTCCTGATGCTTAAGACACACAGGGAGGGAGAAGTCTCATTGAGTTGGATAAAACCTGTCATGGCTTCAGTGACCTCTACGATCTCCAGCTAGAAGGGCTGGAGATGGAGGCAGAACCAAAATGTGTAGTGGACAATGCACCTTTGGCACAATTCTGCCAGCAGTCATCTACACGGTTGGATGGAGTTTTCAGATCTTGTGTGGAATGAAGGCTTACCACACTTCTGTGAATGTGATTTGGCACAAAAGTCCCATCAGATTGTAGCAATTCAGCTAAATGAAGATAAGACACAAAATTTCCTGTATAACAAAATTGTAAACTCATGTATGAAGGACATGTTTACAATTTCACTACACTCACATACTGAAGAAATCCCCTAGGAGATTAAACATCTTGAAGAACTTGAACCCAGAAAAACCACAGGACCTGGTGAAATCAGTTATCAAGTTCTCAAAGCTGTTTGAAAGAAAATGTTAACCTGTTTTTTTTTCTTCTTGGTTGCTGATATATGTTTGCAGCATTTTGTGTTTTTATTTCATATTTCAGCATTCATGATTTTTCCTGTAGCTGTAATGATAAATAGGACATTCATCTTACAACAACAGCTAAATAGGGACAACCTCAAGAAAACACAAGATTTTTCTGTATTTCTCAATGTCACGAGTGCCAAGATTTATTTTTAATGCAGTTTACTAAACAATATTCTTGTTTTCCAGCAGGAATGAGAAACAGCTATCTGCCACTTTGAAACCTTAATTTTCCATAAGCTATGTACAGTTTATACGCTCATGGACTCCACCCAACTTATTTAATCTTCAAAGGGAGGCAAAGAAGTAAAACTTGCAAGAAGATAAAGCACCTCAACAATTATCCCCAATCCCATGTAGTTCAGCTATGATTACCTTTACACCGTAAAGGTGTGCTAAATAGAACCTTAGCTTTTTAACAAAGTTATTGAATTCACCTCAGCAGTGAAAATCATACGTAATTTAAGTGCTCACTATTTACTTCTGTATATTTGTGCCTTTTGTGATTCAGCCACTCAGTTTGTTTGATGGCACATTAACCATTCTGTAGAGAGTGGTGTCACCAATAAAGGGAGCATAGTCATCTTTGACATGTAGCTGAGCTGTCATTTTGCCTGTGGAAAATTCTCTAATAGTCTAGATTATTAGATATCAAAATAAAATTGAAACCCATTTTTTCCATGCAACTGAATGATTTCCCATGGAGTCAAAAGAGTTAAGGCTATAAAGCTGAATAATTGTAGATGGAATGGTTGGGAAGGTCTCAAAGTGCTTCTATCATGAAAGTGTGAAGAGATCTGTGTATTAAAAAGTCACTCTGATTGTTATTTATAACCTTATAAAAGCCTCATGCGCTTTAATAAAAGAATTGGTCACTTTACTTCGGTTTGGATTGTAAACATTTCTTTGTGGAGTTTTAGGTATGAGGTCATAATTCTAGGATTTCTTATTTAAAATTTTAATTATAAATTGCAGGTATATAATTACATATCTTGTTCATGAATTCAAACAAAGCCAAAGCAGTGCATGGCAACTGTTTCATGTACAGGAAACTCTCGATTTACCGGCACCTAAATAACCGGAAATCTCGGTTAACCGGCAAAATTCAGGAGTAGGTTCAGATAAGTTTTACTTCATATTAGTGGCCGTTCCTGGATCTGTGGCCGTGTAACCGGGGTTCCTGCACCTGTTGCTATACAACAGAGACGCTTGGTCTGTGGCCGGGGTTCCTGCACCTGTTGCTATGCAACAGGGACGCCTGGATCTGTGACCGTGTACGGGGCTCTCATACCTTTTACTATACCTCTCTGTAATCCGGACTTTTTGATAAACCGGCACCACGCCGGTCCCGGATAAAAAAGAGTTTCCTGTATTACAATTCAGGATGTCATTCTCATACAGAAATGAATGACATAAGCCATGGGCTAATAAATGAAAGTCAGCACAGATTTGTTAAAGGCAAGTCGTGTTTGACTAACTTGATTTAGGTCTTTGATGAAGTGACGGAGAGGGTTGATGAGGGTAGTGCGGTTGATGTTGTGTATATGGACCTTTAAAAGGCATTTAACAAAGTACCACATAATAGACTTGTTAGCAAAATGAAAGCCCATGGGAGTAAAGGGATAGTCACAGTGTGAATATGAAATTGGCTAAAGGACAGAAAGCAGAGAGTAGTGGTGAAGTGTTGTTTTTCAGACTGGAGGGAAGCATATAGTTATGTTTCCATGTGGTTGGTATTAGGACCACTGTTCTTTTTGATATATATTAATGTCCTGTACTTGGGTATAAAGGGCATAATTTCAAAGTTTGCAGATGACACAAAACTCAGAAATGTAGTAAACAATGAGCAGGAGAGTAACAGACTTCAGGTGGACATAGACAGACTGGTGAAATGGGCAGATACATGGCAGATGAAATTTAACGCCGAGAGGTGTGAAGTAATACATTTAGTAGGAAGAATGAGAAGAGGCTATATAAATTAAATGGTACAATTTTAAAGGGGATGCAGGAACAGAGAAACCTAGGGGTGTATGTGCACAAATCTTTGAAGGTGGCAGTACAAGCAATGTTCCCCATAATTGTTTTTTTGGGCAGCACGGCCCATTCAAAAGTCTGCGCATGCATGTTTTTTTCAATTTAAAAGCCGGCCACGCAGCTTAAAGGGAACATTGAGGACAAGTTGAGAAGGCTGTTAAAACAGCATATTGCATCCTTGGTTTTATATACAGAGGCATAGAGTACAAAAGCAAGGAAGTCATGCTAAACCTTTATAAAACACTAGTTATGTCTTAGCTGGAGTATTGTGTTCAATTCTGGGCACTGTACTTTAGGAAGGATGTCTAGGCCTTAGAGAGGGTGCAGAAGAGATTTAATACAATGGTGATGAGGGACTTCAGTTTTCTGGAGAAGCTGGGGTTGTTCTCATTAGAGCAGAGAAGGTTATCAGGAGATTTAATAGAGATGTTCAAAATCATGAAGGGTTTTGATAGATTAAATAAGGAGAAACTATTACCAGTGGCAGAAGGGTCGGCAACCAGAGGACACAAATTTAAGGTGATTAACAAAAGAACCAGGGGCAATATGAGGGGAAAAAAATTACACAGTGAGTTGCTGTGATCTGGAATGGGCTGCCTGAAAGGGTGGTGGAAACAAATTCAATAGTAACTTTCAAAAGGGAATTGGAGAAATAATTGAAGGGAACAAATTGACAGCACAGCGCTATGGGCAATGCTGCTGTTAAGCTGCGCACCCATCTGGAAGTTCTGCGCAGGCCCTCGGCGGCTTTTAAATGGAAAAACCACACATGCGCGGAAATTTGAATGGGCCCGCAGCCCGTTGAAGGGGTGGCGTCCCCCCAAAAAATTCTTGGGAACATTGGCTGTGGGGAAAGAGCAAGGGAGTGCGACTATTTGGATAGCTTTACCAAAGAGCTGGCACAGGCACAATGGGTCGAATGACCTCCTTCTGTGCTGTAACATTCTTTGATGCTCAACAGCGCCATCTAATGGTTTTATATATATATATATATATATCTCAAGAGAGTACTGGAGTGCAAAATATTGGATGAAAAAATAAAAATCAACTTGCATTTATAAAGAGTATTAGTACCTCTCTCAGAAACATCTCAGGTTTTCACAAAGAATGAATTCCTTTTAAGTGTAGTAACTAGTACTATCTATGCAAATGTAGCAACCATTTTCCACACACAAAAATCTGACAAACAGCAACAGGATGAATAACCAGTTAAGTACTCAAAACGATAGCAGGAAATATATATCACAAATTACTAGAGTGTTAACATAAAAGCAGCTTAAAGAAATTATACTGCTTGGTATGATCTCAAACCAGTGTGAGGTCAATCAAGGGAAAATCACATCTGTGGAGTGGAGGCAGCTGGGGGCGGGACCGGAACCCGGAAACCAGCTGACCCGCACCCATCCCGACACCGAACGCAAAATCGTGCCCAAAGAGTCTGCAAAGGGATATAGATAGACTAAATGAGTGGGCAGTAAGGCGGCAGATGGAGTACAATGTAAGGAAATGTGAGGTTATTCACTTTGGTAGGAAGAATAGAAAAAGAGAATATTTTTTAAATGGTGAGAAACTTTCAAATGTTCAGAGAGATTTGGGCATCCTCGTGCAAGAAACACAGAAAGCTAGCATGCAGGTACAGCAAGGAATAAGGAAGGCAAATGGCATGTTGGCCTTTATTGCAAGGGGGTTGGAGTTATAAGAGTAAGGAAGTCTTGCTACAATTGTACAGGGCCTTGGCGAGACCACACCTGGCGTACTGTGCACAGTTTTGGTCTCCTTATCTAAGGAAGGATATACTTGCCTTGGAGGTGGTGCAAAGAAGGTTCACTAGGTTGATTCCTGAGATAAGAGGGCTGTCTTATGAGGAGAGATTGTGTAGAATGGGTCTATACTCTCTGGAGTTTAGAAGAATGAGAGGTGATCTCATTGAAACATACAAAATTCTGAAGGGGATTGACAGGGTAGATGCTGAGAGGTTGTTTCCCCTGGCTGGAGTGTCTAGAACTAGGGGGCGTAGTCTCAGGATAAGGGGTAGGCCATTTAAGACCGAGATGAGGGGGAATTTATTCACTCAGAGGGTTGTGAATCTTTTGGAATTCTCTGCCCCAGAGGGCTGTGAATGCTGAGTCTTTGAGTATATTCAAGGCTGAGATAAATAGATTTTTGGACTCTAGGGGAATCAAGGGATATGGAGATCAGGCGGGAAAGTGGAGTTGAGGTCGAAGATCAGCCATGATCTTATTGAATGGTGGAGCAGGCTCGAGGGGCCGTATGGCCTACTCCTCTTTTATTTCTTATTTCTTATACATGGCCATGGATTACAAAAGCAAGATGGTGATGAATCTGTACAAGAAGTTGTTAAGACTGTAGTTGGAGAAGGTAAGGGGAGATCTAATAGAAGCTATGAAAGGGCTTCAATTGTGAAAGCCTATTTCCACTTTTCAATGAATTGGTAACAATAGCATAAATTCAGGATTAGTACAAGAAACAAAGACATTTGAAAGAAAATTTCTCACACAAAACATTTCTTCTTCTTAGGCAATCCCTCGGAACCGAGGATGACTTGCTTCCACACTAAAAATGAGCTCTCAGGTGACTGATGAGTCCAATGCATGACCTACAGTCTCTGTCACAGGTGGGGCAGATGGTGGTTGAAGGGGCAGGTGGGTGAGGTTCTTGGGTTGACCGCTGTTTGCGCTTGGCTTCCGCTTGCTCCCGGTGAAGAGACTCGAGGTGTTTGCCGCCTTCCCGGATGCTTCTCCTCCACTTTGTGCGGTCTTGGGCCAGGGATTCCCAGGTGTTGGTGGGGATGTTGCACTTTTTCAAGGAGGCTTTGAGGGTGTCCTTGAAGCATTTCCTCTGCCCACCTGGGGTTCTCTTGCCATGTCGGAGCTCCGAGTAGAGCGCTTGCTTTGGGAGTCTTGTATCGGGCATGCGGATGATGTGGCCCGTCCATCGGAGCTGATCGAGCGTGGCCAAAGCTTTGATGCTGGGGATGTTGGCCTGAGCGAGAACACTGACGTTGTTACGCCTATCCTGCCAATAGATTTGCAGGATTTTGCGGTGGCAGCGTTGGTGGTACCTCTCCAGTGCTTTGAGGTACCTGCTGTACATGGTCCATGTCTCTGAAGCATACAACAGGGCGGGTAACACTACTGCTCTGTAGACCATGAGTTTGGTGCTGGGTTTGAGGTCCTGGTCTTCAAACACTCTCTTCCTCAGACGACCGAAGGCTGCACTGGCACACTGAAGGCGGTGTTGGACTTCGTCATCGACATCTGCCCTTGTTGACAGTAGGCTCCCGAGGTATGGAAAGTGGTCCACGTTGTCCAAGGCCTCATCATGGATTTTGACAATCGGGGAGCAGTGCTGTGTGGCGAGGACAGGCTGGTAGAGGACCTTTGTCTTGCGGATGTTTAGTGTAAGGCCCATGCTCTCATACGTTTCAGTGAAAACATACTGAAATGCGGTCAATCACATTGAAGAGGAAATGAGATTTAAATGAAAATTATTAAAAAGTCGGGAAAAGGGCAGGAAATAGATACCAGTAGATACCTCTGATGTGAAGCTAGAGCTGGCACAGGCACAATGAGCTGATTGGTTCCTGTGCTGATATTTCTATTAGTATATTAGTGCATAAAGAAGGGTTCCTATTTTGCAAGAGGGTGGTGGAATTGTGTAATTTTTAAGAGGGAACAAGATCCAGACTTTTAAAATAAGAGACATGTGTGACGTAGATATAAGCAGCTTATGTAGCTCAGACTATGGAACAGGATGCCATGGGCTAGAAATTTGAGCACACCCAAAAACAAACGCACAGCAGGTGCTGGGAAAAATACATGATATTGGACTGGGCCTCATCATCATCGAGGTGGCGAGCTGCAGCCACCTGAAGGGAGTCTCCAGGCAGCTCGCTAGAGAAGAGGATTCAAAGATTCAGCCACTGAAAGGAGTCGGCACCGGAGGAGGCGGCAGACCATAAATAGAGCGGGAGGAGAGGCAGCACGGACCTGAATGGATTCGGATCGGAGGAGGCAGTACAAATCTATTGTGTATGTACCTTTAAGAGAAGAACTGATTTTATACTGCAGTATGGCAGTGACCACCCCTGTATAAAAGGCCCTAGCAGGCTTCTGTACTTCAGTCTGACGTTACCCTCTGTTCAGTAAAATACCTGTTTAATTGTTCTCCCGAAGTCCATGTATTATTGAGGCGCGGACTTTACAGTGGCGACGAGCAAGTTCAAACTCACCTGCAGTACTGCATCACCTCACGGGGACCTTTCCCTGAGAAGAAGTTTCTTGGAGGTCGAAGTCAGAGCAACGGGCGTCGACCGCGGGCAACCGCCTAAGGATCCATCGGTGTTCGGAGAATTGCAGGAGACGCTGTGGAGAGCTGAGCTTGGCTCCCCAGTCAAGGTGTTCCAGCAAATCGTGCTGGTAGCAGGTAGTGCGCTGACCCTTCCGGACTGCGGCGGGCTCGAGCTTGATCGAGCGGCTCTGCAAAAGGGGCAGCGCAGCGTCGCCAGGAGGAAAGAGAGAGAGAGAGGGTGGAGCGCACAGGGCGGGGTCGGTGCTCAAGAACCGGGCAGCGGAGAGAAAATAAACGAGGGGAAGGAAAAGTGAGACGCGCCGAAGCCGTGGGTCGCCGCCATTACCCTGTAGAATGCTGGGAGCAGCGTGGCAGCAAGGGGAAGAAGGAAAAGCGCGGGAGGCGCCATTTTATTCCATTGGGGAAGAAGGAAAAGCGCAGGAGGCGCCATTTTATTCCATTGGGGAAGAAGAAAAAGTGCGGGAGGTGCCATTTTAAATCACCCAAGATGCCGAAAAGTGGCAGTATCACTGCTTTCGACAACGAGGTTGAAGACTGGACCACGTATGTGGAAAGAATTGAAGTGTACTGCAAGGCAAATGAGGTGGCCGATGGAAAGAAGGCGTTGGTATTATTAAATTTGATGGGCGCGAGAACGTACGACCTATTGCGGAATTTAATTACCCCAGCTAAACCAATGGAGAAAAGTTTTGAGGAGATTGTTAATATCTTACAGGAACACCTAAACCCTACACCGCTGCTGATAGCAGAAAGATTCAAGTTCCATAAAAGCAACCAACACAAAGATGAGAGCAATGTTGACTATCTTACGGAACTACACAAGTTATCAAAGCACTGCCAATTCGGAGCAGGACTGGCAGACACTTTACGGGATAAGTTTGTCTGCGGGCTCCAGAGTGAAGGAACCCAGAAACGACTACTTTCGGAAAAGGACCTGACGCTAGAACAGGCTTTTAGCGTGGCAGTATCCTACGAAGCAGCAGCACGGGGAGCTGCAGAAATACGACAGAAACCACAAGAATACAGCGCTAACGAAATGGCATATGCAGCAGAAAAGTGCTATCGCTGCGGCAGAACAACCCATGATCAGAAGGACTGCTGGGTTAAGGACAAAGTATGCAGGCAATGCGGGAAAATGGGACATATAGCAAGAGTCTGCAGGTCGGGAAAGAAAACCAACACTACAAGAACTACTAAGGAAAAGTACAAGAAAGTGAAAAAAATGACAGACAGTAGTTCGGAAGATCAGGAGAGTGATAACGACTCCGGGAGCAGGAGATTAAGTTCTCTAAAGTTACACAACGTGATCACAAAGGAGGATCACCGAACCATTTGGGTCACCCTCATGATAGCAGGGTCCCAAGTAAAGATGGAATTGGATACAGGATCAGCCCTAACTGTCATGAATCGACAAGACTATGAGCGGCTATTCTCACACATACCCTTAAAGGACACGTCCATTGTATTGAAGACATACACGGGGCAAAAAGTCTACCCCAGAGGAAAAATAAGGGTGCCAGTTAAATATAATGGCAAGGAAACACAGAAACTGTATCTGTATATACTACAAGATGGAGGACCACCATTATTGGGACGTGAATGGATCCGAAAAATACAATTGGATTGGCATTCCATTCAGGCGCTAACTGTGACTGACAAAAAGGAGGATGATGTCGCGCCTGGACATCTGTCACAAATTCTAACTGACGCGAAAGAGGTGTTCCAACAAGGACTTGGGACTCTAAAAGGAGTAAAGGCAACGATAAAAATCGAAGATAACGCAAACCCAAAATTTTTTAAGGCCAGACCAGTGCCGTACGCGATCCGCCCAGCCGTCGAAGCAGAACTGGAAAGTCTGGAGCGTTCAGGTGTGCTGTCCAAGGTGGATTGGAGCGAGTGGGCCACACCCATCGTTCCTGTAATGAAGAAATCATTGAGCAGCACGCCTGGGGAACCGAAGAAGGTTCGCATCTGTGGGGACTTCAAGGTAACTGTGAACCCAGTCCTGCACACAGTACAATATCCACTTCCACGGATAGAAGATATTTTCGCCTCACTATCTGGAGGGAAACGCTTTACGAAGATTGATCTGGCCCAAGCGTATCTACAAATGGAGGTGGAAGAAGCATCTAGGAAATACCTCACGATAAACACTCACAAAGGCCTTTACCAGTACAATCGACTGGTATTCGGGGTTGCATCAGCCCCGGCTATTTGGCAGAGGGCAATGGAACAAGTCTTGCAAGGGATCCCAGGGACCCAGTGTTATTTGGATGACATCCTGGTGACGGGCGAAAATGACAGTGAACACCTTGCCAACCTGGAGCAGGTGCTCACTAGATTGCAGGAATATGGGCTACGAGCCAACCGCCCCAAATGCGAGTTCTTCAGGAGACAAATCTCGTATTGTGGCCACATGATTGATGAGGAAGGGTTGCATAAGTCGCCAGACAAGATTGAGGCTGTAGTCAAGGCTCCAGCACCGGAAAATGTGTCGCAACTGAGGTCGTTTCTCGGGCTGGTGAACTACTAACATAAGTTCTTGCCGAATTTATCTACAATTCTGCACCCACTGAATGCCCTGCTGCAAACTGAAGTAACATGGAAATGGAGTGATGAGTGTAAGCGTGCCTTTCAGAAATGTAAATGCCGAATCACTTCAAAAGAAGTATTGGCCCACTACAACCCAACACTACCGATTCGGTTGGCATGTGATGCGTCTCCCTACAGCATTGGAGCGGTGCTGTCACACAAATTCCTTGATGGTACAGAGAGGCCAATAGCCTTTGCGGCGCGCTCGTTAACCTCAGCCGAGCGTAATTACGCCCAGATTGACAGGGAGGCCCTCAGCCTGGTGTGGGGGGTGAAGAAGTTCAATCACTATCTGCACGGGCAGAAATTCACCCTACTGACTGATCATCAGCCCCCGGTCTCCATTTTTAACCCAAAGAAGGGCGTTCCGGTGATGACGGCGCAACGGCTGCAAAGATGGTCACTTTTTCTAGGGGCACATCAGTACGACATAGAATACAAGGGTACGAAGCAGCATGGAAACACTGATGGGCTGTCGCGCCTACCGTTACCTACGCTAGAAGAAGCACCTGCAGTGGACCCTGTTGAGATATTCCATGCGACCATAGTCGAATGTCTACCTGTTACAAACTCAAGTATAGAGAAGGAAACCCGAAATAACCCGACACTCTCTCGGGTCTATGATTTGACGGTGAAGGGATGGCCAGCACATGGCGACTCACTGTTGCCAGCATTCTCGCCAAGGAGAGGACAGCTGTCAGTGTGCCGGGGGACCTTGATGTGTGGATCCCGAGTGGTAATTCCACCCAAGTTGAGAGACAGAGTGCTCAATGAGCTTCATGAAGGTCATCTGGGAGGGGTAAAAATGAAAAGCCTAGCCAGGGCTTATGTGTGGTGGCCGGGAATCGATAAACAAATCGAGGACCTGACCAAGAGCTGCTCAGGATGCCATAAAGTCCAAAATGCACCACCACAGGCCCCTCTACGCCCATGGGAGTGGCCCTCATCTCCATGGCAACGGGTACACATTGATTTTGCTGGTCCATTTATGGACTCAATGTTTCTAATCGCTGTGGACACCCATTCGAAATGGCCAGTGGTCATTAAAATGTCCTCCACCACCACGGAGAAAACTATTGCAGTCCTACGGACCATCTTCGCCAGGAATGGCTTGCCAGAACAGATTTGCTCCGACAATGGGCCACAGTTTGTGTCCGAGGATTTCCGGAGGTTTCTGAGGAATAATGGGGTGAAACATTACACATCTGCCCCATATCATCCAGCCACAAATGGATTGGCTGAAAGGTTTGTTCAGACCTTTAAAAAGGCAATAAAGGTGATGTATAACGACGACATACCACTACAACACAAGGTAGATAATTTCTTGTTTGCTTACCGGAATGCGACACATGCAGTCACCAACCAAGCTCCAGCCATAATGTTCTTCAATCGAAGGCTAAGATGTCGCCTGGATTTGCTCAAACCAAACATAAGACGAGATGTTGAGGATAAGCAATTCCAGCACATCAACGAGAAGCCAACCAAGAGCTTCAAGATAGGACAACCAGTCTTGGCCCGCGACTACCGAACAGAAAAATGGCAGCCAGGAACGATATGCACACAGCAGGGACCACTAATGTACACAGTGGACGTTGGAGAGAGCATCGTGAGACGCCATGCTGACCAGATTCTAGAGTCACAGGAACAAGCCAAACCTATACCACGAGCATGTGCACCTGGTAATGAGCCCGAAGTACAGATTGCGTCTACCTCAGAAGCAGTGGTATTGGAAGCTGACGAACCAACCAATGACAATGAGCCAGAATCGACTCCACCGCAAGAACAGGATACTCGAGAAAGGCGCTATCCAGTCAGGATCAGGAAGCCTCCTCAAAGACTGAACTTATAAATGATTATTTCAGTTGATGTATATAGTACCGAGAAAATTGTAATTGTAATTAGTTATTATTTAGTTGTTAAATGAATGTTATGTACTGTTTATCTAAAAGGGGAGGAATTGTTGTGTATATGCCTTTAAGAGAAGAACTGATTTTATACTGCAGTACCGGCAGTGACCACCCCTGTATAAAAGGCCCCAGCAGGCTTCTGTACGTCAGTCTGACGTTACCCTCTGTACAGACCTCATTCTCAGCATTGCTGGCTGTGCAGCAACACACAAGGAGAAGGAGCAGCCAAACCAGGAGAGTGGAGAGTGGACTAAAGTGGTGGTCCCCTGGCCAGGAAGAGGAGGAGAATGCTGGACCACCACCACCAACTCCACCATCATCACAACAACAGAGGTGCCTGGAGAGAGAGGACAGAGGAGGAGAAGGAGAAAGGAGGCCAGCAATAACATCAACCAGGGGAGAGGCCTTTCCCATTACTGCCTCCCCAAATTGGCCTCCACTTCAGGAGAGGGAGAGAGGGGAGAGAAACCATCATCAACCAACACCAACTGTTCGGAAGGAGGGAGGAATATCATCTTTCAGAATATCCACAGGTGGGTGTTATTTGGGGCACTCTCCCAAAGACTTTGTATTTTATGTGGGGGGAGAAAAGGAGAAACAAGGCCGGAACTTCAAGGGGTGTCTGTGTGTGTGTGTGGCTCTTGCTAAAAACTAGGCCGCACACACCACTAATAATCACCCCTTCTATTGCCTGACCTGGGACAGCTGGAGCTGCCTAGGTGAAGCCCATTTCACATAATACATCGTTAAGACCCGGTGTGGGACTGAGCCTGGGGCATCTCCAGCTTTCCCAGGTGAAGACATCTTCTCCCCCTGCCAGAAGACCACCACCATCAAAGGCTTTGAATTTCCATCAGGAGAGTGCACCCCTGCCAACACCCACCCACCCACCATCCTGAGTGGCAACCCTGCCCTTGCGGCCTCCCTCCTTCCCACCCCCCCTCTCTCTCTCTCTTTGTCTCTCTCTGCCTCTTTCTCTAAGGCACCTCAATTCACTCTATTAATTAATTGCCTATTGAGCAGAGGGGAGAAGGCCCCTCTCCCAATCTCAGTCAATAAGGGGAGAGGTGTGCCTTCATTTTAAACAGCTCCCTCTGCTCAATAGAGGACCAAAAAATACCTGAGGCCATTTCCACCTTCAGGCCTGTGACTTGGGGTGAATGTAGCCCTTTATAATACCACCCCAGAATGGCGACTGCATCTTCGCCAGTGACGGGGCCAGCCAAGACGTATGCGGGAGTGGCAGCCACAGCCACAGCTGCTCCCGCTGCTTCTGCTGCCCCGTCACCATTCAGACTGATGACAAAAAAGCTTGGGGTGAAGAGCTACACTCACCCCACTATGACTATTGAGGCCTGCGTTAAAGCCATGGCTGGGGTTGTCGGCCCCTCAGCCATCGTAGCGGCCTCAAAAATGTACGGGAAGGCTGTGTTCTTCCTGGGGTCGGAGCGGGCGGTGTCCCTGGCCATCGCCAAGGGGCTCACCGTGGGCGGGACCTTCCTGCCGGTGGATCCTCTCGAGGCCACCGCGCAGAGAATTGTCATCTCAAACGTCCCGCCCTCTGTCCCTGGTGAGCTCCTCCTCCCACATTTGCGCCAACTTCGGGAGGTGAGGACGGGGATCACGCCCATCCTGCTCGGCTTCCGGGAAGCCAGCCTTCGTCGTGTCTTCTCCTTCCGGCGCCAGCTGTTCATCCAGCTGGCGCGGGAGGAGGACACCGACGGGGCGTTCATCGTCCACCACAAGGGGACCGCCTATCGCGTCTTCTGGACGTCGGACGGTGTGCGGTGCCACGCCTGCAAGGAGGTGGGGCACATCCGGAAAAACTGCCCCGCCTCCAAGGCCGCCGGATCATCTCGTGCGGCCGAGGCTGGCGCCACAGCCGCTCCTCCCCCCGGATCTGCCCGCGTGTCGGGAACATCTGATGCGCGGTCGACGTCGGGGGCCGATGCCACCAAGGCCTCCGGCGGGGGGGAGGGAGCGCGTCCGGCCGGAAAGAAGGCGCGGCGAAAAACTAAACACCTTAGGGCGGGTCCCCCCGTGGAGGGCCAGCCCTTGCCCCTTGCGCCCCTTACACCCGCGCTCCTCGCGGAGTTAATCGGGGCAGACGCGAGTGGGAGGGGCCTCATGCCCGAGCCTGTGGCCGCAACCGCCGTAGCGGTAACGCCAATACCTGCGGCTGGGCTCGGGCCCGAGGAACCCGACAAACCTGCCCCGCCGGAGGGAGCAGAGGAGGAGGCCTCTGCAGACATGGAGGTCTCCCTCGCTCCCTCCGTGCTAAAAAGAAGGCGCGACCCCCTGGAAGAGGAGGAGGACCGGGAGGAGGAAGGTCCCTCCGAGCAGGGGGAGTCGTCGCCCGCCGTGGGTACTGCGCCCCCCCCCCCGCTGTCGTCATCACCAGCAATCGGCAGGGGTCGCCTGTCCCTCGGGAGGCTGAGGCAGATGTGTCTGTCCGGCACGTGCCTCCCGGGGATGGGGACGAGACCCTGCCCGTTGGGGGGGGTCGCGGAACAACCCGCGGCTATTGACATTTTATCGGTGCCGTTACCCCTCGCCGGGCCGGGCGGCCTGGGGCCTGGGTCGGGCGAGCTCGGGGAAAATCAGCTCGCCCAATGCAACCCGGACATCTCCCAGGGGCTGCTCGACCTGGTAGAGAGTTTAATTCAAAACACCCCATCCGCTGGGTCGGAGGTTGGTGGCGGGGAGGAGGATGGCCCCCTGGCTGCGTCTCTGGTGCCGGACGTGCTGGAGGAGCTGGGAATTGTTCTCTCCCCGGTTTCTCCGGTCGTTCCGATGTCTGGGGTGGAGGGGGGCTCTGAACCGCCACCGTCTTCTGGCCCGGCGCCCCTAGAGGAGCCCAGGGAGGAATCCTCTGCCGCCGATCCTGGGGGTGGGATCTGGGCGGAGGCGGGGCTGGCTGGTGCGGCCGAGCCATCCGCTGCGCACTGCGCGACGGATGGGTCGGCCGCTGGTGACGACCCCCTGGAGGAGGATGGGGACTCGGTGATGGGCACGGAGGACGATTCGGACTCCAGCGCCGACGAGGCGATGGATGGCCTCGTGCCCCTTGCCGAGTCTCCCCTCATTCCCGTAAGGGAACTCCGGGATTTTATGGCCACGTGCCTGGGTCGGCGCAATAAGGTCCGGCTGGCCCTCGACAGGTGGTCGGAGCTGGCACTGCTCATCGTGTCTGTCCACGCCGCCGTTAAGATCATGGGCGCGGACGAGGGTGTGAACCCGCTCGAGCAGCATCGGCTCAGAACGTTCCTCACAGGGCTGCTGAGGAAGTGGCGGCTGACCAGTGGCTGCGCTTCCTCCCCCTGTTAGGTGTAGGTAGAGGTTGCACTGTGCTTCTGACATGAAGATAACCATAGCCAGCCTCAACATCAACGGCAGCAGGGAGGCGCGCCGCAGATTCAATAACTTCTCGGTCCTTCGGGACGGGAAGTATGCAGTGTGCTTCCTGCAAGAAACCCATACCGTTCTGGGAGACGAAGCCACGTGGCTCCTGGAGTGGCAAGGAGGGGTCAGCATGCGTCACCTCTCCAACAATTCCAGCGGAGTGGCTATCTTGCTGGCCCCGCATTTTCAGCCGGAGATCTTGGGTTCAAGGAGCACGTGCCGGGCCGCTTGCTCCAGGTCACTGTTCGCCTGGGGGGCGTGCCGCTCCATCTAGTGAATGTGTACGCCCCTCAGACCAGTGCGCAGCAAGTGCGCTTCTTCGAAGAAGTGTCCGCTCTTTTGGGCTCCGTCGACGTGGGCGAGTGCGTCATCCTTGGGGGGGGATTTTAACTGCACCCTCGAGGTGAGGGACCGGTCGGGTCCCCCGCGAAGCCCGGCGGCGATGGAGAAGTTGAGGGACCTGGTCTGGTCCTTCGACTTGGTGGACGTCTGGCGAAATCTCCACCCCGACTCCAGCGCCTTCACTAGCGTGAGGTCTGGGGGAGGAAGGTCCAGAATCGACCGCCTCTACATTTCCCGGGCGTACGTTTCCTGCGTTCCGGTGGCTTCCATGCGGCCGGTGCCGTGCATGGACCACCACCTGGTGTGGGCGAAGCTCGCTCCGCTGCGCGCGCGGGGGCGGTCCGCGTACTGGCATTTTAACAACCTGCTGCTGGAGGACGCGCGGTTCCGGGATTCGTTTCGTCAGTTGTGGGCCGACTGGAGAAGGAAGCGGGGTGGCTTCCCCTCCTTGAGGCTATGGTGGGACGTGGGCAAGGCACACGTCCATCTCTTCTGTCAGGAGTACGCGATGGGGTCGACCAAGAGGCGGGAGGCCCGGGTCGGGTGGTTGGAGAAGGAGGTGCTCGACCTGGAGTTCCGTCTCGGTCAGGTCGTCGAGGACCCGGCCCTGCGGAAGGTGTACGAAGAGAAGAAGGGTGCGCTGAAGGACCTGCAGCTCGTCGGGTCCCGAGGCGCGTATGTGAGGTCACGGATCCAGCTCCTGCGGGACCTGGGCCGCGGCTCCCCCTTCTTCTACTCGCTGGAAAAAAGACGGGGGGTCCGTAAGCAGCTCTTGGGGCTGCTGGCCGACAACGGATCTCTGGTCTCGGATCCGGAGGGAATCAGCACGGAGACCCGCGCCTACTACAGGGCTCTGTTCTCTCCGGATCCATCCAGCGAGGATGCGCACAGAGTTTTGTGGGAGGACCTGCCGAAGGTCAGCCCGGAGGGCGCCGAAAAATTGGACGCTCCGCTAAGCCTGGCGGAGCTGACCGGCGCCCTCCGCCAGCTCTCTAGGGGAAAGTCTAGGGGCTGGACGGGCTGACCGTGGAGTTCCACAGGGCGTTCTGGGACGTCTTGGGGGCGACTACGCGCGGGTCCTGGGGGAAAGTGTGGCGACCGGGGAGATGCCCCTCTCTTGGCGCAGGGCGGTCATTGTCCTGCTGCCTAAGAAGGGCGATCTCCGCCTCCTTAAGAACTGGCGCCCGGTCTCCCTCCTCAGCACGGACTATAAAATCTTTGCCAGGGCCATGTCTGCTCGCCTTGGCACCGTGCTGGCCCACATGATCCACCCCGACCAGTCCTACATGGTCCCGGGCCGGACCATCCACGATAACATCCATCTGGTCCGGGACCTGGTCCACCACTCCCAGAGGGCTGGTCTGTCGGTCGCCTTCCTCTCCCTGGATCAGGAGAAGGCGTTCAACAGGGTGGATCACGAGTATCTCTTCGGGGCTCTGCGCGCATTCGGGTTCGGGACGCATTTCGTCGCCCGGATCCGACTTCTGTACGCCGCCGCGGAGTGTCTGATTAAAGTTAACGGGTCCTTGGCGGTGCCCCTTCGCTTCGGGAGGGGGGTGATTCAGGGATGCCCCATGTCCGATCAGTTATACGCCGTTTGCGTGGAGCCTTTCCTGCGCCTCTTGCAGAAGAGGTTGACGGGACTGGCTCTGCAAGGGCCGGGCGTGGAGGTGGTCCTCTCGGCTTACGCCGATGACGTGCTCGTCACGGTCACGGATCCCGCTGACTTGCGGAGGATGCGGGAATGCCAGCAGATTTACTCGGACGCATCCTCCGCCAAGATCAACTGGGAGAAATGTTCCGGACTCCTGGTGGGTCAGTGGCGGGTGGACTCCCTGCCGGAGGAGTTCAGGCCTTTCGCCTGGAGCACCACGCACCTCCTCTATTTGGGAGTCTACCTTAGCCCTGCCGAGGATGCCTGGCCGGCAAACTGGCAAGAGCTGGAGGCCAAAGTCACCACTCGCCTAGGATGCTGGACAGGACTGCTCCGAGTGTTGCCCTACAGGGGTTGAGCGCTGGTCATATACCAGCTGGTGGCCGCCATGTTGTGGTACCGGTTGGTCACTTTGATCCCTCCCCCTGCATTTGTCGCCAAGATGCAGAAGAAGCTCATCGACTTCTTCTGGGACAAAAGGAAGCACTGGGCCTCTGCCGCGGTTCTGTGTCTCCCGCTTAGGGAGGGCGGTCAGGCGCTGGTGTGCCTTCGCACCCAGGCTGCGACTTTCCGTCTTCAGACGCTGCAGAGATACCTGTACGTCGAGAATCCTCCGAGATGGTGTGCGCTGGCGACGTATTTCTTCCGCCAGCTGCACGGCCTCAATTACGACACGCAGCTCCTGTTTGTGAAAGTGGGCTGCAGGTGTGCCGGCCTGCGGGAGCTGCCTATCTTCTACCAGGAACTGCGATGGGTTTGGAACTACGTCGCTTCCAGGCGGAGCTCTCCCCCGTCAGGTGCGGCGGCTCTCCTTCGGGAGCCGCTGCTCAGGAATCCGCACCTCCACGACGGCGGGTTCGGGCGGCTGGCGGAGGGCAGGGCTGTGCCTGGCAAGGTGACCAGAGTCGGGGACCTGCTCGATGGCGGAGGAGCGGGCTGGATGGCGCCGGAGGAGCTGGCGCGGCGCCTGTCCTGGGCTAACGTCCGGCTCGCGGTCGAAGCCATCGAGTCGGTGAAAGTGGCACTGGGCCCCGACTCCACTAGGTGTATCGAGGCGGCTCAAGCACGTGGGGCGATCCCGTCTGAGCTTACCCCCATTCGGACGGAATTCCTCATCGGCGCCCGGCCCCGAAACTCCCCTCGGGAACCGGCGCCTCACAACTTGAGCCGTCTCGAGGAAATACCCTCCGTGCCTTTTCATTCCACGCGGAGGGGTTTCCTGTACGGGCTGCTCCTGCACACTCTCCACTTTGCCATCTTCGTCTGCCATCCGGACACGCCTTGGCGTGGCGTCTTGCCGACCGGCGGAGGCGGAGGTCCCAAATGGAGGGCTCTCTACGCGGGAGTCCTCCCTTGTTCCATCGGGGACTTGGCCTGGAGGGTGTTGCACGGAGCGGTCCCGTGCAATATGGTTTTAAGTAGGTTCACGGACTCCAAGGCCGCCTGCATTTTTTGCGGCCTGGAGGAGTCCGTGTTTCACGTTTACATCGAGTGTGAGAGGTTGCAGCCCCTCTTTCACTACTTGAAGGGGCTGCTCCTCGATTTTTGGTTGCACTTCAGTCCCACGCTCTTGATCTACGGTCACCCGGTGCGGAGGGGAGCGGGCAGGTTGGAGGACCTCCTTGTAGGCCTGCTCCTGGGCCTGGCTAAAAGAGCCATCAATTGGTCCAGGCAGCGGGCGGTCGAGGGGGTCATCCAGCCGGATTGCCTGCCTCTCTTCCGCGGCCTTGTTTGCGCCCGGGTGGCCCTGGAGATTGAGCACGCGGTGTCCGCCGGCACGCTGGAGTACTTCCGTGACCGGTGGGCGCCGCGGGGACTGGAGTGCATCATCAACCCGGAAAAACAAATTTTAATTTGATTTGTTAAGTTTTAGTTGAACTTTTGTTAATTTACAGTCCAATTTGTTTTGGGGTTTTTTTGGGTCCAAACAAAAGAGTACCCTCTGTTCAGTAAAATACCTGTTTAATTGTTCTCCCGAAGTCCGTGTATTATTGAGGCGCGGACTTTACAAAATCCAGCGAATTCTAAAGCAACAAAAAAAAGAGTGATGTCACAGGACAGCAGGTAGGTGATTGGTTGGTGAATATTAACATTTTTTTCTCGAAGCTAGGACAGTGGTTTAAACTTGGAGCAGGAAACTATAACATACTTTATTAAATTAAAAACTTAACAAGATAAACTAATTAATATAACTATAAATAATCATTGAATAAAGATTTAACTAATTAAATAAGTAAAAGGTTAGACTAAGATATGGGAGAGCAGGTTGCTTGTCTGGGCTGCAGTATGTGGGAGTTTGTGGACAGCGAGACTGTCCCAAGTGAACACATCTGCAGTAGATGTCTCCATCTTGAATCTCTCCGGCTCAGAGTCATTGAGCTGGAGTGTGAGTTGGAGACACTCCAACACATAAGAGATGGGGAAGAGTATCTGGACAGTTTGCTCCAGACCTCAGTCACACTTCATAGAGAGGTGCAGTTCAGAATGGGGTTGGTGTGGCCGATGGTGTGCAGAGTAAAGGGAACTCAGCTAAGAAAGGGATTGAGGATCCACAGAAACTGATCCTATCCAACAGGATAAGCATAAAGACTGTCGGAAAGACAGCCAGAATGCAAACCATGTCACTTTGGAGCAGGAGGCTGTCCGAAGGGGGGAGGAGGACAAGGAGAGGAAGCGTAATGTGGTAGTTGTAGGGGATTCTATAATTAGGGGGACAGATATCATCCTTTGTAAGCAGGATCGAGAGTCCCACATGGTATGTTGCCTACCTAGTGCCAGGGTGAGGAACATCTTGAACTGGCTTGAAATAATACTGGAGAGGGATGGGGAGGATCCAGTCGTTGTGGTCCATGTTGGGACCAACAAGATAGGAAGCTTTCTTTATACAAACGCACGGCGTATAAGGAATAAATTGAATGAACTGCAGGTGCAAATTCAAATTGGAGGGTATGACATGGTAGCCATTACTGAGACATGGCTGCAAGACGGTCAGGACTGGGAACTAAATATACCAGGTTATAAGGGCTACAGGAAAGATAGGGAAAATGACAGAGGGGAGGAGTAGCCTTCATGATTAAGAATTAAATCACTTCAATGATAATAGAGGATATAACGTGAAGTAAGCAGGCAGTGAAGACTTTATGGGTAGAATTAAGGAATAGGAAAGGATTTAAGACCATGTGGGAGTTGTGTATAGGCTCCCTGGTAGCAGCTGTGAAGTGCTAGATTGTATAAATGCAGAGATTAAACAAGCATGTAGGAAAGGCGGTGGTTTTAATGGGGGATTTTAACTTTCATATAGATTGAGATAAGCAGACTAGCACCTGTCAGAAAGGTAGTGAATTTCTTGAGTGTGCCCGGGATAGTTTTCTGCAAAAATATGTCGTAAGAACATAAGACGTAAGAGCAGGAGTAGGTCATTTGGCTGATCTGATCTTGGCCTCAACTCCACTTCCCTGCCTGCTCCCCATAACCCTTGACTCCCTTACCTTTCAAAAATCTGTCTATTCCCACCTTAAATATATTCATTGACCCAGCCTCCACAGCTCTCTGGGGAAGAGAATTCCAAAGATTCACAACCCTCTGAGAGAAGAAATTCCTCCACATTTCCGATTTAAAAGGGTGCCCCCTTATTCTGAAATTATGCCCCCTAGTTCTAGATTCCCACATGAGGGGAAACATCCTCTCTGCATCTACCCTGTCAAGCCCCTTCAGAATCTTATATGTTTCAATAAGATCCCCTCTCATTCTTCTAAACTCCAATGAGTATAGGCCCAACCTGCTCAACCTTTCTTCATAAGACAACCCCTTCATCTCCAGAATCAACCTCGGGAACCTTCTCTGAACTGCCTCCAATGCAAGTATGTCCTTCCTTAAATAAGGAGACCAAAACTGTACGCAGTTCTCCAGGTGTGGTCTCACCAACGCCCTGTACAGTTGTAACAGGACTTCCCTACTTGTATACACCATTCCCTTTGCAATAAAGGCCAACACTCCATTTGCCTTCCTAATTACTTGCTGTACCTGTATTATGAGGGGCATAGATAGGATGGATACTAAGGAGCTTTTTCCCTTAGTAGAAGGGTCAATAACTAGGGGGCACAGATTCAAGGTAAAGGGCGGGAGGTTTAGAGGGGATTTGAGAAAGAACTTTTTCACCCAGAGGGTGGTTGGAGTCTGGAACTCACTGCCCGGAAGGGTTGTGGAGGCTGGAACCCTCACAACATTCAAGACGCATTTGGATGAGCACTTGAAATGCCATAGCATACAAGGCTATGGACCAAATGCTGGAATATGGGATTAGATTAGACAGGGCATGATGGCCGGCGCGGACACGATGGGCCGAAGGGCCTCTATCCGTGCTGTATAACTCTATGACTCTATGACTCTATGCATGCTAACTGTTCTGGACTATTTTACATGCAGTAGCACCCTCTGGTGGTGGTTATTGTGTTAGCAGTGTGTTTGTATGAAACAGAGGTCATTTGACCTTTGTTCCTTTCTTCCTGTGTGAGGTCATTTGACCTTTGTTCCTTTCTTCCTGTGAGAGGTAACCCAGGAAGTAGAATCCCAGGAAGCAGAATTCCAGGAGGAACCTGGCAGTAATGGAGGATTCCATAAGGGATTCACAATCCAATGTAAACTGATTTCATATGTTAGGCCAAGCGCAATATCTGTGAGTATCTCTGTTTGTTAGCATAATAGCAACGTTGTCAGAGTAGTATTTTGATAACACTATGTTTATAAAAGGTTCATATTTGATAGTTACAGAAGTGAGTCCAAATGTTAGTTAGTTATACAATTAATCTATTCTACTGTTGTAAATATTTTATATCTTATGTAATTTCGAATGTATAGTACTCAGTTTATGTACAAAACATACTTTATCTTTGTTTACAGTTTCACAAAAATTGTTCAAGTAAAGACTTCAAACAGCAAACGGCTTCACGAAGAATTATTTTGAATAAGTGTTTAACTTGCTGGATAACTAGATAGGAGCACGTCTAACACGCCCAGTACACTAACTTTTTGTGATTCATGTACCAGGACCCCCAGATCCCTCTGTACCTCAGCATTTTGTAATTTCTCCCCATTTTAATAATAATTTGCTTTTTTATTTTTCCTGCCAAAGTGGAAACCTTGCATTTTCCCACATTAAACTCCGTCTGCCAGATTTTTGCCCACTCACTTAGCCTATCTATATCCCTTTGGAGACTCTTTGCGTCCTCCACACAATTTGCTTTCCCACCCATCTTTGTATCAGCAAATTTGGCTACATTACACTCAGTCCCTTCATCCAATTCATTAATATAGATTGTAAATAGTTGAAGCCCCAGCACTGATCCCTGCGGCACCCCACTAGTTACAGTTTGCCAACCTGCAAATGGCCCATTTATCCCGACTCTCTGTTTTCCGTCAGTTAGCCAATCCTCTATCCATGCTAATATATTACCCCCCAACCCCGTGAGCTCTTATCTTGTGTAGTAATCTTTTATGTGGCACCTTATCGAATGCCTTCTGAAAATCCAAATACACGACATCTACTGGTTCCCCTTTATCCACCCTGCTTGTTACATCCTCTAAGAACTCCAGCAAATTTGTCAAACATGATTTCCCTTTCATAAAACCATGCTGACTCTGCTTGACTATATTATGATTTTCTAAATGTCCTGCTATCACTTCCTTAATGATGGACCCCAGCATTTTCCCAATGACAGATGTTAGGCTAACTGGTCAATAGTTGCCAGCTTTCTGTCTCCCTCCTTTCTTAAATAGGGGCGTTACATTTGTGGTTTTCCAGTCTGCTGGGACCACTCCAGAATCCATGGAATTTTGGTAGATTACAACCAATACATCCACTGTCTCTGCAGCTACCTCTTTTAAGACTCTAGGATGCAGGCCATCGGGTCCAGGGGACTTGTCCACCTTTAGTCTCATTAGTTTGCCTCGTACTTTCTCTCTAGTGATAGTGATTGTTTTCAGTCCCCCCCACACCACCCCAATAGCCCCATTGATTATCCATTATTGGGATGCTTTTAATGTCTTCTACCGTGAAGACTGATACAAAATATTTGTTCAAAGTCTCTGCCATTTCTCGGTTTCCCATTATTAATTTCCCAGACTCATCCTCTAGGGGACCAATGTTTACTTTAGCTACTCTCTTCCTTTTTATATACCTGTAGAAGATTTTACTGTCTGTTTTTATATTTCTTGCTAATTTACTCTCATAAGCTATTTTCTCTCTCTTTATGATTTTTTTAGTCATCCTTTGCTGGTTTATAAAACCTTCCCAATCCTCTGGCCTTTCACTATTCTTTGCAACATTGTATGCTTTTGTTTTCAATTTAATATCATCCTTTACTTCCTTAGTTAGCCACGGATGCTTCATCCTTCTCTTAGAGTCTTTCTTTCTCACTGGAATATATCTTTGCTGAGAGTTATGAAATATCTCCTTAAATGTTTGCCACTGCTTTTCTACAGTCTTACCCTGTAATATATTTTCCCAGTCCACTTTAACCAAGTCTGCCTTCATACCTTTGTAATTACCTTTATTTAAGTTCAGGACTCTAGTTTGGTACCTAGCTTTCTCACCCTCAAACTGAATTTGAAATTCTACCAAGCTATGATCACTCTTCCCAAGAGGATCCTTCACTTGAGATCATTAATTAATCCAGCCTCGTTACACATTACCAGATATAAAATAGTCTTCTCCCAGGTTGGTTCCACGACATATTGTTCCAAGAAACCATCCCGCATACACGCTAAGAACTTTTCCTCAAGTCTACCTTTGCCAATTTGCTTTGTCCAATCAATATGAAGATTAAAATCTCCCATGATTATAGTCGTACCTTTCTTACAAGCCTCTATTATTTCTTGATTTATACTCTGTCCTACAGTGTGGCTACTGTTTAGGGGTCCGTAGACCACTCCCAACAGTGACTTCTTTCCTTTATTATTTCTTATCTCCACCCAAAGTGATTCTACGTCTTGATCTTCTTGGCCAATATTATTTCTCATTACTGCACTGATCTCATCCCTTATTAACAGAGCTACAACACTTCCTTTTCCTTTCTGCCTATCCGTACAAAATGGCAAATACCCCTGAATATTCAGTTCCCAGCCTTGGTCACTTTGCAACCACATCTCTGCAATGGCTATCAGATCATACCCTTCCTGTCACACTCTGGTTATCATTACCCCTATCACTACCCTGCACTTTTGCCTTCTCATTTTTCTTTGACTTTTTTAATTTCCGTTCAGCGTACTCCTCCCCCTCACTATTTAGTTTAAAGCCGTATCTACAGCCCTAGTTATTCAATTCGCCAGGACACTGGTCCCAGCCTGGTTCAAATGAAGCCTGTCCCGACGAAACAGCTCCCTCTTAACCCAGTACTGGTGCCAATGCCTCAGGAATCGAAACCCATTTCTCCCACACCAATCTTTGAGCCACTCGTTCATCTCTCTGATCTTATTTACCCTGTGATAATTTGCTCGTGGCTCAGTTAGTAATCCAGAGATTATTACCTTTGTGGTTCTGCTTTTTAATTTAGCCCCTCGCTGCTCATACTCCCTCAGCAGATTAAGCTGGACAAAGCCCATGAAAAGGCAGATGTACATGGTTTGAAGGCAGTAGAAGAAATCTTTCATGAACATAAAGGGCTCAAATTTCCAAGCCCTGAGGAGGCGGGTTTGGAGGCAGGAGTGGTGGGAAAATTGTAGCATTGGGGGGCAGGAACCCATCCCACCCCCAACCCGCCTCCGTGCCAATGGCACAGGAGGCGGGTATCCGACCTGTGCTGGGAGCCGCCTCCCTGAGGCGGGAAGGGGATTTGTGCCAATTAACTGCCTGTTAACGGGTGGCTAACAGGCCGTTTTTTGCCTAATCCCTAGTTTTAGCCCTGAAGTGTGGGCTTCCCGATGGCTCCGAACCACACCAAGTTAGCAAGGCGGACCGTCGGTCTGAAGGGGTTGGAGTGGTCGAGATATCCGTTGTGCAGGTGAATGATGGGTGCATGTGTGCAGAGGTAAGTGTGTGAGGTAAGTGTAAAGTGTTTAAAAAGTTTTACTTACCTTTACTTTCTCCTGCAGATTTCCTCCCTTCAGTTCTTGGGAGCCCCCCAGCTCATCGGCACAGAAAGCAGAATGGCCGCTGAACTGTCAAAAGCTGCAGCCTCTGCTTTCTGGTCTGGAGAGTTCTCTAGCTGAGTCTGAGTAGAAGGACTCAAGTTAGAAGACAGATTGTCAGTGTTTGACTGCTTCACTGAGCTGTCAAACGCTGATTTTTCATCTGTCAAAAACTCTTGACAGAAGAAATGTCAATTGCTGATGTCACCAGTAACCAGGTGTCCCTTAATTGGCCTGCTGAGCCAGCTGAGCGGGCTTAACATGGTCAATCAAGGGAAAATAGCGTGGGTTGGCCACAAGTCGATGGAGGCGGGACTACAACCCAAAAAGTGGGAGTCCCCATTGATAAATTCGAGCCCAAAGTGTCCATATCTTTTCTACCAATTGCTTCTCAATAATTTTTTCTGTCATGATCCCAAATTTACATGGCATAACTAGTCCCACAAGCCGGTTACATAGTGATCAGTAGACTTGCCAATATACTGTGCAAATTGTTTAAAATACCATATAAAATATCAATATTATTAATTTGTGCAGTAAAGTGTCCCTTCCACCTGTACAAAGTCATTCAATAAATGCAGTTTGCAGTAATTCTTTTGGCCTTCTGCACCCAGTCAGTGAGCGAGTAGAACATGTTTCCATTCAGCAGAAAATGTGTTCCCTTTAAGAATCATCAATAGCCTGTAGTTAATTTTCAAATATTTTTGCACAGACCTTAAAAGGAACTTTCAGTTCTCCCAGATATTGCAAGAAAGTAGGTGTTTGCTAGTTTGCATGCCACCTAGTGGGTAAACTGGCAAAGCAGCATTTTCTTCTTTTTGCTCCTTTTTCTGCCAGCATTCTCCATTTCCCACTCCTTCCAGCCTACACAGTATTCACATTCAACTAATATATAACAGTATAACTGTGGTTTGTAATGGACTGTAAGGTTGCCTCCATTTCAAATATATTACATACAGATACTATTTAACAGATTGATTCATATGTGAAATAATACCATAAAATATTGCTACACTGTTTTTGTTATCATTGCAGTATTTGATCATTTCTTGTGACAGGAGGGACAGTGATAAAAAAAAATCCTTACCTAACACCATCATGGTGGCACCATCATCATAAGAACTGCAGTAGTTCAAGAAAAAGGCTCACCTAGGCCTTCTCACGGCAACTAGGGATGGGCACTCTAAGGGCTCTTGCCAATGTCGTCCACATCCCATGAACAAATAATAAAATAAAAATTTCCCCTACAAGGTTTTAAAACATGTAACTTCTGGAGTGGCTGTAATAAATTGATGTGAATCATTCTCTAATCTCTCCTGTGTGTCAGCCAATTTATGTTGGCTAAATTTTTATTGGCTTTGTTTCCTTTGGAATGTGGAATTAAACAAGTGTCAGTGCATGCTTAAACATAGAGATATGACACTTAATTCAGCCCCAAGCCAGCCAACACAAATAAAGCTATTTCTGAGGTAAGAACGATGTCTGTTGTTATTACCGTTCCTATTTACTACATACATAAATGATCTGGACTTAGGAATTGTGGGAACCATATTGAAATTTGCTGATGACACCAATTTGGGAGCTATGACAAATTGTGGCAAGGACTGTGAAGGACTGCAGGATGGATATATAGGTAGCAGATGATATTTATAGTTACATATTTTGAAAGTGAGAATAGGGAAAAGAAATACACCTTAGATGTGATTGAGCAGTGTTGCCCAATACATTAGCCACGAGCCACAGTAAATATAAAATGAGTAACAACCACCATCAGCGTGGCATGTGATCTCAATACTCATATTCCCACAGCATATACATGTGTACTTTAACTTTTTTGTGCATTTGCTAGTAAAATGGTAAGATGAAAAGCAGAGTACATGAGTGTTTTTTGATGGTTGTGTGTGCTTTAGTTCTGCTTATTGGTTATCTGCCAAAATGGTGTGTAAGATGGGTGAAAATGCCAGACTTCGGCGCCATGGAAACACCAGCAACATTGTATGGAATGGGGAGCTGTCATTGCGGTCAGCTCGACCAATCAGAATGACCACTCCAGGCCAGCAGAAGAAAGCACACCCAACCAATAATGAGCAGCTCCAACAGATTACATCATGACAAAGTGCAAGCAGCAGCCAACTGTATTCTGGATGAAAAACAGGGATGTGTCTGGCACGTCTCATTGTGTGAGGCAATATTCTCAGCAATCACTCTGAAGAAGTTGAAGTACTGCTCACAACTGCTGGACAGAAACCTAGAAGCTGCACTAAGATGTGCTGTGGCTGATAAATTCGTGCCAGAATCCAGCACAGGCACAAGAATCTATGATAATTCCAAACTTTGGTGAAAGAGAAAGACTACAAAGTTTCGCACTGAGTGATGGTAGGTATTTATTAAGTAAACGCACACTTATCATAGAATCTTAGAATGGTTACACCACAGAAGGGGGCTATTCGGTCCATCGAGCCTGTGCCGGCTCTCTGCATGAACACTTCAGCTAGTCCCACTCCCCCGCCCTTTCCCCGTAGCTCTGTAAAATTTTGTCCTTCAGGTACTTATCCAATTCCCTTTTGAAAGCCATGATTGAGTCTACCTCCACCACCCTTTCAGGCAGTGCATTCCAGATCCTAACCACTCGCTGCGTAAAAAAGTTTTTCCTCATGTCGCCTTTGGTTCTTTTGCCAATCACCTTCAATCTGTATCCTCTGGTTCTTGACCCTTCCACCAATTGAAACAGTTTCTCTCTATCTACTCTGTCTAGATCCCTCATGATTTTGAACACCTCTATCAAATCTCCTCTCAACCTTCACTGCTCTACAACAACAACAAGTTGTATTTATATAGCGTCTTTAACGTAGTAAAACGTCCCAAGGCGCTTCACAGGAGTTTATAAGACAAAAAAAATTTGACACTGAGCCACATAAGGAGAAATTACGGCAGGTGACCAAAAGCTTGATCAATGAGGTAGGTTTTAAGGAGCGTCTTAAAGGAGGAAAGAGAGGTAGCGAGGTGGAAAGGTTTAGGCAGGGAATTCCAGAGCTTAGGGCCCAGGCAACAGAAGGCACGGCCACCAATAGTTGAGCGATTAGAATCAGGGATGCTCAAGGGGGCAGAATTAGAGGAGCACAGATATCTCAGGGGGGTTGTGGGACTGAAGGAGATTACAGAGATAGGGAGGGGCGAGGCCATGGAGGGATTTGAAAACAAGAATGAATTTTTGAAATCGAGGCGTTGTTTAACCGAGAGCCAATGTAGGTCAGCGAGCACAGGGGTAATGGGTGAATGGGACTTGGTGCGAGTTAGGACATGGGCAGCCGAGTTTTGGATCACCTCAAGTTTATGTAGGGTAGAATGTTGGAGGCCAGCCAAGAGTGCGTTGGAATAGTCAAGTCTAGAGGTAACAAAGGCATGGATGAGGGCTTCAGCAGCGGATGAGCTGAGGCAAGGGCGGAGACGGGCGATGTTATGGAGGTGGAAATAGGCGGTCTAAGGAGAACAAGCCCAGCTTCTTTAGTCTATCCACGTAAATGAAGTCCTTCATCCCTGGAATCATTCTCATAAATCTTTTCTGCACCCTCTCTAAGGCCTTCACATTCTTCCTAATTGCGGTGTCCAGAATTGGACACAATACTCCAGTTGAGCCGAACCAGTGTTTTATAAAAGTTTATCATAACTTCCTTGCTTTTGTACTCTATGGGGGCGGTTTTGCCGGCGCTCAGGGGTCGGATTTGGAGGCAGGACTGCTGGCAAAATCAAAAAGATTGGCAGCGGGTCCCAAACCCGCTTCCAACCAGCCTCCAATCAATCTTCCCGGGAGTCGAGTCCCCGATTTGCGCAGGGACCCGACTCCTAGCGGCGGGAAGAGGATTATAGCCACTTAACTGCTTGTTAACAGGCAGTTAACAGGCAGTTAAGAGGCTTTTTTCAATTTTGACACTTCTACTGCGGGCTTCCCGATGTCGGAAAGTCCAGCCAGGGTAAGTGTGGCATGCTGTGGGTCTACTGTAATGTTTGTGTATAGATGACAGCTGCAGAAGTGGTGTGAAGGATCCAATGGGACACTGGTGAGTTGCAGAGGTAAGAAAATGTTGGGAAAGTCATTTTTAATGTGTTTAGAATTTTCTGTACGTGACAAGCTTTGAAGTGTTTGTGTAGTCCCACATCATTGGGAGAACCTCTCTCACCAGTGACAGATCGCTTCTGTAACCTCACCTGCAGCTGCCATCTGTTTTAGCTTAAGGAGAGAGTCATTGGAGAGCCTGGGTTCAAGGGCTCACCTTTGTACGGTGAATGTCAGTGTTTGCAGCACCTCAATGCTGTCAAACATCGAAAAAAATCATTTGTCAAAAAGAAATGGTGGTGGCCCCCTTAAGAAAACCGGCAGATGACGCGTCATCAACTGACGTCATCTGACACCGGCTTTCTCTTAATTGGCCGGCAAGCCCACAGGCCGGGCTTAACAAGGCCAATTGAAGCAAAATAGTGTCTGTGCATTGGACATTGCTGGGGGTGGGACTAGAACCCGAAAGGCAGCAGTCCAGCCCCCCAACGCGCCTCTTCAGGTAAGATCCCAGCCAATGCCTCTATTTATGAAGCTCAGTATCCTGTATGCTTTTTTAACCACTTTCTCAACCTGCCCTGCCACCTTCAACGATTTGTGCACATGTACCCACAGGTTTCGCTGTTCATGCACCCCCTTTAGGATTGTACCCTTTAGTTTATATTGCCTCTCCTCTTCCTTCCTACCAAAATGCATCACTTGGCACTTTTCTGCGTTAAATTTCATCTGCCACGTGTCCGCCCATTCCACCAGCCTGTCTATGTCCTCTTGAAGTCTATCACTATCCTCCTCACTGTTCACTATACTTCTAAGTTTTGTGCCATCTACAAATTTTGAAATTGTGCCCTGTACTCCCACGTCCAAGTCATTAATATATATCAAGAAAAGCAGTGGTCTTAGTACCGACCCCTGGAGAACACCACTGTATACCCTCCTCCAGTCCAAAAAACCATTCACCACTACACTCTGTTTCCTGTCACTTAGCCAATTTTGTATCCACTTGAAATACATTAATTGTATTGTGTGTAAGGGGTTTTCTCCTAAAATTAATGCATGTGGCTAAAAAGGTGTTACTGTTGTCATACCTCTGGCTAGTTAGCGATTTCTATTGGACAACACTGGGGTAGAGGAGCAGAGGAATCTTGGTGTGCAGATACAACAGTCAATAAAGGTGGCAGTGCATGTAGAAAGGCCTTAAAAAGTAAACTGGAATAATTGGTTTTGTATATAGAATCATAAAATACATAAGCAAGGACCTTAGTTAAGCCAAGTTTGAGTATTGTGTACAGTTTACAGTATATAAATGAGGAGAGTAAAAGAGAAATTGGAAGAAAGTAAGAGAGCAAAAGGTGAAAGTAAAATAAAGTGAAAATTGAAGGAGGAGAGCAAGAGAGTGAGGGGTGAAGGAGAAACATGAGAGAGTAAGAAATGAAGCAGAGGAACTGGTGCATGTAGTGAAAGAGAAGAGACAGAAGTGCCAGAGGAGAGAGAGACAGATAGAAATAGAGGAGGAGGGGAGACAGAAGAGGAATGGGAAAGAGAGACAGAAGGGGAGGAGGGAAAGACTTGGAGGAAGAAGAGATTTTTTGCAGATAACCAATATTCTTAGCCAGAGGGGCATGATAGGCTGAGATTTTTTTTGATGGGGCTCCGCCAAAAAAAATTCAGAATTAGAATTAGATAGTTTTTGGTTATATTTATTGTCAAGGATGGATATGTTGCATAAGTAAATTTAATCATAGGCTGGCTTCAAAATACAAGAACAAAATACTTGACTGCAGAGCCTCAGCATTTTGCTGGACAAAATGAAATGTGCCAACTCATGGTCAAAAGATGTGATGGTTACATTTAATTGTACCTCATTCTTCTACGGCACATCTGACCACTCCCCATCTAAAAATATCTTCACAGCCTCTTCAGCTGTGCCTTCTCTACAAAGCCTCCTGTTCAATATTTCTGCTTCTCACCACTGTAGCCTATTCTGCTGTGTTCTAGCACAGAACCTCTATTGTGCCCCTGACCAGTGCCTGTGCTGTACTCCTGAGTCTGGCCTCTTGCAGATCTAGGCCAGTATTCAGGACCTGGGCCTATATTCAGAGCCCAAGCTTGTCTTGGACTGCTTCCCAGCCCCCATCTCCTCCCTCAGTGCTCCCATCTACTCCTCAGTGTTCCCAGAAACCATCTTCCCCTTTCAGTGCTCATACGCTCTCTTATTGCTTCAATTTCTCACTTCTACCCTCAGTGCTTCCGTAATCCTGTCCTCTCTTGTGCACCTACCCCCAATACTTCTACACCCTAGTCCACCTGACTCTTCCTACACTCCACTGCCCGAGTCCCCAGTGCTCTGCGCTCCAGTCTCCAGCCTTTCCTCTCTCTTCTCTATGTCCCCAATGTCTCTGTGTGACTCCTATACATGTTCTTTCACTGAGGTAGTCAATGTCTACCATATCTTTTTTCAGTCTAGGGTACACATGAAGAAAGGTGGCAACATATTGAGGAGGAAAAGGAAGAGACTATCAGAGAGATGCTATACCACTGGCAGTTGAGAGGGAATTGGGGCGCCATACGAGGGCCTGTGGGTCTCCAATATTCCAACCCTTTCCCTGACTGCCTATAGACCCTAGGGAAAGAGAAACTTACAGAAAATGTCAGACACCACAAGAAGAAAAGTTTGTGATAGCCATAAAGAGAGAAAAAGGGTGTAAGACAAAAAACAAAAAGACAGTTACTGGAAGAGAGAAAGAATTTTATTTATTCATCAACAAAGTTGCAAGAGATCACCTATATTATAATAAATTGGCCCGGAATTTCCTGTAAATTTACGCCCAAACAAATGCATAATCACGACTTAATGTCGATTTCTGGCACAGAAAAATCGAGATAATTCAGGTATAAGTAACTGACGCCCATTCTCACATTATGCCCAAATATTGCAATCTTTGCGCCAGTTCTTTGAAACCTCTGCTCAGACCACCCTCTGGTCATTAACATAGATTTTCCCCCATGCAAAAGAGCAGATAATGTGAATTCCTGCTGTTACCCTTGTTCAGAAAGGGCATAAATTTAAACACAAAATTTTAGGCATAGCAGGACCCAAGGTCATATTTCTGGTGTTTTAAGTCAATTTTTAAAAGCATTTTTTAGACATTTCTTCTCACTGAGAGCTGCACTGTATTTTCTGCTTCTTTGAATGCAATTTTATGGCATCAGAATGAGCCATATCAAAAATTGAAAAGCTTCCACGATTGCATGTTCTTAAACATGCTTTGCCTAATATGCATAAATGATGGCTAGATGCCTGACAACTTTCATTTTCATACTTAAAAAAGGAATATAGAATGTGCGTTTCACGCTTTCCTCGGGCCCGAATTGGTTCCATTGATTTCTGCTTGTTTCTGCTGATTTTTATGTTCCACCATATGCTGAAGAAATTGGCAGGAAATCTCGACATAAATTGCTGCCGGGAAAATGGCTGTGAATTTTGCGTAAAATTTCAGCGTAACTTGCTAACTATGCCTCCATTGGAAATTTCGGGCCATTATGTGTTTCATGGTATAATACTCGTGTCATTATAAAAAAGCATATCCTCTGACTCACCTTGAGCAACCCCACAGGAAATCCCCTGCTGTCATGTTTGAATAATGTGAGCAGCACTGAACAGATTCTTGTGGAACTGTTCCCCAGGCTGAACTTTTTTCCATTTATCATTGAATTCCACTTTCTATTGCTAGGGCAATTTTCAATCCAATCAGCTAATTTGCCATTAATTGTTGGTACCTGGGTGATCATGGAGGCGGAACGTAATAGATCTCCAAGGGCCCTTTTCTGCCTTCTTGTTCTGCTTCTTCAGTTTAATTAGAAAATTTGATGAATTCTTGTCCACCGGGAGGAGTGTGCGAGGGGAGGGGCGGGGGGAGGTCGGGGGGTTATGGCGGGGGGTGCTCAGTTTTCACAGGGGAGATCTTTAAACACCAGTGTTAGGTTTACCATTTGTCCTTTTTTTTGTCCAGCTAGTCTATGTTTGAACAGTATGTCCATTTTTATTTCTGATATAAATGAAACAGCAAAAGTTAACATATCACAACTGCACTGATTAAAACTATTTCAGCAGCTACAAAACCACCAGAGCCTTGAAATGAAGTTTCAAGGAGAGGCTAGGAGAGGAGTAGGCAGTCCCAGCTATAAAAACCTTATAAATGTAAATTGAGACAGAAAGGGTGCAAGTAAATATCTTGCAGTATAACTGGAACTAGGAAATGTCTCCAATATATATTGGAGACATTCCTTAATTCCCAGTTATAGTGCAATATAATTATCTATACACTTTCTCTCTCTAATTACATTTTTAATAATTTTATAGCTGGGACTGACTGTTCAGTCTTTACTCCATTAGACGATGCTCAGCTATCATTAATGCAATGTACAGTTGCCACTAAAGTTGTAACTGTCAAAGTGGGTGCAGATGTAATCCTGGAAAGAATAAGGGGTCTTAAATGAGACAGGGCTGCTTTTCCTGATAGCATTCACACAATGGTGCTCAAAGCTGTGCTCAGTGAGTACCTTTCTTATATATTTAACAGCATGTTGGAGTCAGAGAATCTTCCAAAGGACTGGAGGGAGGCTAATGTACAGTAGGGTTACAGTAGGGTAGTGGTTATGGTGCTAGTAATGCAGAGAACATGGGGATGATTTTCATTCAGAAGTCGGGAAGGAGGCAGGACTGCAACTTTCGGGGTTGTAGTCCCGCCTCTATCGAGATGCGGCCAATCCACGTGATTTTAACTTGATTGACCTTGTTGAGCCCGCCCAGCGGGTTCAGCAGGCCAATTAAGGGCCACCCGGCAACAGGTGACATCACAGACTGAAATTTCATCTGTCAAGACATTTTGACAGATGAAATATCAGCATTTCACAGCTGTTTGAAGCTGTCAAACACTGACAGTCTTACTTCTAACATGAATCCTTCTCCACAGACTCAGTTAGAAATCTCTCCTGCACAGAAAGCTGCAGGCTGTCACTTTTGACAGATCGCAGACATTCTGCTTTCTGTGCCGGTGAGATGAGGGACTCCCGAGACCTAAAGGTAGGAAGGCTGAAAAGGTAAGAAAAGGTACGTAAAACTTATTTAATCACTTTAGACACACCAAACACACTTACCTTTGCACTCATGCACATATCACTCACCTGAACACCGACATCTCGACCCCTCCAAGCCCTTCAACCCGACGGCCTGACTCCTCCAACTTGGCGTGGTTTGGAGCCGTCGGGATTTCCACAGTTCAAGCTTAAAAATAGGGATTAGGCTAAAAACTGCCTGTTAACTACCTGTTAACAAGCAGTTAATTGGCACTAATCCCTTCCTGCCTCAGGTAGGCGGGTCCCGGTGCGGGGCGGGTACCCGCCTCCTTTGAAATTGGCATGGAGGTGGGTTGGGGGCGGGATGGGGTCGGGACCCCCCGATTTCGGGAATTTAACCCCCCGCACGCCTCCAATCCCGACTCCACGGCTCAATGAAAATCGAGGCCCATGAGTTCAAATCCCACCGTGGCAGTTTGAGAAATGTTTCAGTAGGGGATGCAACTCAGAGGCAGAGCCCATGTTTCAGGTGAATAAGGTCCTGGGTTCAATTCCCAGCATCGCCAAGTGAATTTGTTGCAAAGTTGTACACAATACCTGGAGTGCACAGTTTTGGTCTCCTTACCTAAGGAAGAATATACTTGCCTTAGAGGGAGTGCAGCAAAGGTTTACTGGACTGATTCCTGGCATGGGATGGGGGGATTGCCCTATGAGGAGAGATTGAGGAGACTACACCTATATTCCCTAGAGTTTAGAAGAATGAGGGGTGATCTCATTGAAAGGTATAAAATTATTAAGGGGCTTGACAGGGTAGATGCAGGGAGGACATTTCCCCTGGCTGGGGAGTCTTGAACCAGGGGTCACAGTCTCAGAATAAGAGGTCGGCCATTTAGGACTGAGATGAGGAGAAATATCTTCACTCAGAGGGTTGTGAATCTTTGGAATTCTCTACCCCAGAGGGCTGTGGATGCTTAGTCGTTGAGTATATTCAAGACAGAGATCGATAGATTTTTGGATACTAAGGGAACCAAGGGATATAGGGATAGTGCGGGAAGGTCGAGTTGAGGTAAAAGATCAGCCATGATCTTATTGAATGGCGGAGTAGGCTCGAAAAGCCAAATGGTCTACTCCTGCTCCTGTTTCTTATGTTCTTAATGTGGTTCCAATATTCAAAAAGGGCAACAAGATAGAACTGGAAAATTATAGGCCCATTAGCTTGATATCCGTTATAGGTAAATTGCTAGAAGGAATCCTTAGAGATATTCTGTATGACAACCTGGACTGATATGGGGTAATTAGAGACTTTAAACTTGGCTTCTGGGAAAGAAGGTCATGTCTAACCAGCCTGGTTGAATTTTTTGAGGAGATTTATATGTTGGTGGATTAAAATAGCCCACTCTACATTAGGGTGACCATATTTTCTAAACCGAATCCGGGGACACACAGGGTGGGAGCACAGAAAAGTATCCAGGATGGAAAATGTAGGTTGCACAGCGCAGCGAGGCAAAACTTTTTGTTATTTTGATGGAAACTGAATCTGCAAAAAGCAGCACCAGAACCTTCTGCCTGAATAATGCGGCCGCTGTTCACACCATCTGCCGGCCGCAATCACTGGCTCCTCCCCCCTTCACAGCTTGACACTCACCCACACCATCCGAGAAGCGCACTCTGATCCGGCTCCCACATGGACATCCAAACGGCCCAGCTCCAGTCACCAATCATTAGTCCGGTTACCAACAGCCCCGTTTCTTGGACATTTTGGCTCTGGGGTCAATTTCTCTTCAACCGAATTTCACAGGACTCTGTGGGAATTGGGGGTTGAGGGGTGGGGGGCGGAGCCCGCATACTGTGGCCACAGAGTGCGACCTCTGCATAAATCCCTCAGTGAGTCCACCCCTTTTACTGGTTGAAAACAGGAGATTGACATCTCTCCCACCAATCAGAGCCCGCCCTGCTGTACAGCCCCGCCCACTTTATTAATCGACCGCAGGGCGGCTCGGGGTCACGTGGCTCATGTTTTGAACCCGCATGTATTTGGGGATGTGTTTCCTGAACCAGGGACATTATTTGTCCGGGGACACAGTCCCACATCTGTCGCCGGAAAACGGGACATGTGGTCACCCTACTCTACATAGTACACGTGGATTTTCAAAAAGCTTGTGACAAGGTGCCACACAATAGGTTAATTTATAAAATAGAGTCCTGTGGGGTTGGGAGGGCAGATTCTCAGTTGAATACAGACTTGGTTGCATTCTTGTAGGCAGAGGTTTGTTATTAATAGTAGTGGTTCTGCTTGGAGTCTGGTTAATAGTGGAGTCCCACAGGGATTGGTATCAGGACCATTGCTCTTCATTAGCTATATTAATGATCCGGATGAAGGCATTGGGGTCTGAAAATTCCTAGTTGACACAAAGATTAGTGCTAGTGCCAGAACACTTAATGAGAAAAAAAGACTACAATCAGATCTTGATGCGAATTGGGAATAGGCTCACATCTTTTAGATGACATTTAATAATATAGATAAATGTAGCGTAATGTATGTCAGTAGGGCAAGCGCCAAGCATGGATATACTATGCAGGATGCTAAACTAAAGTCGGCTGAGCAGGAAAAAGGCCCAACTGTTATCGTGCATCTATCTCTAAAGGTTCGACATTGTGAGGTAATAGCAAAAGCAACTAGAGTATTAGGATGTATAGCTAGGGTGATACAATAGAAAACAAACAACACCATAGTGTCCTTGTACAAGTTCTCGGTTAGGCTCCATCTAGAATACAGTGGCCAGTTCTGGTCCTACACATGAGCCGAAATATTCATGCTGCCGTGCATGTGGGATTGGCGGCGGGTTGGGAGTAAAAGTGGAAATAAATAGGAGCGCATCGGGAACCCGCCATCATCCCGCCTCCTCACGCCTTTAACTCAGGCACGTTTGCCAGCACGGCAGCAACCCAAAGGACAGAGGCGGGTGACCTAATTTAGATAATTGCTACCTTGTTGTCAGACCCTTAACCGTGTTTTTAACCAGACCTTTTGGATTTCACTGCAAGACCATGGGAATCATGCAGCTCGGGAACCATGTCTGTCAAGCTAAGGCGGAAGTTCAGTGGTCATTGATCGAGGTCATTAATGCAGAGCATGGAGAGCACAATAAATACGGACCCCTGCTTATTTTCCGAAGGGAAAGGTGCTTGCTGAGTGCATTTTCAGCACAAATTTAGGTGTTTAGAGTTTGCAAGTCTTTTCTGCAAATTTGAAAACCAATCTCACCTCATTGGTACTACCTATCACACCATTGACAGATTCTCTGATCTCTACTTGACCTGCCATCTATTACATCAGCATGGGTGCCATTTATACTGTCTCACCTTGGTCTTTAGAATCAGACCGGGGAGAAGTGTGAGTGCTTTGAGAGGAGCCCCCACTTACCTTCACCATCATCCTTCTCATGGGCCACCTGCACTTCCCTGCTAGCAAGGAGCTGGAGAGCACCTTGCTGCATAGCAGTGGGGCCATGAGGACCCAAGTCTACATTGATAGCTCTCCTAGATAGGAGGTCTATGAGCCTCTGCCATCTGGTCTCCATAGATAGCATGTGCTCATGTGAGTGGCGCATTAGCTGCTCCATGCAGGTGGCCATCCTTTCCATGGAAGAGCCTACAGTTGGCATTGCCTGTGACATGGTGCTGCTCATGTTGGAGATGGACTCTCCATTCTTGGCACTTTTGCAGATATCGCGGTCGCAAAACCTGCCAGAGCCTCCTGCCCTTCTTCCTGCGCCTCCAGGATCGCCCTATTACTCAATGGCACTCGAGGCTGAGCATCTGCATGCAGCTGAGCAGAGCTGGAGCGTCCTGCACCCTCTGGCGAGGAGTCTCCACTGCTGTCCATCTCCACCATCTCCTCTTGTTCACTTGTGACTTGTGAGACACCAGGTGACAACACTACGCTATCTCGCGTAAGACCCACTGAGGTGTGTGTCTCCATGCTAGTGCTGGGTGCACTCATGTCTGGTGATGGTGCACCCTCAGAGGCTGACGGCTCGTCTGAGAAGTCGTCTTCCTCTTCCACCTGGACAGTGGAGTGGGGGGGCAGAGGGAGCTGGGTGCTCTTGATGGACCTCTGGGAGAGTAAAGAGATGAGTTAGAATTGTAATATCAAGAATGGGTATTGATACCATTATGCACATGATGAATATTCACTGGCTGCTGACATCAGTCCCCATATGAGTGACTGCTGTATGCCATGTGGCTGTATGAGATGCAATTCTGTCAGCAGATTGCTGAGATGTCCCCTCTCTCCGTCTCCCACCGCCAGCTGCTCTGCAACTCCTGAGACCTCCAGGGTAACTCCTCTGCTGGAGTCAACATGGCGAATGATGGAGGGCCACCTCCGTTTCTCTCCCTCACCCTCTTATTGTGGGCTCACTTCTCCTGTAAAGAGGGAAAGAAGAGAAAATTGAGCGAGAGTGATGGCATGAGTGTAAGGAATGTGTGACTTACATCTTTAGAGGGTGACTATGAGGGAGTGTGGTGTCAATGCCAAAGTGCCCATGCAAAGTGGCCTCCTTGAGTGTTGTCAGTTGGTATGATTGCATTAGGATGAGGGTGAGTGTGAGGGGTGGTTAGTCAGATGGGGATGTATGTAGATAAAGAGAGAGGGATAGGTAGATGTGCAAGGTATGTTGGTGTGAGGAATGATGTGCAGGAGTAGGCTTGGGAAGGCAAAGTGATGGATATATGATGAGAGGCACAGCAGGATGAAGTTGAGTGTGGCTTTGCACTCACGTTTCCTGATCTCATCAGATCACTGAAGCGCTTCCGGCCCTGCACCCAGGTCCTCCTCACCACATCCCTGCTGTTGACCTCCTCTGCTATCTCCAGCCAGGCTCTTTCTGTCTCCTGGGCGGTCTCTTTCACCCATCAGCAGGGAAGAGGACCTCCCCACATGCTCTGACTCCCTCCACAAGAATATGCAGGGAGTCATCGGAAAACCTGGGTGCAGCCCTCTGACTCTGTGAAGCCATGTATGCAAGGCTGAGCAGTAAGCAGATGCTGAAATGTACCTACTCCTAGATGAACCTTCAAATGCAACTTAAGATATCCCAGCTGGAAATGAGTCACCAATGACATCATCAGACCTGCACCATTTAATAGGGACAGAAAATGAGCAGGCCTGCCTTAATAGATGCTATTACAGGAAATTTGCTTTGAGGAGCAGGACGAAAGAAGAACAGAGACCCGACCCGCCACGCCAACCACCTGCACCCAACCCGCCCAGATAATGAAAATTCCAGCCATGGTGAGTGATATAGGGGGCCTGTAAAAGGTTCAGAAGAGGGCCACTAGATTGATACTTAGTTTAAAAGCCCTTAGTTATCATGGTATTCTTACAAAGTTGGGTCTTTTAACTCATTAAAAGCATAGGCTTCAGGGAGGTTGGAATGAGGTATTTAAAATAATGAAGGAACTATACTGTGTCTAAATTGAATAGACTATTTAAATTGGATAGAGTAGGTAGAATGTGAGCACAAGTATTTAAGCTATGATGCTTAGTTGTAACATGACTGTATAGAACAGTGGACCTGTCTAAGCTTTTATATGTTTGTATATAGTAACAATACAAAACTAGGTACAAAAATTAATGCAAAATACTATTTAAACATACTGAGCAATAATAAGGAGCTAAACCTGCTACAGCATCTAAACAAAGGCTAACAAAGAGGCAGTGTCCAGAAAACCTTCCCAACAGAAAGAAACATTACTGAAATAAAAATACTCTTATTGAAAGTTGAGGGTACACAATATAATTAAAATAATTATTTGTTTTTAAAAGGTTTATTTTGCTAAACTCTGATTATACCCCCAGTTCTACCTTTGTCTTGTTTTGGACTTGGCAAAATGTGACAACTCTAATTAGGGTCAACATGTTCGTGGATATGCCATTTAAGTTGCTCACAACATGCCATGGAGAGATTCTATACAAAAATGATCAGCCATGATCGCATTGAATGGCGGAGCAGGCTCGAGGGGCTGAATGGCCTATTCCTGCTCCTATCTTCTATGTTTCTATGTAACAAGCTGAATTGTTCCTTCACGTCCATATGGTGGATTTCTGCATAGTCCGCCATAATGCTCTACATCACCACCACCTTTCTTGACCCCTCCACATCCTCTGATTTGTCACACTGCTTGTCCGACATCCAATATTGGATGAGCAGAAATCTCCTTTAACTAAACATTGGGAAGATCGAAGCCATTGTCTTTGAACTCGCCACCACACTCTAAATTCCTCCCTGGCCACTATCTGAGGCTGAACCAGACTTAATGCAATCTCGACGTCCTATTTGACCCTGAGCTGAGCCTCTGACCCCATATCCTTTCCATCACCAAGATCACTTACTTCTATCTCCGTAACATAGCTCATCTGCTTCTGAAACCCTTGTCCAAGTTTTTTTACCTCTACACTCGACACTTCCAATGCTCTCTTGATGGCCTCCTACCTTCCACCCTCCATAAACTTCAGCTCATCCAAAACTCGCCTATCCAAACTCACACCAAGTCCCATTCCCCCATCACCCCTGTCTTGCTGACCTACATTGGCTTCCGGTCCAGCAATGCCTCAATTTTAAAATTATTATCCTTGTTGTCAAATCGCTCCATGTCCTCGCCCTTCCTTATCGCTGTAACCTCCACCAGCCCTACAACACTCCGCAATCTTTGTGCTCTTCTAATTCTGGCCTCTTGCACATCCGCAATTTCCTTCATTCCACCATTGGCAGCTGTGCCTTCAGCTGCCTAGGCCCTAAGCTCTGGAATTCCCTCCCCAAACTTCTCCGCCTCTCTACCTCTTTGACCATGCTGTCCTTATATGTGCTTATATGGCTCGGTGTCAAATTTTGTTTGATAACGCTCTTGCGAAGCACCTTGGGACATTTTGCTACAGTAAAGGCACTATATAAATGCAAGTTGTTGTCTGTGAGAATAGTAAGATGCGCTATTCTGTGGAGGACGCAAAGAATCTCCAAAGGGATATAGATAGGTTAAGTGAGTGGGCAAAAATCTGGCAGATGGAGTACAATGTGGGAAAATGTGAGGTTATCCACTTTGGTAGGAAAAACAAAAAAGGAAATTATTATTTAAATGGGGAGAGATTACAAAATGCTGAGGTACAGAGGGATATGGGGGTCCTTGTACATGAATCACAAAATGTTAGCATGCAGGTACAGCAAGTAAGTATATATGTAAATGGAATGTTGGCCTTTATTGCAAAGGGAATGGAGTATAAAAGTAGAGAAGTCCTGTTACAAATGTACAGGGTGTTGGTGAGACCACACCTGGAGTACTGCATACAGTTTTGGTCTCCTTATTTAAGGAATGATATGCTTGAATTGGAGGCAGTTCAGAGAAGGTTCACGAGGTTGATTCCAGAGTTGAAGGGGCTGTCTTATGAAGAAAGGTTGAGCAGGTTGGGCCTATACTCATTGGAGTTTAGAAGAATGAGAGGGGATCTTATTGAAACATATAAGATTCTGAAGGGGCTTGACAGGGTAGATACAGAGAGGATACTTCCCCTCGTGGGGGAATCTAGAACTAGGGGGCATAATTTCAGAATAAGGGTGTATTGATTTCTTTGTGGGTTCAATGACGAGACATTTATGAAAGAGAATGTCTTTTAATCTAAAGTCTGTTCAACTCTTCAGGAGACACCATTATGCTAGTGATGCATCTAGAACAAAACTGAAACTAAAACTAACTGCCTTGCTTCTCTCGGTCACATGCCCTCTGCTGGTCAGGCACAAGCAATCAATACATGCAATTAAGGCATCATAATCGAACAGGCAAATACTATCTCTATTTGCTGATATCATTACATCTCCTTTTCTTAAAACAAAAGTATTTTACTTTTAACTAACAACATGTTTTCTTTGTATTAATCTGCATTTTAACTGTAACACTTAATGAACTTACATTATCATTATCATGATCAAGGTTTTTTAACCTTGCTTTGTGTGTTCACATGAAATATGTCAATACACTAGAACTTGAAGAAAGAATAAGATAACATTACTTCCTTCTATAACAATAGTCCTTAAATTTGCTCAATGAGTCTCTCAGGAGGCTTCACGTGTCTTGAGGATTTTCTGATTGATTGTCCTTCAATCTGAGTTGTTGCCTCAGATGATGTGTTCTCAGCTGTGTGATCAGGTTGTTCAACAGTATCAGTCTCTTGACCTGCTGTGGCTGGTTCCATGAGAAGATCTCGACGATTTCTTCTCAGAACAGCACCCTCATCTGTCTGAATGGTGTATGATCTTGGTTGAACTTCACTCAGGACAGTTCCCTTCTGAGTCCATGTGTTTGTTTTGTCTTTGAACCTTACTTGGTCACCAGTGTGGAGTTCAGGTAGGTTTTGTGTTCCTCTGTCATAGTAGTACTTTTGCTTTTCTTTCTGTTGTTCTTTGAACTTCCTCACTTTCTCCCCCTCTTTTGTTTTCAGGAGGTTCTCCGGGATGGGTAGGTTTGACATAACAACAGAAAATGCTGGAAAAACTCAGCAGGTCAGGCAACATCCGTGGAGAGAAATTTGAGTTGACGTTTCGGGTTGGACCCTTCTTCAAAACTGGAAAGAAAAGAAACTAGATCGGAGGCAGGGCTGCGATCGGACAAAAGAATAAAAGAAACAAAAGAAGTAAAAGAGATTAGAAGCTAGACGAGATGGTAATAGGCTGGGATTAGGTGTAAAGTGTACTGGCAGGGCAAAAGATAGCTGCCGGGTGTGAGAGAGAAACAAAAGGAAAGGGGGTGGGGGGGGGAAAGGAGTGGAACAATTACAAGAGAAAATGAAATGGGGGCCGAGCTTATGATCTGAAATTGTTGAACTCGATATTGAGTCCGGAAGGCTGCAGATTGCCTAATCGGAAGATGAGGTGCTGTTCCTCGAGTTTACGTTGAGCTTCCATGGAACAATACAAGAGGCCAAGGACGGTGAGGTCCGAGTGGGAATGGAGCGGTGAATTAAAATGACAGGCGACCGGAAGCTCGGGGTCACCCTTACGGACTGAACGGAGGTGTTCCGCAAAGCGGTCACCCAATCTGCGTTTGGTCTCCCCAATGTAGAGGAGACCGCATCGTGAGCAGCGAATACAGTATACTAGATTGCGAGAAGTACAAGTAAATCGCTGTTTCACCTGGAAGGGGTGTTTGGGGCCCTGGACAGTGGGAAGGGGGGAGGTATAGGGGCAGGTGTTACATCTCCTCCGCTTGCACGGGAAGGTGCCAGGCGAAGAGGAAGGGCTGTTTGGGGTGATAGAGGAGTGGACTAGGGTGTCTCGGAGGGAGCGGTCCCTGCGGAATGCTGAAAGGGGAGGGGAGGGGAAGATACGTTTGGTGGTGGGATCACTTTGGAGGTAGCGGAAATGCCGGAGGATGATCCGTTGAATGTGGAGGCTGTTATTCTTTTGTCCGATCGCAGCCCTGCCTCCGATCTAGTTTCTTTTCTTTCCAGTTTTGAAGAAGGGTCCAACCCGAAACGTCAACTCAAATTTCTCTCCACGGATGTTGCCTGACCTGCTGAGTTTTTCCAGCATTTTCTGTTGTTATTTCGGATTTCCAACATCTGCAGTATTTTGCTATCGTACGTGGGTAGGTTTGACCTTAGCCGACGTCCCATCAGGAGTTGGGCTGGTGACATACCACACTCGAGCGGCGTTGTGCGGTATACAAGCATGCTCTGGTAGAAGTCAGTTCCACTGTCTTTTGCCTTGTACATCAGTCTTTTCACTGTGTTTGCGGGCTCTCCTGCGTCAACAGCTCTGGACAACGTGTCTGCTGTATACATCAGCTTACCCGGTGTGTACGCAACATTCCGTTCATCATAGACTGTCTCTCCTTCGCTTTCCACAACGAGGACTCTCTTTACCAGGTTCAGTCTCTCACAGGCTTTTAAACCTAGTATGGCTTGCACATCCTTTGGCACCACGATTAATGCTAGCGTGTGCTCTCTGTCCTTGTGTGTTACTTTGACAATGCATCTTCCTTTCACTGGTATATCAGTACCTGAGTATCCTGTCACTTTCACTTTTATTCCATGTATCTTTGGTCTGGGTCTAATTTTCTTAAAATCAGTCTCTGATATCATATTAACTTGTGCTCCAGTATCCAATTTAAATGGAATGTGTATGTCATTCACTTTTAGTGTCAACATCCAGTCTCTTTCTTCTTCTTTGTTTTCAGACACAACATCTACATTGAACTCCTCTATGTCGCTTTCATCTACTGCATGGACCTTGCTTTGTTGCACTTGGTTCTTACAGCAACGGGCATAATGGTTGTTTTTGTTGCAACTATTGCATTTCTTACCATATGCTGGACACTTTTTTGGTGGCTGCTGTGTACCGCATCGACTACATGACTTTCGATTGTCCCTTTCATTTTCGTTCGCTGGCCACGCCTCTTTTTTCACATTGGCGCTCTTTTTGTTAAACGTTTTGTATCCGTTCATTCTCACTGCATCCACGTTGCAGCTACTATCACTGAACAGCTCCTTTGCCTGCAACTTCACAGTCTCTGTAGCCCTACACAGTGCTATGGCTTTTCCCAGGTCTAGATCTTGCTCTCTTAGCAGTCTTTCCCTTAGACCATTATCTGGAATACCACACACCAGTCTGTTTTTTATCAGCGAGTCTGCCAGTCCCCCAAATTCACATGTTTTGCTTCTGTTTCTCAGTTCAGTCACATACTGATCAATAGTCTCACCCGTTTTCTGTACACATGTGAAAAATCTGTGCCTCTCAAACGTCATGTTACGTTTAGGTATGCAGTAGGCCTCAAACCGTTCCATTATTTTATCTAGTTTCATTTTGTCTCCATCAACAGCGAATGTGAAGTTATTATACACCTCCAGCGCTTCATCACCCACGACATGTAAGAACAGTGACGATTTCTGTTTATCACTTTTCTCGTCAGCTCCGATTGCCGCTAAATACAACCCCAAACATTGTTTGAACCTCCTCCAATTTTCAGCCACATTACCTGTCAACTGAAGCGTCGCCGGTGGGTGTAAACCTTCCATTTTTTCACTTCGTTAGCTATTCTCCAATGGTAAGCAACGATGTTCTCTTTTGGCTTGCTAATTTGTGGAGAGCTGATTTAACTTCAGATGTTTTCTCTTCATCTCTTTCAATCACTTCTGACACCATGTATTGATTTCTTTGTGGGTTCAATGACGAGACATTTATGAAAGAGAATGTCTTTTAATCTAAAGTCTGTTCAACTCTTTATACAGCATTCAGGAGGCACCATTATGCTAGTGATGCATCTAGAACGAAACTGAAACTAAACGCAACTGCCTTGCTTCTCTCGGTCACATGCCCTCTGTTGGTCAGGCACAAGCAATCAATACATGCAATTAAGGCATCATAATCGAACAGGCAAATACTATCTCTATTTGCTGATATCATTACAAAGGGAGCACCCTTTTAAATCAGAAGCGAGGAGGAATTTCTTCTCTCAGAGCGTCGTGAATCTTTGGAATTCTCTTCCCCAGAGAGCTGTGGAGGCTGGGTCATTGAATATATTTAAGGTGGAGATAGACAGATTTTTGAAAGGTAAGGGAGTCAAGGGTTATGGGGAGCGGGCAGGGAAGTGGAGTTGAGGCCAAGATCAGATCAGCCATGATCTTATTGAATGGCGGAGCAGGCTCAAGGGGCCAAATGACCTACTCCTGCTCCTACGTCTTCTGTTCTATATTAAGAATGGATTCACGTTTATGGCACTTTGCTGAAACTGTATAATCACACTTAATGGCCCAGAAATTCGGGTCGGGGGCTTCCCGCGGGTGTAAGCCCCCGACCTGCACTTACCTTGCGCGCCGGCAGTTGAGCTGTAGGGCCCCATGGAATTCCGCTCCGGGGCCTGGCCCAGCTGCCGGCGCGCTGTGCTTGCGTGTCCCAGGGGCGTAGTTAGTATGATGCGTCCCCTGGGATCACGTGAGCCATGGGCAGCCAATCGGAGGAGGGAAAAGCCCATTCATAAGATTGACAGGTAGACCTGTCAAAACTTATAAATACTACGGGCCCAAAATAGCAGTAAACCTTCAAATAATTTTTTTTTTAAATCACACTTTTTAAATAAACTATAAATTACATTAAATAACTATTTTAAACAATAATTTAAATTTTGAAAAAAATAATTTTATATTATAACGGGGCTAAAAATAAACTTACCTTGCTTTAAAGTATTTAAAAATAATAAACCTGTGGAAAAATGGTTTAATTTTAATTAATTGACCACTTACCTTGCAAAAAGCAGGCCTTACGCCTGCTTTTTAAATGTGTAAATCCTGCAGACTTACCCTCCCGGGAAAGCCTGTAAAAAAAACCTAAGTTCAAAGCGCACGCGCAGCCTCCCCTGCGTGCGCGTTCGACCGCTGAACCCCTTCGTTCAGAGGATCGGAAGTGCCGGTTTCCCGCGCATGCACAGTGCATGCAGGAAACCAGCAATTCCATTCAGCCTACGGGTGAGTACCCAGTGCGTACTCACCCGGGGAGAGCCGAATTTCTGGGCCATTGCCTTATCAAGGTCAAAATAAGCAAACAACAAAAAAAGCTTCTCTTCGCCATTCATTGAAGGAAGAATGGTAAAATTGACACAACCCCAAAAAGAATAAGAATTATACAGCTCTGAATTAGACGCATTATTCTGATGCTTGCTGCTTCTGTCTGGTGATGTTTCCATGTACATTTAAATCAAATAACGGAGTTGGCCGAGCCTCATTTTGCATGAGTTGATAATGAGTTAAATGAGAAAACCTGCGTTAACAATGGAACACAGACTAGATCATTGATTCATATAAACCTAAGCTAATTTTCAGATGCTGACTGGCCTATGTGCATTTCCAGCTTTTTCTGTTTTTATTTCAGATTTCAACATGTGCTTTTTTTCTTTTTATCCTACCTCATACAAACCTGCTCCCTTAAAATACAGCCACCAGAATTATGCCTGTCTGTTATCAGTGCACACTACTCTATATGAACAGATATAACCTTAATGACTTGGCATGAATGTGATAGACCTAATCCTGAGGCCTCAGTAACACCAGCAGATAATAGCCTTTGTAACAAACTCTTTGATCGTATCACCCAGTTAAGGTCCACTGACATTGATCTCATTCATCTCTATACATATTACTTTTTTAATTGGGTTAGCTATGAGACAAAGGAAGTGAGCCTTTGGCTTAGTGGTAGTATTTCCACCTCTGAGTCAGACGGCGAAGGGTTGGAGGCCCACTCCAGACAACGCCATCAAGTGGAGACTAGACTGGTCTCTAAATACTGCTTTGTCATCTATCTGGGTACTTGCATCTGGATGGAGTGACCACAGGATCAGCGGTAATATTTCCACCTCTGAGTCATAAGGATTGGGTCTGGGTCCCATTCCAGACAGCCCCAGTGAACGGAGACTGTCGTGCCAAATCTGAAAATGGGGTTGACCTCTAATGGGGGTTATTAAGCCTGTCGGATCTGGGTGGCACCCCATCGTAAAGGGTAGGTGGCAATTTTTGGTCTTGGTTGCAGCCACCTAGGAGAAGGTACTCCAAAGATAAAAACTGTGAGGAAGGCTGTTCTTCCCTAGTAAGTGGCTCATGGATCTCGTGTGTGTGAGACTTGAGTTATGACTTGCGCAAGGGCGGAACTCAATGGACCAATGAACTAGACACAGGAGCTGAGACAAAGACAGAAAATGCTGAAAAAGCACACAGCAGGTAAGTCAGTATCTACAGAGAGTTCAGACAAATTAACATTTGGGGGGCGGACCCTTCTTCAAAACTGAAAAATAAAAGGTTGTCAGACATACAATCAGAAAAAAGGGAGGGGTAATATATTGTCTTGATATGTTACATTATTCTTGTTGTGTATGTACCTTTAAGAGAATAGCTGGTCTCAGACTGCACTACCGGCAGTGACCAGCCCTGTATAAAAGGCGCTAGAGAGCCTCTGTTGTTTAGTTTCGTTATTGACTTCCACCAGTAAAGATCTGTTTGTTTTCTCTCCTGCTAGTTCGTGTCTCAATCATTCACGGACTTAACACTGGTGACGAGTAAGAAACATACTTACCTGCAACTCGGCAGCAGCTCCGACGACGTTGTTGAAGGTCGGAGCCAGAAGAAGAAAAAAAAATAGAGTCCATTGAAACTCGAGAAACGGGCGTCGACCGTCAATCATCGGGTTCAAAACTTGCAGGAGAGATTGTCCAGAGCCAGGCTGGGTTCCTCGGTCCGTGGTTTCCCAGCTAATCGGGCTGGTGGCAGGTAGTGCTCTGATCCTTCCTGGGCTGCGGCGGGCTGAAGCTCGATCGGGTGGCCTTTCAACGGGGCCGGGCAGCGAGTCGGGAAGCAAAGAGAGAGAGAGAGGGTGGAGCACACAGGGCGCGGCCGGTGTTTCGAAGCCGGGCAGCGTTCGGACCTAAGAAGAGGGAGGGAAGTGTCCCAGAGGGTCCGCTCCACGACAGGAAAATAATAAAAGAAAAAGAATCAATATTTAACGCGCAGGAAACCGTGGTTAGCAGCACTAACAACAGCGGGGAAGAAGACAAAGCGCGGGAGGTGCCATTTTGTTAAATCGGGGAAGAAGGCAAAGCGCGGGAGGCGCAATTTTAGATTTGCAAGATGCCGAAGACTGGCTGTATCACTGCTTTCGATAATACATTAGAGGACTGGACCACGTATGTGGAAAGAGTCGAGGTATATTTCGAGGCAAACGAAATAGCGGAGGGGAAAAAGGCATCGATATTGCTAAACTTAATGGGCGCTAGAACGTACGGCCTATTGCGGGATCTGATTACTCCAGCCAAACCGAAGGCGAAGAGTTTTAACGAAATTGTTGCTGTTCTACAGGAACACTTAAACCCTGCACCGCTGTTGATAGCAGAAAGATTTAAATTCCACAGGAGAACTCAGCACAAAGATGAGAGCAATGCTGAGTATCTTACGGAACTACGCAAGCTATCAAAGCACTGCCAGTTCGGAGCAGGACTGGCAGATACCCTACGGGCCAAATTTGTCTGTGGACTCCTGAGTGAAGGAACACAGAAGAAGTTACTCGCAGAAAAAGAGCTGACGCTAGATAAGGCTTTCAGCGTCGCAGTATCGTATGAAGCAGCAGCCAGGGGAGCTGCAGAAATTCAACAAAAACCACAGGAATACGGCACCCACGAAATGACACGGGGATTTGCAAAATGTTATCGCTGCGGCAGAACTAACCATGACCAGAAGGACTGCTGGTCCAAAGACAAAATATGCAGACAATGCAGGAAGATTGGATACATTGCACGAGTTTGTAGGTCTGGGAAGAAGACCAGCGACAACAAAAAGGCTACTAAGGAACCGTACAAGAAAGTACAAAAGATGACGGACAGTAGTTCCGAAGACCAGATGAGCGATAGTGAATCCGAGAACAGGAGATTAAGCTGTCTCAAACTTCACAATGTAATCGCAAAAGAGGATCACCGAACCATTTGGGTCACCCTCACGATAGCAGGGTCCCAAGTTAAAATGGAATTGGATACAGGATCAGCGCTAACCGTCATGAATTGACGAGACTACGAGCGGCTATTTTCACACATACCCTTGAGAGAGACATCCATTGTCTTGACGACGTATACAGGGCAAAAAGTATACCCCAGAGGAAAATAAGGGTGCCTGTCGAATACAATGGCAAGAAAATACGGAAATTGTATCTCTACATACTGCCAAATGGTGGACCACCGTTATTGGGACGGGAATGGATCAGGAAGATAAACTTAGATTGGCATTCCATTCATGCAATGACGGTGGACGGTAAAAAAGATGAAGACGTCACTCCTGGACGATTGTCAACAATCTTAGCTAACGCCAAAGAGGTATTTCAACAAGAACTGTGCACGCTTAAAGGCGTAACCGCCTCGATAAAAATAGAAGAGAATGCAGTTCCCAAGTTTTTCAAAGCGAGACCGGTACCATATGCAATTCGCCCAGCTGTCGAGGCAGAGCTGGAGAATCTGGAGAAGGCGGGCGTGTTGTCTAAGGTCGACTGGAGCGAGTGGGCGACACCCATCGTTCCTGTCATGAAGAAAACGTTAAGCAATAAGTCCGGAGAGCCAAGGAAGATTTGCATCTGTGGGGATTTCAAGGTGACGGTGAACCCTGTCCTTCGCACAGTACAATATCCTCTTCCAAGGATAGAAGACATCTTCGCCTCGCTGTCTGGAGGAAAGCGTTTTACAAAAATTGACCTGGCACAAGCATATTTGCAGATGGAGGTTGAAGAGTCCTCTAGGAAGTATCTCACGATAAACACTCAGAAAGGTCTTTACCAGTATCATCGATTGGTATTCGGAGTAGCATCGGCTCCGGCGATATGGCAAAGAGCGATGGAACAAGTCCTGCAAGGGATTCCGGGGACTCAGTGTTACTTGGACGACATCCTTGTAACAGGTGAAGATGACAGTGAACACCTTAACAACCTAGAACAGGTGCTCACTAGACTACGGGAACATGGGCTGCGAGCCAACCGCCCCAAGTGTGAATTTTTTTAAGAAACTGATATCGTATTGTGGCCACGTGATTGATGAAGAGGGGTTACATAAGTCCCCTGACAAAATTGAAGCGGTTGTTAAGGCCCCAGCGCCTGAAAATGTGTCGCAACTGAGGTCATTCCTCGGGTTGGTGAATTACTATCATAAGTTTTTGCCGAATTTGTCGACAATCCTGCACCCACTGAATGCCCTGCTACGAATGGGGGGAACATGGAAATGGAGCGATGATTGTAAGCGTGCTTTTTGGAAGAGTAAGGACTTAATCACTTCAAAGGAAGTATTGGCTCACTACAACCCAGCACTGCCAATCAGGCTGGCGTGTGATGCGTCTCCCTACGGCATTGGGGCGGTACTGTCACATAAATTCCTTGATAGTTTGGAGAGGCCGATAGCTTTTGCGTCACGCTCGTTAACTTCTGTCGAGCGTAACTATGCCCAGATTGACAGAGAGGCCCTCAGCCTAGTGTGGGGGGTGAAGAAGTTCAATCACTACCTGCACGGTCAAAAATTTACTCTACTAACCGATCATCAACCTCTTGTCTCCATTTTCAACCCTCAGAAGGGCGTACCGATAATGACAGCACAACGGCTGCAGAGATGGTCCCTTTTCCTAGGGGCACACCAATATGACATCGAGTACAAAGGAACTAAACAGCATGGAAATGCTGATTGATTGTCACGTCTACCATTGCCGACGGTGGAAGAAGAAGACCTTGCAGTGGATCCAATGGAGTTATTCCACTCGACCATAGTCGAATGTCTTCCTGTGACGAATGCAAACATAGAAAAGGAAACACGGAATGACCCGACACTATCACGGGTCTATGATTTAACGGTGAAGGGATGGCCAGCACATGGCGAACCACTGCTGCCAGCATTCTCGCCGAGAAGAGAACAGCTGTCAGTGTGCAGGGGAACCTTGATGTGTGGATCCAGAGTAGTAATTCCACCTAAGTTGACGGGTACAGTGCTCAATGAGCTTCATGAGGGTCATCTGGGTGGGGTAAAAATGAAGAGCTTAGCCAGAGCGTTTGTGTGGTGGCCGGGAATCGATAGAGAAATCGAAGAGATGACCAAGAGCTGTGCAGGATGCCAGAAGGTCCAAAACGCCCCACCACAAGCTCCTCTGCATCCATGGGAGTGGCCCTCATCTCCATGGCAAAGGGTGCACATTGATTTTGCTGGTCCCTTCATGGACTCGATGTTTTTAATTGCGGTGGATGCACATTCAAAGTGGCCAGAGGTAATAAAAATGTCCTCAACCACCACGGAAAAAACTATCACAGTTTTACGAACCATATTCGCCAGGAATGGGCTGCCTGAACAGATTTGCTCTGACAATGGACCACAGTTTGTGTCTGAAGAGTTCCGGAGGTTCTTAAAGAACAATGGTGTTAAGCATTACACATCTGCCCCATATCATCCAGCCACTAATGGATTGGCCGAGAGGTTTGTCCAAACATTCAAGAAGGCTATCAAGGCAATGTGTAATGAAGAGATACCCCTACAACACAAGGTGGACAACTTCTTGTTTGCCTACCGGAATGCGACACATGCGGTTACCAACCAAACTCCAGCCACGATGTTCTTCAATCGAAGACTACGATGCCGCTTGGATTTGGTTAAGCCAAACGTCCGAAGAGATGTGGAGAACAGGCAGTTTCAGAATATGAATGAAAGGCCAACCAGGAGTTTTAAGATAGGGCAACCAGTTTTGGCCCGGGACTACCGCACTGAGAAATGGCAGCCAGGAACGATTTGTACACGACAAGGACCTCTCATGTATACCGTGGACGTTGGGGAGAGCATTGTAAGACGCCATGCTGACCAGATTCTAGAGTCACTGGAAAACGTTAACTCCACACCACGATCTGATACACCTGGTAATGAAATCGACGTTCCAATTGCAGCTACCACAGAACCGTTAATATTGGAAGCAGATGAACCAAACAACGACATTGATTCCGACTCAACATTGCCAGAAGAACCTGTTACCCCAAAGAGGCGTTATCCAGACAGAATCAGGAAGCCTCCTCAAAGACTGAACTTATAATTGCTTAAACTTAACCAATGTATCTAGCAACAGTAATTGTGATTGTAATTCGTTATCATTTAGTTGTTAAATGAATGTTATGTACTGTTTATCTAAAAGGGGAGGAATTGTTGTGTATGTACCTTTAAGAGAATAACTGGTCTCAGACTGCAGTACCGGCAGTGACCACCCCTGTGTAAAAGGCGCTAGAGAGCCTCTGTTGTTTAGTTTCATTATTGACTTCCACCAGTAAAGATCTGTTTGTTTTCTCTCCTGCTAGTCCGTGTCTCAATCATTCACGGATTTAACAATTCTACTCATGATTTCTGTAGTGTCCGTGTGTTGATAAAGACACTGAAGACAGGAGTTGGTTCATAGGTATTTACTAAGCAAAGTCTGGGGGGGGGTTCGAACGGATATATACAGTATACAGGCTTATATAGCCCGAGTGGCAATTACCGGCATTACAGCACACCTGGGGCTCTTAAAGGCACATACACCACAATTCCTCCCCTTTTAGCTAACCAGTACATCATATTTTAAGTAATTATTAATTACATGTTATAAGCAAAATAATATACATTGCTGTAGTTAATTAATTATAAGTTAGTCTCTCAGGAGGCTTCCTGACTCGGTCCGGATAACGCCTCGGGGGTGTAGTAGTTTCTGGTGGTGTAGTAGGTTCTTCTGGCAAGGCTGATTCGGCTTGAATGCCAGTGTCGGGTTCATCGGGTTCCAGTATCACCGGATCGGAGGTAGAATGAGAGGCGATCTTATTGAAACATATAAGATTGTGAAGGGGCTTGATCGGGTGGATGCGGTGAGGATGTTCCCAATGATGGGCGAAACTAGAACTAGGGGGCATAATCTTAAAATAAGGGGCTGCTCATTCAAAACTGAGATGAGGAGAAACTTCTTCACTCAGAGGGTGGTAGGTTTGTGGAATTTGCTGCCCCAGAAAGCTGTGGAAGCTACATCATTAAATAAATTTAAAACAGAAATAGATAGTTTCCTAGAAGTAAAGGGAATTAAAGGTTACGGGGAGCGGGCAGGAAATTGGACATGAGTCTAGGTTCAGAATGTTCATGGCCCTGTGGGTAGTGGAGTGGGCCCAGGGGCCGTGTAGCCTTGTTCTGCTCCTACTGTGTTCTAATTCTGTGTTAGATTTCAGGAGATGGTTTTATTCCTGTTCCTGGCTGGGGTGGAGATCGCCTTTACAGAAGGTAAGTACTGTAGAAAATATAGGGACAGAGTGATCTCCTGGAAGAATTTCGATCGCCTAGATGGGTCGGAGAGGAATTTCCCAGATTTTTTTCTCCCAAATTGGCCATTGGGTCTATCTGGTTTTTCGCCTCTCCCAGGAGATCACATGGGTTCGGGTGGATGCAGAGTGATAGAAGATTTGAGGTTAGGATCAGATCAGCCATGATCTTATTGAATGGTGGAGCAGGCTCGAGGGGCCGATTGGCCTACTCCTGCTCCTACTTCTTATGTTCTTATGTTCTTATGTTCATCATTAGATGTATAGAGTTGTGGTGTAGGTTGTCCCTTTTCAGATGACTTTATGATTTGGTCAGCATGGCGCCTTATTATGCTTTCTCCGATGTCCACGGTATACATCAGTGGTCCTAGTTGTGTGCAGATGGTTCCAGGCTGCCATTTCTCGGTACGGTAGACCCGGGCCAAAACTTGTTGACCTATCTGGAAGGTTCTAGTTGGCCTTTCATTCATGCCTTGAAACTGCCGGTTCTCCACGTCCCTTCTGATGTTGGGCTTGACCAAATCCAGCCGGCATCTTAGGTTTCTATTGTAGAACATCATGGCGGGAGTTTGGTTGGTCACCATATGTGTTGCATTCCTGTATGCGAATAAGAAGTTATCCACCTTGGCTGAAGTTTTATGTCTTCATTACGCATGGCCTTTATGGCCTTCTTGAAGGTCTGGACAAACCTTTCAGCCAATCCATTGGTGGTGGGATGGTATGGGGCGGACGTGTAGTGCTTAACCCCATTGTTTTTTAAGAACTTTCTGAATTCTTCGGACACAAATTGCGGTCCATTATCAGAACAGATCTGTTCAGGCAGCCCATTCCTGGCGAATATGGTCCTTAATACTGTGATGATTTTTTCCGTGGTGATGGAGGACATCTTTATTACCTCCGGCCACTTGGAGTGTGCATCAACCGCGATTAAGAACATTGGCCTAGAAATTCAGTCGCATTTGTGCCCACTTATTGGCTATAAAGTGGTTTGCGCCTGAAGTTTTTTATCGCCCGAAATTCAGATGGACCCTAACATCGGCGTTAGCCGGTAGCGCCGCGCCGGCACCGATGACGTCATCGGTGTGCGCAGCGCCCCGGTTGCAATGCTATTCCGGCCCGATGGCCAAATTCAGTTGCGGCCGCCTCGCCCGTGGCAGCCGCAAACAGCGTTTGTGAAACGGGGTCTTGCAGCTCCGACAGGCCGGCGCATAAAGGTGGAGCGGCAGCCGGCCGCTTTCCCGGCGGCCGCCTGCCCGCACCTCCCTCCCCGGACTCCTGCACCACCCCCCCGCGGCATTGATGTCTGAGTCCCGCGAGCCCGGCACTTCTCCGTGGTGCCGGGCTCATTTGCCGGGGGAATCCATCGGTGATCTGACGGCTGCAGGCAGCTCCTCCTTAAGAGAAGGAGGAGGCCTGCAGTACCCCAGCCTGCCGCACCGCATTGGGTGCCGCAGCGGGAGCTGGACGCCTGAAAGTGACATTCATCGCCCCTAGCGAGGCGGCCAAACCCTGCAATAGCGCCCGCCGCCGTCTTGGCCCGTCGCAACTGAATTTTAGGCGGGCGCTACGGGAATCCTGGCGGGCGCAAAATTTCGGGCGCAAAAGACCTGGCGGGGCCATACCGAATTTCTAGGCCATTGAGTCCATAAATGGACCAGCAAAGTCGATGTGCACCCTTTGCCAGGGAGATGAGGGCCACTCCCATGGATGTGGAGGGGCTTGTGGTGGAGCGTTTTGCACCTTCTGGCATCCTAGGCAGCTCTTGGTCATTTCTTCGATGTCTCCATCGATACCTGGCCACCATACAAACGCCCTAGCTAGGTTCTTCATTTTCACTCCACCCAGATGCCCCTCGTGAAGCTCCTTTAGCACTTTATCCTGGAGTTTGGGTGGAATCACCACTCTGGATCCACACATCAAGGTTCTTTGGCACACTGACAGCTGTTCTCTTCTTTGCGATAATGCTGGCAACAGTGGTTCGCCATGTGCTGGCCATCCCTTCACTGTTAAATCGTAGACCTGTGAGAGAGTCGGGTCATTTCTCGTCTCCCTTTCAATGGCAGAATTTGTCACTGGTAGACATTCCACTATGGTAGAGTGGAACATCTCTACTGGGTCTACTGTAGGTGCCTCTTCTACCGTTGGCAATGGTAGGCGCGATAAACCGTCAGCATTCCCATGCTGTTTTGACCCTTTGTATTCTATGTTGTATTGGTGTGTGTTAAGTCTGTGTGTCCCAGTTATGCTTATTATAAATCACTGGACACAGACCACAAGAATAACTTTAACAGGTCTTTACTATTCGGAGGTCAGGGCTGAACTGCCCAGTAAATCACTACACAACGCTTATATACCGGTGTGGTCAACACCGGTACTACAGTATACAGCAGCCAAGAGAAAGTAGTACATCTCTTAAGGTGGAACAGGTTACATACACCACAATCCTCCCTTTTTAGCTTAACAGTTATATCCCCATTTAACATAACATAATAACATATATAGATATTATATATATATACAACTTCATGCAAAACAGTTCAAAGATTCAGTCTCTGAGGAGGCCTCCTGATTCGAGATGGATAATGCCTTTCAGGGGTCTCTGATTCTCGTTGCTGGGGTGACTCATCTAGTTGATCTCTTATGGATTGGACATCATCATCAGGTACATTCACTTCTGAGGTAGATACTTCAGGTTCACTAACTTCTTCCACGGTTGTCTCTGCCGTAACCCTGGGTTCGACCCTTGTTCTCGATTCTACCAGTTGGTCAGCATGACGCCGTATTACATTTTCACCAATATCTACTGTGTACATCAGGGGTCCTTGTCTGGCCCTAATTGTTCCAGATTGCCATTTCTCGTTTTTATAGTCCTTGTGGACCACCTTTACCTCTATCTTCCCAAACATAAGCGAAAAGGGGATTAAAAAAATCAGAGCATTAAGATCTTTCCTCATGCAGCTATGTATATTTTATATGGTTGGGTTATGTTATCAACCTGGCTTCTGAATGGTCAAGTGTCCTGTGCAGTAACTTGCCAAATGGACAGAATTCTGACCCTTTTTAGTTTAGCAACACTGGCAAAAATCAGTTAAACTGATTATCTAAAGTTAAAGTCCATTGGGAAATTTTAAAGTGTTCTTTTAATAAATACAGCTACTATTAAATTCACATCGGTCAGCTCAGCTGGGGCCGAATGAATTCACTCCACTGTTGTCAGTTCTGAACTAGCCTGGCCGCTTCAATCATCTGTATCCCTTCCTGTGACAAGCCTCTCTTGACATTGTCTATCCAGTGCTTCCTTGGTCTTCCTCAACTTCTTGTTCCATGTACCTTTATATGTAGCACCATGAAATGTATTCTAGCTGTTTACATTCTTGAAACGTGCCCAAACCATTGCAGTCTTCTTCCTTGGATCTTCTGTATAAGCATGTTACTTGACCAAGCAATGTTTTTTTATATCATTCTTGATTCTTTGCATCCTGGATACTCCCAGTATTCCTCTCAACCAACTCATCTCATGTTCCAGCACTCAGATCCGTATAACATGAGGATAACCATCGCTTCATACACTCTTACCTTCCTTTTTATAGAAATATCTTAAGCCTTCCATATCCTGCTTAATCTTCCAAAAGCAGCAGAAGCAAACCCAATTGATCCTTTGATGTTTTCATCACAACTCCCATTCTCTCATACTAACCCACCAAGGTTTCAAACTTTTCCACCTGTTCAGCTGCATCCCCTCGAACTGTAATGTGTACATCTTCCTGATGCTTCACAAATGACATGACCCTTGTCTTCTTTGTGTTAATCTGTAATCCAAATTTTCTACTCTCCACATACATTTTTATCAGTTAATCTCGGCAAATTTGTTTTCAGTAAATTCCTAGTTTCATATTTTTTTTTAATTTCCTTAACTTTGTGCACTGGTAAATCAATTTTTATGTTGAGCCTCAGGCAAATTACTGTCTTACTGAAATGAAAAACTTGTATCTTCCATTTGTACTGAAAATTTGTCAAATGATTAGAATAAGCCAATCTGGGCCTTAAAATCTCACAACACAGCTCTGGTTTAAATTGGACTCTGAACTCTGTACTCTCATACTTTGAAACATTGTGATTTGCAAACTGAAGTAAATATTGCACAAGTCTTTTGCACATTAAAGCTATAGGCCATCCCATATAATCTATTTCAAAACATACTAGCAGATTGCCCAGGGTGTTGCTCACAGTAAATCACAGATTACTTTATCGTAAGGAGGTGATTTTGGGATGGGGCGCATCTCCACAGAAACGATCTAGAAAAATGTTTGTAAGAGATGTGCTCGGAAACAACTAAGTAAGTGTTTTAATTGGTTTTGGTGAAATATATAAAGGCCTAGAAATTAGATAACGCAAGAAAACGGGCGCAGGCACCATGATGCGAGATATGCCGTGCCGATTCAAAAAGCGCAGGCAGCACATCAACTTCGTGCTGCCTGCTAATTATAATGATTGCAGCACACGGCCTAGTGCTGAACGCGCTGCTGGCAGGCTGTGCGCTCAGCAGGGGGCCAAAGTTCACGTTGTTCGAGCAAGGCTAGCTTGACTTAAAGCTATCCTGCTCCTCTTAAAGGCAGTCTGCAGCTCTTAAAGCTGAGCTGCCTTCTGCAGATAAAAAATAAATAAATGTGCTTCAGCACGAGGCAGTCTGCACCTCCTAAAGGTGAGCTGCCTTCTGCTGATCAAAAATGGTAAAAGTGCTTCAGCAGCAACACAAATGGCTCAAAAGGCCAGGGAAAGGGCACCCAGGATCTCTGACGCAGCACTCGAGTTTTGTGCAGGGGGTCAACACTGGAAGAGAGGTCCTCTACCCACAGGGAGCCAGGAGACCCTCCAGAAAGAAAGATGTGGAACCAGATCACCAAGGCTGTTACTGCCAGCAGTGTCACACCCAGGACCTGGCTCCAGTGCCCAAAGAAGTTTCATGACCTCAGATGAGTGGTCAAGGTCAGTGAATGCATCTTCAAAAGCTGTCTCCTACCAACTACACCACTAGCCTCACACACTGCTCAATGCACCACACCCCCATCACTCGCCTACCAACAATCTCTACCAAACATGAAGCACACCTCACATTCTAAGCTTCACCTCACCCCCTTGGAGAAGACAGTGCTGGCCATTCTTGGCAGGGGCATGACTGAGCCCTTGGCCAGCAGCAGGGCTTAAAGAATACAAGATGCCAGTATCTTCATACATTATCCTCCTTCTCGCATCCCACTTCCACCTCATCCCACAATATCTTCTGATTTACAAGCTACATATGGTGTAAGCATGCACCTTTTGCTTTACCTCCCACCCCTCACCACAACCCTACCCTTGTGCCTTCCTCATTTCAGACACACAAGAAATCCAGCCTGCCCAGCCAGTGGTCGACCAAGAAGAGGGAGAGGAGAGTGAAGAAGAAGAAACACCATCACTCGATTTCACACTCCCAGCCACCAGCACCTCGGTCATCCTGCAAGGCCATCTGGAGTATCCCCCACTGAAAGTCAGCAGCCTTCCACCAACCATGCTGCAGCCACTGGGGTAGCACTGCATGATGTCACTAGGATTGGCAAAGGCACAGGCAAGACAGTCACTAAGGGAATGCACAAGGGTGATTAGCTAATTTTTTGATGTAACATTGGATGCATATTTGGATAAAGATGGATTGGAAAGTTTGCTTTGTGGTGGCTTTTATTTCACCACTGTGGCTACAAGGATGGTCAGTAACAGAGGGAAGGTAAGGTGTGGGACAAATGTTGAAAGGGATATTAGGGTTGTGTACACTTGTACCATGGGCAGATGATTTGATCCTGGATATCCCAGCCAGAACGGGGCTGTCTGGGTTGCCTCCTTCCTTCTGCTTTCTCCTCTTCTGCTTCGTCCTCCTCAATCTCCAAGCAGATTGTTCCCTTTGCCGCCTCTGCTCTATCTCTGTGTCATGCTGCAGCCCAAGAGCAACTGCAACTAGAGCCCCCAGGACTGGGAGCAAGTGGTGTCTCAGAGGCCTTCCTTTAAGAGCCAAAGCCTTGCAAATGTCCAACAGCACTCCCTGCATTCCCTGCACACTTTAACAACTTTTTAAATATATTACACCAAGGCACTATTCCAATAAAATGTAAAGCAACCAGTACAAAACCAAAAATCTAAACTTAACTGAAAGTTGTGTGTGCCTCTTTAAGAAGCGCTGGTAGTGGCTCCGTTGTACTGCTGCATGCACGTTCAGCTGTGCGTGGTTTGGAGAGGGCGATAGTAAGAGCAGCAACATCCAAAATCCAAAATCCCACGCTGATTGATGTTACGATCTGGATCATTTAAATGTGTGAAGTGAGTGCAGGCAACATCAGCGTTGCCAACCTGCCCAAAATGGCAGCCGCGGATTCCACACCGGAAGCGAGGTGGCTGCCATTTTTTCTTCCAAACTGGCTTTAACAGCCAGCACTAACAGCTCCAGTTTCCCAGCCAAAGTGTCTTCCTCACCAACTGAAGTTGGTAAATAAATAAATGACTTTGTTGTCCTCACATACCATAGTAACTGAAATAAATAATCTGTGCATGTGTCAGGGAAAAAAACATTCAATTTGCACTACAAAACTGGGCATTTGGCTTTTTTCTCAAGTAAATGAGGCTCTTTTATTAACTTTAATACAGAGTCACCTCTCTCACACACACCCCATTTGGCATACAAGCCAACTTGGTGTGGTTAACACAATTACTTTTATTCAGCTACAAAAGTGATATAATGGAGTCAGACCATCGCTGGCAGCTACAATATCAAATCAGCAGACTATTTAGAAAATAAGCATTTTCTCATGAAACAAAGTCAAGTATATTTTATAATATAAAAATCTACATTTCTCTAAGGTGCTTTGTAAAGCAAAGCACACAAATCAAGTTATTTGTTTCAACAAACAGTTTTTTGAAACATAGCTTGAAATATTAATATTTATGTGATGGGCCTTCAATAACCACAAAACTAGAAGTTATAGACTTAAACAAGTTGGCTTTTAATCACTAAGATCAGAGCTAACATCTCAACACGCCGACTGGTTCACAGGAATGAGTCATACAGATCCTGGGATCTTTATGCAAGAGAAGTCAGGGGCGGAGCCAAGAGCCAAGACCTGGAACCTCCCAGGTTAGTCGGGAAAGAGGAAGTGACACTATACACAGTGGGGGAGGGTAATATACATGAGTGCAAAACGAATACAGGATCAAGACAAACAGATTTCATTACATTATGTTTTACAGTTTTGTCTCAAATAGGGCAGAAAATGAAGGAAATGGGGGCAAAAAGGCCTGTGGTAAATCTAGTGAGCTCCAACCAGGAAAATGGGATGGAGTCACAGTGAGGTTGGGGCAGTGAGTGAAAGTCATGCCCAAACCCTCCTCCAGCGATGAACCTACCCAGAAGAAGATTCAGCCCATAAAATACAATGTTTTGAGAAATAATTATAGAAATTACAATTCATTTCCAAATCAGCTACAACAATATCAAATAGGAAGTCTGTGTGAACAAGAATATAAAACTGAAGAAGAGATTAAACTAAGTTGCATCTTTTATTCTGAAGTAAATATCTCCAGCACAATACTTAGTGTTACCAAAAGGTTCTGTTTATCATAGAATGATACAGCACAGAAGGTAGCCATTTGTTCCATTGTGCCTGTTTTGGCTCTTTGAAAGAGCTATCCAATTAGTCCTACTCCCCTGCTCTTTCCCCAAAGGCAGCAATTTTTTCCTTTTCCAGTATTTATCCAATTCCCTTTTGAAAGTTATTATTGAAACTGCATCAGCCACCCTTTCATCCAGTGCATTTCATATTATAATGACACGGTGAGTAAAATCATTTTTTTTCCTCATCTCGCCTCGGTTTGTTTTGCCAATTACTTTAAATCTGTGTCCTCTGGTTATCGACCCTTTTGCCACTGGACACAGTTTCTGTTTATTTACTCTATTAAAACCCTTTAAGATTTGGAACACCTCTGTTAAATCTCCCCTTAACCTTCTCTGCTCTAAGGAGAACAACCCCAATTTCCCTAGTCTTTCTATGTAACTAAAGTATTTCATTCCTGGTACCATTCTAGTCAATCTCCTCTGCACCCTCTCTAAGGCCTTGACATTCTTCTTAGTGTGGTGCCCAGAATTCAACAATATACTCCAGCTGGGGCCTAACCAGTATTTAATAAAGGTTCAGCATAACTTCCTTGCTTTTGTACGCTATGCCTCTATTTATAAAGCCAAGCTTTTTAACAGCCTTCTCAACTTGTTCTGCCACCTTCAAATACTTGTGTACATACACCCCCAGGTCTGTCTGTTCCTGCCAAAATTCCATTTGCCATGTGTCTGCCCATTTCACCAGTCTATGACCTCATGAAGCTCATTACTATCCTCCTCATTGTTTACTACATTTCCGAGTTTCGTGTCATCAGCAAACTTTGAAATTATGCCTTGTATACCCAGCTCGAGGACATTATATATATCAAAAAGAGCAGTGGGCCCAACACCAATCCCTGGGGAACACCACTGTACACTTTCCTCCAGTCTGAAACACAACTGTTCACCACTAAACTCTGCTTTCTGTCTCTTTACCAATTTTATGCAGCTACTGCACCTTTAAACCCATGGGCTTTAATTTTGACAACAAGTCTATTATGTGGTATTTTATCAAAGGCCTTTTAAAAGTCCAAATACATAACATCAAATGTACTACACTCAACAACAACAACTTGTATTTATATAGCGCCTTTAACGTAGTAAAACGTCCCAAGATTTTTCACAGGAGCGTTACCAAACAAAATTTGACACCGAGTCACATAAGGAGATATTAGGGCAGATGACCAAAAGCTTGGTCAAAGAGGTAGGTTTTAAGGAGCGTCTTAAAGGAAGAAAGTGAGGTAGATGTGGAGAGCTTTAGGGAGGGAATCCCAGAGCTTAGGGCCTAGGCAACAGAAGGCACAGCCACTAATGGTGGAGTGATTTAAATCAGGGATGCGCAAAAGTCCAGACTTGGAGGAGCGTAGATATCTCAGAGGGTTGTAGGGCTGGAGGAGGTTACAGAGGTTTGTTTTTATTATTCGTTCATGGGATGTGGGCATCGCTAGCAAGGCCAGCATTTATTGCCCATCCCTAATTGCCCTTGAGAAGGTGGTGGTGAACCGCCTTCTTGAGCCGCGGCAGTCCGTGTAGTGAAGGTACTTCCACAGTGTTGTTAGGGAGAGAGTTCCAGGATTTTGACCCAGTGACGATGAAGGAATAGCGATATGCTTCCAAGTCAGGATGGTGTGTGATTTGGAGGGGAACTTGGAAGTGATGGTGTTCCCATGCGCCTGCTGCCCTTGTCCTTCTAGGTGGAAGAGGTCACGGGATTGGGAGGTGCTGCCGAAGAAGCCTTGGCGAGTTGCTGCAGTGCATCTTGTAGATGGTACACACTGCAGCCACAGTACGCCAGTGGTGGAGGGAGTGAATGTTTAAAGTGGTGGATGGGGTGCCAATCAAGCGGGCTGCTTTGTCCTGGATGGTGTCAAGCTTCTTGAGTGTTGTTGGAGCTGCACTCATCCAGGCAAGTGGAGAGTGACGTAAGAAAACTACTAAGCACTTGGTTTGAGTATAAAACAAGGCTTTAATCAACTGTTTCATAACCATGAGTTTCTAGTTACATCACTAGTTCCTGGTTACAAAAACGTCCTGAGCAAGCTGGGCCCATGCCCGAGTATTTATACTTTCCTTGGATGGCGCCACCAGCTGGCCGCCCAGTGTTATCTCATGAGTCATTTCAACATGAATGGTAAAATTCATGACAGAGAGTATTCCATCACACTCCTGATCTGTGCCTTGTAGATGGTGGAAAAGCTGTGAGGAGTCAGGAGGTGAGACACTCACCGCAGAATACCTAGCCTCTGACCTGCTCTTGTTGCCACATTATTTATGTGGTTGGTCCAGTTAAGTTTCTGGTCAATGGTGACCCCCAGGATGTTGATGATGGGGGATTTGGCGATGGTAATGCCGTTGAATGTCAAGGAGCGGTGGTTAGACTCTCGCTTGTTGGAGATAGTCATTGCCTGGCACTTGTGTGGCGCTTCCCATTACTCATTTACTGTTTTACCCACCAATCTTTGATTCCAATGCACCTGGGCCAGATCCCTTTTCAACTCACTGAAATTAGCCCTCCTCCATAGTTGAATATTTTCACATTTGATTGTTCCTTGTCCTTTTCCATAACTATTCTAAACCTAATGATATTGTGTTCACTGTTTCACAAATGCTCTCTCACTGAAACATGCGCTACATGCACCAGTTCATTCCCCAGAACTAGACCTATCACTGCTTCCTTACCCGTTGGGCTGGAAACACGCTAAACAAGAAAGTTCTCTTGTACAGATTTCAGAAATTCCTCCCCTTCTTTGCCCTTTATTTTCCCAGTCTATATTAGGATAATTGAAGTCCCCCATTATCAATACTCTAAAGTTCTTGCATCTTTCTGCAATTTGCCTGCAAAATTGCACCTTTATCTCCTTCCCACCATTTGGTGACCCATATTATACACCCAGTAGCATAATAGCTCCTCTATTGTTCCTTAATTCTAATTGAATAAATTCTGCCTTTGAACCCTCAAGTATATCATCCCTTTCTAGTGCTGTAACAGTGTCTTTGTTCAATACTGCCACTCCCTCCTTTTTTTACCACCCTAACTTTCCTAAATACCTTGTAGCCAGGAATATTAAGTGCTCCCCTTGATTGAGCCAGGTCTCCAGTATTGCCACTATATCATAATCGTATGCGTTACTTGTGCCTACAGCTCATCAACCTCATTTACCATGCTCTGGGCATTTACGCACATGCACTCTAAACCCATCTTAGTCTGCCTCACATTTCCCCGCTGTCTGATTCCTCCTTTTTCTGAACTACTCTTTATTCTAATGCTGTTTGTCTCTCCCAGTCCTCTGTGCACCTTGTTTCTCCTCTCTGATGCTTCATCCTGGTGCCCTCTCCAGCCAAATTAATTTAAAGCCTCCCCCAGAGCACTATTTAACCTCTCAAGGACACTGGGCTCAGCTCTGTTGCGGTGCATCCTGTCTATCTTGTACAAGTGAAGTGCATGTGAGGGCACATGTGAAAGACACAACATACAGATCAGATCAGATCATGGGTGGTGTGTGTGTGTGTGTGTGTGGGGTGGAGCGGTACTATTGTTACGCTCCTGAGATATGCTTTTATATGATTAGATATTGAACAGTATGGACATGTTTCTGAACGTAAGACACTGAAACTGCTTAATGGAATGAGTAGCACTGCTGATCTCAAAACAAAAAGGGGGCAAGCACTTTGCTGGGAGTGTACTATAGGCCCCCAAACAGTCAGGGGGAGATAGTGGAACAGATATGTAGGCAAATCTCAGAGAAATGTAGAAATAATAGGGTAATAATCGTAGGGGATTTCAACTTCCCCAATATTAACTGGGATAGTCAGAGTGTGAAAGGCTTACAGGGTGCGGAATTCTTAAAGTGCATCCAGGAGAGCTTTTTGAGCCAGCATGTAGAAAGTCCTACAAGAGAGGAGGCGGTACTGGACCTAATTCTAGGGAATGTAGCCGGGCAAGTGGTAGAAGTGTCAGTAGGAGAGCATTTTGGTGGCAGTGACCATAATTCGGTGAGATTTAAGGTAGTCATGGAAAAGGACAAAGATGGACTGAAATAAAGGTTCTAAATTGGGGGAAGGCCGATTTTAATATGATAAAGCAGGATCTGGCCAAAGTGGATTGGGATAAGCTACTTGTAGGAAAATCCGCATCAGAGCAGTGGGAGTCTTTCAGAAAGGAAATAGAGAGAGTACAACGCCAACATGTTCCCGTAAAGGTCAAGGGTGGGACCAACAAGCCCAGGGAACCCTGGATGTCAAGGGATATACAAGAATGGATTAGGAAAAAGAGGGAGGCTTTTGCCAGATACAAAAGACTGAAAACAGTGGAAATATAGGAAGTGCGGGGGGTATTTAAAAAAGAAATTAGGAGAGCGAAGAGGGGGCATGAAAAAACACTGGTGGGCAAAATAAAGGAAAATCCCAAGGTGTTTTATAAGTATATTAAGGGCAAGAGGATAACCAGGGAAAGAGTAGGGCCCATTAGGGACCAAAGTGGCAATGTGTGTGTAGAGCCGGAAGATGTGGGTGAGGTTTTAAATGAATATTTTGCATCTGTGTTCACTATGGAGAAGGACGATGTAGGCATAGAAATCAGGCAGGGGGATTGTGATATACTTGAACAAATTAGTATTGAGAGGGAGGAGGTACTAGCGGTTTTAACGCACTTAAAAGTGGATAAATCCCAGATGTATCCCAGGCTGCTCTGTGAGGCAAGGGGGGAGATTGAAGGGGCTCTGTCACAAATTTTCAGAACCTCTCTGGCCACAGGGGAGGTGCCAGAGGACTGGAGGACAGCTAACGTAGTACCATTATTCAAGAAGGGTAGTAGGGATAAACCAAGGAATTACAGGCCACTGAGCCTAACATCAGTGGTAGGGAAATTATTGGAAAAAATTCTGAGGGACAGAATTAGTCTCCACTTGGAAGGAGAGATCATGTCTGGCCAACTTGATTGAATTTTTCGAGGGGGTGACTAGGTGTGTGGATGAGTGTAGTGCAGTTGATGTAGTCTACATGGACTTCAGTAAGACTTTTGACAAAGTTCCGCATGTGAGACTGGTCAAGAAGGTAAGAGCCCATGGGATCCAGGGCAATTTGGCACATTGGATCCAAAACTGGCTTAGTGGCAGGAGGCAGAGGGTGATGGTCAAAGGTTGTTTTTGTGACTGGAAGCCTGCGCTGGGTCCTTTGCTGTTTGTAGTGTACATTAAAGATTTAGATATGAACGTAGGAGGTATGATCAGTAAGTTCGCAGATGACACGAAAATTGGTGGAGTGGTAAATAGCGAGGGGGGAAGCCTCAGGCTACAGGACGATATAGACGGGTTGGTCAGATGGGCAGAACATTAGCAAATGGAATTTAACCCTGAAAAGTGTGAGGTGATGCATTTTGGGAGGACTAACAAGGCAAGGGAATACACAATAAATGGTAGGAACCTAGGGAGGACAGAGGATCAGAGGGACCTTGGTGTTCATTTACATAGATCCCTGAAGGCAGCAGGACAGGGAGATAAGGTGGTTAAAAAGGCATATGGGATACTTGCCTTCATTAGCCGAGGCATAGAATATAAGAGCAGTGAGGTTATGATGGAGCTGTACAAAACGCTAGTTAGGCCACAGCTGGAATACTGCATGCAGTTCTGGTCGCCACACTATAGGAAGGATGTGATTGCATTAGAGAGGGTGCAGAGGAGATTCACCAGGATGTTACCTGGGCTGGAGCGCTTCAGCTATGAAGAGAGACTGGACAGGCTGGGGTTGTTTTTCTTAGAGCAGAGAAGGCTGAGGGGGGGCCTGATTGAGGTGTACAGAATTATGAGGGGCATAGATAGGGTAGATAGAAAGGAACTTTTCCCCTTAGTAGAGGGATCAGTAACCAGGGGGCATAGTTTCAAGTTAAGGGGCAGGAGGTTTAGAGGGGATTTGAGGAGAAACTTTTTCACCTAGGTGGTTGGAATCTGGAACTCACTGCCTGAAAGGGTGGTAGAGGCAGGAACCCTCACAACATTCAAGAAGCATTTAGATGAGCACATGAAAAGCCATAGCATACAAGGCTACGGACCAAGTGCTGGAAAAATTAGAATAAGAACATAAGAATATAAGAAATAGGAGCAGGAGTAGGCCAATCGGCCCCTCGAGCCTGCTCCACCATTCAATAAGATCATGGCTGATCTGATCCTAACCGCCAATCTACTATCACAGAACCATCTCCTGAATCTAACAAAATTAGACACACGAAATAGGAGCAGGATCAGGCTACACGGCCCCTGGGCCCGCGCCGCGACCCACAGGGCCATGACCGATCCGAACCTAGACTCATGTCCAAATTCCTGCCCGCTCCCCATAACCCTTAATTCCCTTTACTTCTAGGAAACTGTCTATTTCTGTTTTAAATTTATGTAATGATGTAGCTTCTACAGCTTTTTGGGGCAGCATATTCCATGGACCTACCACCCTCTGAGTGAAGTAGTTCCTCCTCACCTCAGTTTTGAAAGAGCAGCCCCTTATTCTAAGACTATGCCCCCTAGTTCTAGTTTCACCCATCATCGGGAACATCCTCCCCACATCCACCCAATCCAGCCCCTTCACAATCTTATATGTTTCAATAAGATCGCCTCTCATTCTTCTGAACTCCAATGAGTAGAGTCCCAATCTACTCAACCTCTCCTCATATGTCCATCCCCTCATCCCCAGGATTAACCGAGCGAACCGAGGCCCGACCAGAGCGGACTGGCGAGCGAGCAGCTGAGGAGTTTAAAACTGGCGGCAGTTGGGGAGAGGCAGCTGAATCAGCGAACCAAGGCCCGACCAGAGCGGACCTGCGAGCGAGCAGCTGAGGAGTTTAAAACCAGCAGCAGTTGGGGAGAGGCGGCTGAATCAGCGAACCGAGGCCCGACCAGAGCAGACCGGCGAGCGAGCAGCTGAGGAGTTTAAAACCGGCGGCAGTTGGGGAGAGGCGGCTGAATCAGCGAACCGAGGCATACCAATTCAACAGCAGAGGAGAGAGGTAAAAAGTAATCCAAGTGTGACGTCACCAGAAAGCAGGTAAGTGATTGGTTGGTGAGTATTTCTTTCTTTCTCCTTTTCATTACAAGCTTAAATTCTGCAGTTTTTATTTTCTAGGGTCTCTGTGGTGTAGTGGGGACAGTTGGTAAATAAGCGCCCTAATAGGCCTAGAAATTCGGTTTTGGCGCAGCGAGGGCTTTAGCGCCGGAAGTTAGTGCCGGCGCTAAGTCCCCCTGCGCGCGCCAAAAATTCAGTAGCGCCGCGCCCAAACGGCTGCCGGCGCTACTGAGGGGTCTCAGCGCCTCAAAACTGGCGCCACGCGCTGCATTGCGGCGCTATTCCGGCGCTGCGGCGCCCGCTGCGGTGCGGCAGGCTCGGGAAGTGCAGGCCTCCTCCTTCCGTTAAGGAGGAGCTGGCTGCACCCGGCCGCGGCCCGCGATAATCTTTTTAAAAATGAGCCCGGCACCTCGGACAAGTGCCGGGCTTGCTTCTGTTCCGGGGGTGGGGGGGGGGAAGTCCGGGGAGGGAGCTGCGGCCAGGCGGCCGGCGGGAAAGCGGCCGGCCGCCGCGGGGCCTTTAATGCGCCGGCGCAAAGTTCTGTAAGGCACCTCTGCCAAAACGTTGCTTGCGGCTGCCACGGGCAAGGCGGCCGCAACTCAATTTCTGAGTTCGGGCGGGTTACCATGGCAACCGGGACGCTGCGCACACCGATGACGTCATCGGTGCCGGCACAGCGCTACCGGCCTAACGCCGATTTAGGGCCCATGTCAATTTCTAAACTGGCCATAACTTCGGCGCTAGGCCCTCTAGCGCCTCAAAAGCGGCGCTAAGGCCAGTGAATTTCTAGGCCTATGGCCTAGAAATTCGGTTTTGGCGCAGCGAGGGCTTTAGCGCCGGAAGTTAGTGCCGGCGCTAAGTCCCCCTGCGCGCGCCAAAAATTCAGTAGCGCCGTGCCCAAACGGCTGCCGGCGCTACTGAGGGGTCTCAGCGCCTCAAAACTGGCGCCACGCGCCGCATTGCGGCGCTATTCCGGCGCTGCAGCACCCGCTGCGGTGCGGCAGGCTCGGGAAGTGCAGGCCTCCTCCTTCCGTTAAGGAGGAGCTGGCTGCACCCGGCCGCGGCCCGCGATAATCTTTTTAAAAATGAGCCCGGCACCTCGGACAAGTGCCGGGCTTGCTTCTGTTCCGGGGGTGGGGGGGGGGAAGTCCGGGGAGGGAGCTGCGGCCAGGCGGCCGGCGGGAAAGCGGCCGGCCGCCGCGGGGCCTTTAATGCGCCGGCGCAAAGTTCTGTAAGGCACCTCTGCCAGAACGTTGCTTGCGGCTGCCACGGGCGAGGCGGCCGCAACTCAATTTCCGAGTTCGGGCGGGTTACCATGGCAACCGGGACGCTGCGCACACCGATGACGTCATCGGTGCCGGCGCAGCGCTACCGGCCTAACGCCGATTTAGGGCCCATGTCAATTTCTAAACTGGCCATAACATCGGCGCTAGGCCCTCTAGCGCCTCAAAAGCGGCGCTAAGGCCAGTGAATTTCGAGGCCTATATCTTTAACTGGGTTGTAGTTAATAAGGCCTTTCTGGTGCAGAGTGACTGTTGGTAAACCATTTAACTGGTGTAATTAGAGGGATTGATTTAATTTAAATCCAATTAATTAAAGGGGATACTAGCATCTATAATCGGGCAGAGGGTGTCCATAACTAACAATAACAAATTTAATTAATTACATAGAATGGAGCAGGTGATGTGTTACTGTTGCGAGATGTGGGAGCTGGTGGACCCCATTGAGGCTCACAGTGATTACATCTGTGACAAGTGTCTGCTGCTACAGGAACTCCAGCTCCGTGTTGATGAGCTGGAGTCTGAGCTTCAGACACTGCGACACATCAGGGAGGGGGAGAAGTACCTGGACTCTGTGTTTCAGGAGGTGGTCACACCTATGGAGTTAATTAATTCAGATGTAGCCCATGATCAGGGACAGGACGGTGCGACTACGAGTGAGGCAGGTACGGGGATCCAGGAGGTAGTGTTGGAGGAGCCACAGCCCTTGCTCTTGTCCAAGAAGTTCGAGGTTCTTACTCCCTGTGGGGACAGGAGCAGGGACTGCAGGGAGGATGAGCAACCTGGCAAAAGCACCGTGGAACGGGGGGCCATTCAAGAGGGGGTGTAGTGTATGTACCTTTAAGAGGAACTATGTTTTTGAAGCCCCTGTATACTGTAGTACCAGTAGTGACCACTCAGGTATATAAGCCTGTGTAGCGTCTTGTGTTGTTAGTTCACCTCCAGACTTTGTTCAGTAAACACCTGTTAAATCAACTCCTGCATTCCGTGTCTCCATTAACACACGGATCTAACAGTGGCGACGAGTTAGAAACGAACTTACCTGCAATTCGGCAGCACCTCAAGGGGATCGATTCCTCAGACAAAGGTCGAAGCCAGAAGCAAGAAAAAAAAATAACTCGAAGAAACTCAAAAACGAGGGCCAGGCTTGGTCTCCAGTCTGTGGTTTCCCCAGCTAAACGGGCTGGTGGCAGGTAGTGCACTGATCCTTCCTGGGCTGCGGCGGGCTACAGCTCGATCGGGTGGCTCTGAAACGGGGCCGGGCAGTGAGTCGGGAAGCAGAAGCAAAGAGAGAGAGAGGGTGGAGCACTCAGGGTGCGGCCGGCGTTCGGACCGAGCAGAGGGAAGAGAAAGTCCCAGAGGGTCCGCTCCACGACGGGAACAGTTCCTCAATTACAGAGAGAATATTGAAGCGATATATTAAAAAAAATAGAAATACCGCGGAGAACAGCGTTGGCAGCCACGGCAGCGGCAGGAAAGCGCGGGAGGCACCATCTTAACTCGGCGGGGAAGAAAGAAAAGAGCGGAAGCGCCATTTTAGGTTTTCAAGATGCCGAAGACTGGCAATATTACTGCTTTCGATAGTGATATAGAAGATTGGACCACATATGTGGAAAGAGTGGAGGTATATTGCAAGGCGAATGAGGTAGCGGATGATAAAAAGGCATCGGTACTTCTAAATCTGATGGGCACAAGGACATACGGGCTGTTACGAAACTTGATCACTCCAGTCAAACTGATGGACAAGAATTTGAATGAGATTGTTGATAACTTACAGGAGCACTTAAACCCAACACCGCTGCTGATAGCGGAACGATTCAAATTCTTCAGGAAGAATCAGCACAAGAATGAAAGTAACGCTGATTACCTCACCGAATTACGAAAGCTGTCAAAGCACTGCCAATTCAGGGCAGGACTGGCAGATTCTCTACGAGACAAATTCGTCTGCGGTCTCCTAAGCGAAGGAACACAGAAAAGACTACTTTCTGAGAAAGATTTGACACAGGACAAGGCTTTCAGCGTGGCTGTATCATAAGAAGCAGCAGCAAGAGGAGCTGCAGAGATACAGCAAAAGCCACAGGACTTCGGCACCCATGAAATGACACGGGGTTTCGAGAGATGTTATCGCTGCGGCAGATCCACCCATGGCCAGAAGGACTGCTGGTTCAAGGACAAAGCATGCAGGCAATGCAGAAAGATGGGACACATTGCAAGTGTATGCAGATCTGGAAAGAAATCTGCTGACAATAAAAAGGTCAATAAGGAAAAGTACAGAAAGGTACAAATGATGATGGACAGTAGCTCCGAAGACCAGAAGAGCAATAGCGACTCCGGAAACAAGAGACTAAGCTGTCTCAAATTACATAATGTAATTGCCAAAGAAGATTACCAGACCATTTGGGTTACCCTCACGATAGCGGGGTCCCCAGTCAAAATGGAGCTAGATACAGGATCAGCTCTGACTGTCATGAGTCGACGGGATTACGAGCGTCTATTTCCGCATATACCTTTGAAAGACACATCCATTATCTTGAAGACATATACGGGGCAGAAAGTATACCCCAGAGGGAAAATAAGGGTGCCTGTTGTATACAACGGCAAGGAAATACAGAAGTTGTATTTATACGTTCTGCAAGATGGTGGTCCACCGTTGTTGGGACGTGAATGGATTAGAAAGATACGTTTAGACTGGCACTCCATTCAGGCACTGACGGTGACCAGTAAGAAAAAAAACGATGATGATGTCATACCTGGACGATTAAAAGAAATCTTGGCCAACGCCAAAGAAGTGTTTCAACAGGAACTAGGAACCCTGAAAGGCGCCACCGCCTCAATAAAAGTGGAAGATGCGGCAATTCCTAAGTTTAAGGCAAGGCCGGTGCCTTACGCAATTCGTCCAGCCGTCGAGGCAGAGCTGGAGAATTTGGAAAAAGCAGGCGTGTTATCCAAGGTAGATTGGAGCGAGTGGGCAACACCCATCGTCCTGGTCATGAAGAAAACGTTGAATAATGATAAATCTGAAGAACAGAGAAAAGTTTGCATCTGTGGGGACTTCAAGGTGACTGTAAACCCAGTTCTGCACATGGTACAGTATCCTCTTCCGAGGATAGAAGATATTTTCGCCTCACTATCCGGAGGGAAACGTTTCACCAAAATTGACTTAGCACAGGCATATCTACAGATGGAGGTTGAGGAGGCCTCTAAAAAGTATCTCACGATAAACACACACAAAGGCCTGTACCAGTACAATCGACTGGTTTTCGGAGTGGCATCAGCTCCGGCTATCTGGCAAAGAGCTATGGAGCAAGTCCTGCAAGGGATTCCGGGGACTCAATGCTACCTAGACGACATCCTTGTAACAGGAGAAAACGACAATGAGCACCTTGCCAACTTGGAGCAGGTGCTCACGAGGCTGAGAGAACGGGGCCTACGAGCAAATCGCCCCAAGTGCGAATTTTTCCAGAAACAAATATCATATTGTGGCCATGTCATTAACGAAGAAGAGTTGCATAAGTCACCTGAAAAAATTGAAGCGGTCGTAAGGCCCCAGTGCCTGAAACTGTCTCACAATTAAGGGCGTTCCTGGGATTAGTAAATTACTATCATAAATTTTTACCAAACTTGTCGACGGTTCTGCACCCGCTTAATGCACTGCTACAAACGGGAGTAGTTTGGAAATGGAGCGAAGACTGTAAACGTGCCTTCCATAAATGCAAAGGCTTGATCACGTCCAGGGAAGTGTTGGCTCATTACAACCCATCACTGCCAATCAGACTGGCGTGTGATGCATCCCCTTATGGCATGGGAGCGGTATTATCACATAGATTCCCTGATGGCTCGGAGCAGCCGATAGCTTTTGCATCACGCTCATTAAACTCAGCTGAGCGTAACTATGCCCAGATCGACAGGGAGGCACTCAGCCTGGTGTGGGGGGTGAAGAAATTCAACCATTACCTACACGGACAAAAACTTACCTTGTTGACTGACCCTCAACCCTTCATCTCCATATTCAACCCTAAAAAGGGCGTTCCCATTATGACAGCGCAAAGGCTACAGAGGTGGTCCCTTTTCCTAGGAGCACACCAATATGACATTGTGTACAAAGGAACAAAACAGCATGGGAATGCTGACGGGTTATCGCGCCTACCGTTGCCAACGGTGGAAGAGGCGCCTACAGTGGACCCAGTGGAGATATTCCACTCGACCATAGTGGAATGTCTACCGGTGACAAATTCTACCATTGAAAAGGAAACGCGAAATGACCCAACTCTCTCACGAGTCTACGATTTAACGGTGAAGGGATGGCCAGCACATGGCGAACCACTGTTGCCAGCATTCTCGCAAAGAAGAGAACAGCTGTCAGTTTGCCGAGGAACCTTGATGTGTGGATCCAGAGTGGTGATTCCACCCAAACTCAAGGATAGAGTGCTAAAGGAGCTTCACGAGGGGCATCTGGGTGGAGTGAAAATGAAGAACTTAACCAGAGCGTTTGTGTGGTGGCCAGGTATCGATGGAGACATCGAAGAAATGACCAAGAGCTGTCTAGGATGCCAGAAGGTCCAAAACGCCCCACCACAAGCCCCTCTACATCCATGGGAGTGGCCCTCATCTCCATGGCAAAGGGGACATATCGAATTTGCTGGTCCATTTATGGACTCAATGTTCTTAATTGCGGTGGATGCACACTCCAAGTGGCCGGAGGTAATAAAGATGTCCTCCACCACCACGGAAAAAACCATCACAGTATTAAGGACCATATTCGCCAGGAATGGGCTGCCTGAACAGATCTGTTCTGATAATGGACCGCAATTTGTATCCGAAAAATTCAGGAAGTTCTTAAAAAACAATGGGGTTAAGCACTACACGTCCACCCCATACCATCCCGCCACCAATGGATTGGCTGAAAGGTTTGTCCAGACCTTCAAGAAAGCCATAAAGGCCATGGGTAGTGAAGACATAAATCTGCAACATAAGGTAGATAATTTCTTGTTTGCGTACAGGAATGCAACACATGTGGTTACAAACCAAACCCCCGCCATCATGTTTTTCAATAGAAGACTAAGATGCCGGCTGGATTTGGTCAAGCCAAACGTCAGAAGGGACGTAGAGAACTGACAATTTCAAAGTATGAATGAAAGGCCAACTAGAACCTTCCAGGTAGGTCAACCAGTTTTGGCCCGGGACTACCGTACCGAGAAATGGCAGCCTGGAACTATTTGCACACGACTAGGACCGCTGATGTATACCGTGGACATTGGAGAAAGCATAATAAGGCGCCATGCTGACCAGATCATAGAGTCATCCGAAAAAGGACAACCTACACCACAACTCTATACGCCTAGTGATGAAGCAGAGATACCCATAGTATCTACCTCCGATCCGGTGATACTGGAACCAGATGAACCCGACACTGGCATTGAAGCCGAATCGACCTTGCCAAAAGAACCTACTACACCACCGAGGCGTTATCCGGACCGAGTCAGGAAGCCTCCAGAGAGACTGAATTTGTAATTGATTAACTTCAGCAAATGTGTATATTATTGTTCTTCTAAAAATGTTATTTAATGATTACTTTAAATGTTATGTACTATTTATCTAAAAGGGGAGGAATTGTAGTGTATTTACCTTTAAGAGGAACTATGTTTTTGAAGCCCCTGTATACTGTAGTACCAGTAGTGACCACTCGGGTATATAAGCCTGTGTAGCATCTTGTGTTGTTAGTTCACCTCCAGACTTTGTTCAGTAAACACTTGTTAAATCAACTCCTGCATTCCATGTCTCCATTAACACACAGATCTAACAGGGGGAGTAAATAGAAATGTTGTAGTGGTAGGGGATAGTATTATTAGGGGGATAGAGTTCTCTGCAGCCGAGAGCGAGAATCCCGTAGGCTGTGTTGCCTACCCGGTGCCAGGGTTAAGGACATCTCCTCTGGGCTGGAAAGAAACTTGCAGTGGGAGGGGGTGGATCCAGTTGTCGTGGTCCATGTTGGTACAAATGACGTAGATAGGACTAGGAAGCCGGTTCTGTTAAAGGAGTATGAGCAGCTAGGGGTCAAATTAAAAAACAAAACCTCAAGGGTAATAATCCCTTATTACCTGAGCCACGAGCGAATTTGGCTAGGACAAATAAAATTAGAGAGTTAAATGCGTGGCTCAAAGACTGGTGTGGGAGAAATGGGTTTTGCTTCCTGGGACACTGGCAGCAGTACTGGGGCAGGAGGGAGCTGTTCCGTTGGGACGGGCTTCACTTGGCCAGTGCTGGGACTAGAGTCCTGGCGGATCATATAACTAGGGCTGTAGAGAGGGCTTTAAACTAACTAGTGGGTGGGAGGTTCCTAGAGAGCAAATAATAAAAATGACAACAGAGAAGGTCATAGACTTAGGTAGCAGTGGGGAAATTAAAAACCAGAGCGTGTCAGGAAGGGGCAGAAGGTATGGAGTAAAAGGTAAAGTAATAAAAAGGGCAAAAGCAGGAACTAAGTGTCACAAAACATATTTGAAAGTTCTCTATCTGAATGCACGTAGCATTCGTAACAAAATAGACGAGTTAATGGCACAAATAACTACATATAGGTATGATCTTGTGGCCATTACAGAAACATGGCTGCAGGGTGACAATGCCTGGGAATCAAACATACCAGGTTATTTAATGATCAGGAAGGACAGGCAGGAAGGAAGGGGAGGTGGGGTGGCTATGTTAATAAAGGAAGGAATCACTGTAATACAGAGAAATGATATTGGGTCAAAAGATCAGGATAATTAAACAGTTTGGGTGGAGATAAGGAATAATAAGGGGAAAAAAACACTAGTGGGCGTAGTCTATAGGCCTCCGAACAGTTGCAACTCGGTTGGACGGAGTATCAATCAGGAAATAGTTGAGGTTTGTAATAAGGGAACATCTATAATTATGGGGGATTTTAACTATCATATTAATTGGACAAATCAAATTGGGCAGGGCTGCCTTGAGGATGAGTTCATTGAGTGTATTAGGGATGGGTTTCTTGAGCAGTATGTAACTGAACCGACCAGGGGGCAAGCAACCTTAGATCTGGTCCTGTGTAACGAGACAGGATTAATTAAAAATGTCCTAGTAAAGGATCCCCTTGGAATGAGTGACCATAACATGGTTGAATTCCATATTCAATTAGAGGGTGAGAAGGTTGGATCTCAAACAAGTGTGCTAAGCTTGAATAAAGGAGACTATGAAGGTATGAGAGCGGAATTGAGTAGAGTGGATTGGGAAAATAGGTTAAAGGGTAAGACGATACATGATCAGTGGTGTACATTTAAGGAGATATTTTACAACTTCCAAAAAATATATATTTGACTGAGAAGAAAAGGGTGTAAAAGAAAAGACAGCCATCCGTGGCTAAGTAAAGAAATTAAGGATAGTATTCGACTAAAAACAAGGGCATATAAGGTAGCCAAATCTAGTGGGAGGATAGAGGATTGGGGAAACTTTAAAAGACAGCAAAAAATAACAAAAAGATTGATTAAGAAAGGGAAGATAGATTATGAAAGTAAATTAGCAAAAAATATAAAAACAGATAGTAAGAGTTTTTATCGTTATATAAAAAGAAAAAGGGTGGCTAAAGTAAATGTTGGTCCCTTAGAGGATGAGACCGGGAAATTAATGGTGGGAAATATGGAGATGGCAAAAACACTGAATGAATATTTTGTATCAGTCTTTACAGTAGAGGACACTAAGAATATCCCAACACTGGACAAACAGGGGGCTATAGGGGGGGAGGAGCTAAACACGATCAAAATCACTAAGGAAGTGGTACTCGGTAAAATAATGGGACTCAAGGCAGATAAATCACCTGGACCTGATGGCTTACATCCTAGGGTCTTGAGGGAAGTGGCGGTAGGGATTGTGGATGCATTGGTAATAATTTTCCAAAACTCCCTGGACTCGGCAAAGGTCCCGGCAGACTGGAAAACTGCTAATGTAACACCCTTATTTGAAAAGAGCAGTAGACAGAAGGCTGGAAACAAAGAAGGTTCACTCGGTTAATCCCGGGGATGAGGGGATGGACATATGAGGAGAGGTTGAGTAGATTGGGACTCTACTCATTGGAGTTCAGAAGAATGAGAGGCGATCTTATTGAAACATATAAGATTGTGAAGGGGTTGGATCAGGTGGATGCGGGGAGGATGTTCCGATGATGGGTGAAACTAGAACTAGGGGGCATTGTCTTGGAATAAGGGGCTGCTCTTTCAAAACTGAGATGAGGAGGAACTACTTCACTCAGAGGGTGGTAGGTCCATGGAATATGCTGCCCCAAAAAGCTGTAGAAGCTACATCATTACATAAATTTAAAACAGAAATAGACAGTTTCCTAGAAGTAAAGGGAATTAAGGGTTACGGGGAGCGGGCAGGAATTTGGACATGAGTCTAGGTTCGGATCGGTCATGGCCCTGTGGGTAGCGGAGCGGGCCCAGGGGCCGTGTAGCCTGATCCTGCTCCTATTTCGTGTGTCTATTTCTGTTAGATTCAGGAGATGGTTCTGTGATAGTAGATTGGCAGTTAGGATCAGATCAGCCATGATCTTATTGAATGGCGGAGCAGGCTCGAGGGGCCGATTGGCCTACTCCTGCTCCTATTTCTTATGTTCTTATAACCTTCTTTGTACTGACTCGAGAGCAAGTATGTCCTTTCTTAAGTATGGACACCAAAACTGTACGCAGTATTCCAGGTGCGGTCTCACCAATACCTTGTACAACTGAAGCAATACCTCCCTATTTTTATGTTCTATCCCCCTAGCAATGAAAGCCAACATTACATTGGCCTTCTTAATCACTTGCTGCACCTGCATACTAACCTTTTGAGTTTCGTGCACCAGGACCCCCAGATCCCTTTGTACTTCAGTACTTTCCAGTTTCTTGCCATTAAGATAATAACTTGCTCTACGATTTTTCCTGCCAAAGTGCATAACCTCACACTTTCCAGTATTGTATTCCATCTGCCAAATCTCTGCCCACTTACTTAGCCTGTCTATGTCCCCTTGCAGGTTTTTTATGTCCTCCTCACTCACTACTTTCCCTCCCATCTTAGTATCATCTGCAAACTTTGATATGTTACACTCGGTCCCCTCCTCCAAATCGTTGATATAGATTGTAAAGAGTTGGGGACCCAGCACTGACCCCCACGGAACACCACTAGTTACTGATTGCCAATCTGAGAATGAACCATTTATCCCAACTCACTGCCTTCTGTTAGATAGCCAATCCTCTATCCATGCCAGAATATTACCCCCAATCCCGTGATTTTTTATCTTAAGCAATAATCTTTTGTGTGGCACCTTGTCAAATGCCTTTAGGAAGTCTAAATACACTACGTCCACTGGTTCCCCTTTATCCACCCTATATGTTACTTCCTCAAAGAACTCCAGCAAATTTGTCAAACATGACTTCCCCTTCATAAAACCATGCTGACGTTGTCCTATTAAATTATGATTATCCAAATGTCCTGTTACTGTCTCCTTAATAATGGACTCCAAAATTTTACCTACCACAGATGTTAGGCTAACCGGTCTATAGTTTCCAGCCTTCTGTCTACTGCCCTTTTTAAATAAGGGTGTTACATTAGCAGTTTTCCAGTCTGACAGGACCTTTGCCAAGTCCAGGGAGTTTTGGAAAATTATTACCAATGCATCCACAATCCCTACCGCCACTTCCCTCAAGACCCTAGGATGTAAGCCATCAGGTCCAGGTGATTTATCCGCCTTGAGTCCCATTATTTTACCGAGTACCACTTCCTTCGTGATTTTGATCGTGTTTAGCTCCTCCCCCCCTTTAGCCCCCTATTTGTCCAGTGTTGGGATATTCTTAGTGTCTTCTACTGTAAAGACTGATATAAAATATTCATTCAGTGTTTTTGCCATCTCCATATTTCCCACCATTAATTTCCCGGTCTCATCCTCTAAGGGACCAACATTTACTTTAGCCACCCTTTTTCTTTTTATATAACTATAAAAACTCTTACTGTTTTTATATTTTTTGCTAATTTACTTTCATAATCTATCTTCCCTTTCTTAATCAATCTTTTTGTTATTTTTTGCTGTCTTTTAAAGTTTTCCCAATCCTCTATCCTCCCACTAGATTTGACTACCTTATATGCCCTTGTTTTTATTCGAATACTATCCTTAATTTCTTTACTTAGCCATGGATGGCTGTCTTTTCTTTTATACCCTTTTCTTCTCAGTGGAATGTATATTTTTTGGAAGTTGTAAAATAACTCCTTAAATGTACACCACTGATCATGTATAGATAGGGCTTGATGGCCGGCACAGACACGATGGGCCGAAGGGCCTCTTTCTGTGCTGTATAAATCTATGACTCTAACTGAATTAAGCAGCCATTACATTGTCACACCAACTGAATGTTTAATAGACATAACACGCGCGTGTATCCACTTGCCACTAGTTGTGCACTCTGCCTCTTCCTCCCACTGATACCCCTTGCCACTGCCCCTTCTTGGCTGGCTCTGCTGTTTGTCTCTATCAATCTCTCCCCAGCTGTCGGCCACGTCTGTTCCAGCCTATCGGTTATCTGGTTAGCAGCCCATTCTCTTAAACTGCTGTAATTCCCAATTATTGCTCTTGTCCTCTACTGGTTGCTACCCACTTGCATCCATTAAAGACTCTACGGCATAAAAAGAAAGAAAGACTTGCATTTATATAGGGCCTTTCAGGACCACTGTATATATCAAAGCGCTTTACAGCCAATGAAGTACTTTTGAAGTGGAGTCACTATTGTAGTGTAGGAAATGCGGCAGCCAATTTGCACACAGCAAGCTCCCACAAACAACAATGTGATAATGACCAGATAATCTGTTTTTATTATGTTGATTGAAGGGTAAATATTGGCCAGGACAGACCCCTGCTCTTCTTCGAAATAATGCATTGGGATATTTTGTATCCACCTGAGTGAGCAGATGGGACCTCGGTTTAATGTCTCATCCGAAAGACCGTACTTCCATAAGGGAACGGTAGCATTGTAGTTTATTTTGCTGGACTAGTAATCTAGAGTCCTGGAGTAATAATCTGGGAGACTGTGTGTTCAAATCTCACCACGGCAGCTGTGGAAATTAAATTCAGTTAATTAAATAAATCTGGAATAAAAAGCTAGTATCAGTAATGGTGACAATGAAACTACCGGATTGTTGTAAAAACCCACGTGGTTCTCTAATGTACTTTAGAGAGGGAAATCTGCCATCCTTATCTCGTCTGGCCTATATGCGACTCTGAAGGGATAATTACTAGTCCTAGCCCTTTTCAGGCTACCCCAGATCAGGCGTATTCCCCAGACGTTCACCTTCAACTAAAGTTAGAGATAGCTGAGTTCTATAAGATGCTTAATTGGGTCTAAAGGTCCAGGTTATCTCTCTCTAAAGGAAAGGAATGACTTGAAGATGTTACCGTCATCCAGACAGCACTTTTAATAAGTTTAACTTGACTGTAACCTTCCGGATATTATGAGGATCCGGAAACCCCCCCCCCACCGTCCCAGAACTCTGCAACTCCTCACCAAAGAGTGTACAGAGATTGAGTTCGCGAGTTTGATGCAGAAGTACTCTTTGAGACAATTATAAAAATATATAGATTTATTAAAGAACCGACATGTAGTTAACAGCTGGTGATTTCAGTTGCAACATTAACAGTTCAAAATACAAATAGCTTACATTTCTTATTCTCATAGATCCTTATTCTCAAATCTCAATTTCATTACATTTTCACATTTCTTATTATTTCTAATCCAGCATATCCACCAAAATCAAATAAAAGCACCTTTTTGATCCCCGAGACTAAAAGAGTTAAAAACTTACAGAGCCTGCCTCTGAAGTTGAGAACTGTTTGCCCCTTCCAATGACTTCTGACTTTCTATCTGAAAGTTCCATATTTTATACCCTTTTTGCGGTGGTATATCCTTTGAAGTATTCTGCTGATGCAAGCTAATTATCTCTAGTCATTCTTTCTGTTGACTTCTGTCTAATCTTACTGTCAGTTCAGCTGTTAACTTGCAGAAACCTGTCTCTACCTTTAGGTGTTCAAATGTTATCATAAAAATGGTTATTACTGATGTATCTATTTGATGCCATTCTTACGAAGGACTTCCATTCAATTTTTATATCACCTTAGCTGTTTATAAGCAGATGTCGTGTCTTCTAACTGTTCCATTTTCAACACAAACACAATGTGATTGCTTGGTACATCTATTGATGTAATATTTACAAAGTCTTCTGTTTGTACCTTTTACAATATGTAAATCAAAAACACTTCAACTAGGGTGTTCTATGCATTTCTTAGCTACTTCAATGGTTATATCACAGACGTTGTGTCTGCTTGTTTCATTTGATGTAATATTTGTCAAAGGCACATGGGCCTAGAAATTCAGTGGCACCCCACTTGGGGTGCCAGCCTTGCCAGGGCGCTGGAATTACCACCCCGGAAGTAGTCGCGGCCGCCCGCTGCAAATTCACTTTGAGTGCCCCAGAGGGAAGCGCGGCGCTACTCAAGGCGCCCCGCATCCCTCTTGGGGCGCTGCAGCTGAAGATCGCAGCGCAATGTGTCGCAGCACCACATGCTGCGGCACGGCGTGCTGCGGTACTGCAGGCCTTCATCCCCTTCTTAAAGGGGAGGGGCCTGCTGCAGCACAGTCGACGATCGCGAGTGCCGGCAAAAGAGCCCGGCACCGAGGAGAAGTGCTGGGCTCTTGGGACACAGGGGGGCGGGAGGCTCAGGAGGCCGGGGACGGCGGCGCAGAGAGGTGCTGGCAGGCGGCCAGCAAAAAAACTGGCCGCCCGCACCTCAGCGCCTCTACCGCCGCAGGTAGGCCCCCCTGAGCTGGTCGCAAATTGCGACCGGCGTTAAAGCAGGGGGGCGCTACTAAATTTCACAATCGGGGCGGTAGCGGGGCGCTGCGCACACCGATGATGTCATCGGTAGCGGCGCAGCGCTAGCGGCTATTGCTGCCATTAACATCCCGCTAAATTTAGCGGGAGGCGTGGCCAGTGGCTTCCGACCCACTTAGCGCCCTCTTAAGGTGCTAACGGGTGGCGCAGCCCACTGAATTTCTAGGCCATGGTTTTTTAATGTTCTGTGTTTCTGTTCGAAGTGTTAGTTTTTAACACTTTAAACTCGGTATTGTTATTGTGTTTCTCCCAAACTGCAAACTTCTTGGAAACTCCAACCCTTTGCTTCAATAGGGCCATTGTCTCAGTGTCAACAATTAGTTCCCATTTCAAAAGCTTGTATGGTGTTTACAGCTTTGTGTCAACACTCCTTCATCTTATCTCAGAAGCCTGTATTCTGTTTACAGCCTGTGTCTTTGAGGCTTTTAGATTTTTAAACCCAATTTTCATGTTTTAATAAAGTCAAAAATTCTGTTCATATGATGGTGTATTTTTCTGAAATATGGCTATTCCTTTACAACTCCAGACCCACAGCAATGTCGTTGACTCTTAATTGCCCTCTGAAATGGCCTAGCAAGCCATTAAGTTGTAACAAACCACGACAAGAAAAACTAATAATAATAAAACCAGATGGACCACCCGGCATCGACCTTGGCACCAGCTTCAGACACGACAACGGCACAGCCAGCCCAGTCGACCCTGCAAAGTCCTCCTCACTAACATCTGGGGACTTGTACCAAAATTGGGAGAGTTGTCCCACAGACTAGTCAAGCAACAGCCTGACGTAGTTATACTAACAGAATCAAACCTTTCTGCCAATGTTCCAGACTCCTCCATCACCATCCCTGGGTATGTCCTGTCCCACTGGCCGGACAGACCCACCAGAGGTGGCAATACAGTCGGGAGGGGGTAGCCCTGGGAGTCCTCAACATTGACTCCAGACCCTATGAAGTCCCATGGCTTCAGGTCAAACATGGTCAAGGAAACCTCCTGCTGATGAATAAGTACTCCTCCATGTTGAACACCACTTGGAAGAAGCACTGAGGGTAGCAAGGGCAAAGAATGTACTCTAGGTGGGGGACTTCAATGTCCATCACCGAGTGGCTCGGTAGCACTACTACTGACTGAGCTGGCTGAATCCTGAAGGACATAGCTGCCAAACTAGGCCTGCAGCAGGTGGTGAGAGAACCAACACAGGGGAAAAACCTACTTGACCTCGTCTTCACCAATCTACTTGTTGCAGATGCATCTGTCCATGACAGGATTGGTAGCAGTGACCACGGCACAGTCCTTGTGGAGACGAAGTCCCGTCTTCACACTGAGGACACCCTCCATCGTGTTGTGTGGCACTACCACTGTGCTAAATGGGATAGATTCAGCACAGATCTAGCAGCTCAAAGCTGGGCATCCATGAGGCGCTGTGGGCCATCAGCAGCAGCAGATTTGTATTCCACCACAATCTGTAACTTCATGGCCCGGCATATCCTTCACTGTACCATTAACATCAAGACAGGTGACCAACCCTCGTTCAATGAAGAGTGTAGAAGTGCATGCCAGGAGCAGCACAGGACATACCTAAAAATGAGTTGCCAAACTGGGGAAGTTGCAAAACAGGACTACATGCATGCTAAACAACAGAAGCAGCATGCTATAGACAGAGCTAAGTGATACCACAACCAATGGATCAGATCAAAGCTCTGCAGTCCTGACACATCCAGTCGTGAATGTTGGTGGACCATTAAACTGGCGGGAGGAGGAGGCTCCAAAAACATCCTCATCCTCAATGATAGCGGAGCCCAGTACGTGAGTGCAAAAGACAAGGCTGAAGCGTTTACAACCATCTTCAGCCAGAAGTGCTGAGTGGATGATACATATCGGCCTCCTCCTGAGGTCCCCGTCATCACAGACGCTAGTCTTCAGCCAATTCGATTCACTCCATGTGCTATCAAGAAATGGCTGAGTGCACTGGATACAGCAAAAGCTATGGCCCTGACAATATCCCAGCTGCAGTGCTGAAGACTTGTGCTCCAGAACTAGCCGCACCACTAGCCAAGATGTTCCAGTACAGCTACAACACTGGCAGCCACCTGACAATGTGGAAAACTGCCTAGGTTTATCCTGTCCACAAAAAACAGGACAAATCCAATTTCGGCCAATTACCGCCCCATCAGTTTACTCTCAATCATCAGCAAAGTGATGGAAAGTGTTGTCGACAATGCTATCAAGCGGCACTTACTCACCAATAACCTGCTCACTGATGCTCCAGACCTCATTACAGCCTTGGTCCAAATATGAACAAAAGAGCTGAATTTCAGAAGTGAGGTGAGAGTGACTGCCCTTGACATCAGGGCAGCAGTTGACCGAGTGTGGCATCAATGAACCCTAGTAAAATTGAAGTCAATGGGAATCAGGGGAAAAACTCTCCACTGGCTGGAGTCATACCTAGTGACGTAATAAAACTCACGACGCACTTGGTTCGAGAATAAAGCAAGGCTTTAATCAACTTGTTTCAAAACATGGAGGTCTAGTTATCTTTCACTAGGTCCTGTTTACAAAATGTCCTGAGCAAGCTGGGTCCACGCCCGAGTATTTATACTCCTTGGACGGCACCACCAGCTGGCCGTCCAGTGTTATTTCATGAGTCTTTCTTCATGGATCATAAGATTCATAACATTCTTCCTCCCTAAAGATTTGGAAGTCCGACGACTTCCTTTTAACGGATTAGCCGGACCACGAATAGCCGCAGTCTTTTAGCTCTTCGCTTGTGGCTGGAAGGTACGTCTCCCCGGACCGTGTCTGGGTCCCTGGGTTGCTTGATCCGTACTGGTAGGTCGACAGGGCCCGTGTCGCATTGATCGACCTGAGGGAGACTGGGGAATTCGTGACTCCGGGTGCGGGTCCCCACAGGCGCAGAGCTGGCTTCATCTTGTTTGGTAGCCGGGGATTGACTGGCATCCTGGCTTCGGGTGGCCATCCCATGGGGAGCGCTCGGCTGCCTGAGTTGATCCCATGGAGTAGCCGGTAGATCTCTTGATGTCCCAGGTAGGGCGTCATTTTCAAAGGAGCGCAGAGTGTCGGCATCATTACCTTGGGACCCTCTATCATTTGGGTCCGTGGGACCGGTTGGACAGGGAGCCAGATCTCTGAGTGAAACGGTGGACTCCCGGCCATCAGGGTACCACACGTGCGCATAAGTGGGATTAACGTCCGTTTACTCCACCTCGTCGACGAGGGGATCGTTTTTGGCAGATCGGATGAATCTTTGGAGCAGCACGGGGCCGAGAGCTGCCAACCATGACGGTAGGGACGTCCCATGTGTGGAGCGACGCTGGAACCTGAAGAATCACTCGTCAGGTGTGACATTGGTGGACATAGAAAGAAGAGACCTGATGGAATGCAACACGTCAGGTAGCATAGTTTCCTACTGCTGGTCTGGTAGGTTCCGTGACCTCAGTGCAAGACAAACAGCGTTCCAAATGATAGCGTTGTATCTCTCAACCTGTCCATTACCGATGGGATGATACGGTGTCGTTATACTTGTGGCGATTCCCCGTTGGGAAAGATAACTTTTGGGTTCGCTTGACATGAAGGAGGGACCCCGATCAGAGTGGATGAAATTGGCCGTACCGCAAAGGGAAAAGACTTGATCAAGGCATTTGATCACTGTGGAAGTAAGCATATTGGGACAGGGGAAAGCAAAGGGAAAGCACGAATATTCGCCCACCATAATAAGTAAGTAGGTGTTTCGCGTTGAGGAAGGCAATGGCCCTTTAAAGTCAATGCTGAGTCGCTGCATAGGCTGCATAGCGTGTATGAGCGAGCCATCCGATAAACGGAAGAATTACAGTTTTAATTCCGCACAAATTCTAAAGGAGGAGCATGTTCTTTTCACATCTTCCGTAGAAAATGGGAGATTTTTTGATTGCGCAAAGTGCAGCATACGGGTAACGCCAGGATGGCATAAGTCAGTGTAAAGATCCGCAAGAGTCGAAGTTGACATAGAAGAGCAGAATGCCCGCGTGAGGGTATCCAGTGCCACATTCTCTTTGCCGGGTCGATAATGTATGGCCAATTCCATCCTCCAGAGTTGTATTTTGTTATTCTTAATCTTAGTGCGTTTCCGGTTATCCAGCATAAAGGCCACGGAGCGCTGATCGGTTATAAGTGTGAAATGGCAACGAGCGAGAAAATGACTCCATTGACGTACAGCTTCGATGATGGCTGTAGCCTGCTTCTCGACAGGAGGATAATGGAGCTCGCTACCCTGCAAAGTTCTGGACAGAAATGCAACGGGTCAACCACCTTGATTCAAGGTAGCCGAGATCGCCACCTCCGATGCATCGCACTCGACCACGAAAGGGAGATTTTCATCAATGGAGCGAAGCGTGGCTTTTTCCAATTGTTGCTTGAGGAGGTTGATAGCTGAAATGGCCGTTGCCTCCAATGGAAATGACTTTGCGTGAAGCAGGGGCTGGATCTTGTCGGAGAAGTGGGGTATCCATTTCGCATAATAGGCGAACATGCCGAGTGCCCGACGAAGAGAGCCGAGATTCGTAGGGGGAGGGAGCTCCTGAAGCGGACAAAGTCGCTCCGGGTCCAGTTTGGTGACACTGTTGCCCACCCAATAGCCAAGGATGTTGACTGATGGTACTGATTTCACAAATTTGGACTCATTTAAGGTTAAGTTGCGATGACGGAGAGCGTGAAAAAATTTCTGGGGGTTGGCATCATGCTCCTTTTGGTCATGACCTGCAATGGTGATATTATCTAGATATGGAAAAGTGTCCGTTAAGTTCTCCTGTTTGATTAGGCTATCCATTGCCCATTGAAAGATGGCCACCCGATTGGTGACCCCAAATGGAAGGCGACGAAACTGGTAAAGCCGACCATTGGCCTCAAAGGCAGTATACTTTTTGTCAGTGTCCTTTAACGGTATTTGATGGTATGCGCTCTTTAAATCAAAAGTTGAAAATACCTTGTAGTTGGTAAGGTTATTGACCATGTCATCGATGCGTGGTAGTGGGTAGGCATCCAGGTCGGTATACTGGTTAATAGTTTGCAAGTAATTGATGCCAAGACATTTCTTGTGTTGCTTCAGAGGATTTTTAACAACGACGACTTGAGACCGCCAGGGAGATGAACATGGCTCAATGATACTGTTAGCTAGAAGGCGAGAGATTTCTGCCTCGATAAAGGATCGATCATTTTGGCTGAAACGTCATGATTTAGTGGCTATGGGCTTACATCGGGGGGAAAGATTGGCAAACAAGGAGGGCTCGTCGAGCGAAGCTGCCGAAAGCGCACAAAACGATACTTTGGAAATAGTAAGCTCCGGCTTTGACCCTCCAAACTCGAAAGTGAATCTTTTGTGTTGTTTCTGGAAATCCTGTCCCAGGAGCACATCACTGCATAGGTTCTTGAGCACCCCAAGCCGGGTGGAGAAATAAGTGTGGCCATTGAGAATGAGGTCTACAAGAGTTGGTGGTCAGTGTCGTCAGAGCCATTGCAATTTCCCTGTCCGAGGGGTAAATACGCAGTTTTAACGAACTGACAGCCCACTCACTAATGAAGCTGTCAGAGCTGCATGAGTCGATTAGTGCGCTCAGAATGTGTCCATTTACCAAAACATTTGTGGCTGCATGGGACAGACTTTGGGGAAAACAGCTGTGATGGGAGGAGGGACAATTTTACCCTTGACAGCTGTAACTTTAGTAGTGGCTCTTGTGGGAAGGAGCAGTTTTATAGATAGTAGCTGCAAAACTAACAGGAGCTCTCAACCGGTATACCTTAGAAAAGGGGCCTTTCATATTAACAGAGGCTCTTGACTGGCATACCTTAGAAAAGTGACCTTTCTTGCTGCAATGATTGCAGGTTGCGTTACGAGCAGGACAAAATTTCCCATAATGGAATGCACCTCCACAGAAGAAACACTTCCTTCCAGATTGCCAAGATGCCGCTAGGACAGGGTCGTCATCAGTGAAGGCTTCTAGGGTAGGGTTGTCATCCGCTAGGTTAGAGTCATCATCAGTGAGGGCTTCCGCCCGAGACCTAACGAAGGAGTCATTAAAAGTGATAGCAGCAGCCCGTGCATGAAGTAAAAGATAGGTATCTGCATTCCTCTTTGCTAAATCCAGGGAACATGCCTGGTCATAGGCAACCTGTAACTCGAGGGTTTTATTCTCCAACAGGCGCTGGCGCATCGGGGAGTGCACCCCTGCCGACACCCACCCACCTACCATCCTGAGTGGCGCCCCTGCCTTTGCGGCCTCCCTCCTTCCCACCCCCCTCTCTCTCTCTCTTTGTCTCTCTCTTTGTCTCTCTCAAGAGGCACCTCTTTTTTAACTTTTATTAATTGCCGCTTGAGCAGAGGGGAGAAGGCCCCTCTCCCAATTCCAATCAACAAGGGGAGAGGTGGGCCTTTAATTTAACAGCTCCCTCTGCTCAAGGGAGGACTTTAAAAAAAACAACCTGAGGCCATTTTAACATTCTTCAGGCCTGTGACTTGGGGTGGGTGTAGCTCTTCTTTAAAAAACCACCCCATAATGGCGTCTGCATCTTCGCCGGTGACGGGGCCAGCCAGGACTTATGCGGGAGTGGCAGCCACAGCCACAGCTGCTCCTGCTTCTTCTGCTGCCCCGTCACCTTTCAAACTAATTACAAAAAAGCTTGGGGTGAAGAGCTACACCCACCCCACCATGACAATTGAGGTGTGCGTAAAGGCCATGGCTGGGGTTGTCGGCCCTTCAGCCATCCTCGCCGCCTCAAAAATGTACGGGAAGGCTGTGTTCTTCCTGGGGTCGGAGCAGGCGGTGTCCCTGGCCGTCGCCAAGGGGCTCACCGTGGGCGGGACCTTCCTGCCGGAGGATCCTCTTGAGGCCACCGCGCGGAGGATTGTGATTTCCAACGTCCCGCCCTATATTCCTGGTGAGCTCCTCCTCCCCCACTTGCACCAACTTGGGGAGGTGAGGTCGGGGATTACGCCCATCCCGCTCGGCTTCCGGGAAGCCAGCCTTCGACACGTCTTCTCCTTCCAGCGCCAGGCCTTTATTCAGCTGGCGCGGGAGGAGGACACCGACGGGGCTTTTGTCGTCCTCCATGAGGGGACCACCTACCGCGTCTTCTGGACGTCGGACGGTGTGCGGTGCCACGCCTGTAAGGAGGTGGGGCACATCCGAAAGAACTGCCCCGCCTCCAAGGCCGCCAGATCGTCTGGCGTGGCCAAGGCTGGCGCCGCCGCCGCTGCTCTCCCCGGGTCTGGCCGCACCCCCCAAACAACCGATGCGCGGTCGTCGTCGGAGGCCGATGCCATCAAGGTCTCCGGCGGGGGGGAGGGAGTGCGTCCGGGCGGAAGGAAGGCGCGGGGGAAAGCCAAACACCTTAGGGTGGGTCACCCCGCGGAGGGCGAGCCCTTGAATCTGGAGCCCCTGACACCCGCGCTCATCGCGGAGTTGGTCGGGGCAGACGAGGGTGGGAGGGACCTCGTGCCCGAGCCTGTGGTCGCGACCGCCGAGGCGGAAACGTTAATACCTGCGGCCGGGCTCGGGCCCGAGGGACCCGACAAACCTGCTCCGCCGGAGGGAGCAGAGGAGGAGGCCCCTGCAGACATGGAGGTCTCCCTCGCTCCCTCCGTGCTAAAAAGAAGGCGCGACCCCCTGGAAGAGGAGGAGGACCGGGAGGAGGAAGGTCCCTCCGAACAGGGGGAGTCGTCGCCCGCCGCGGGTACTGCGCCCCCCCCCCACCGCTGTCACCACCACCGGTGATCGGCAGGGGTCGCCTGTCCCTCGGGAGGCTGAGGCAGATGTGTCTGTCCAGCACGTGCCTCCCGGGGATGGGGATGAGACCCTGCCCGTGGGGGGGGTCGCGGAACAACCCGCGGCAGAAATAGATCTTCTTTCAGTGCCGTTACCCCTCGACGAGTCGGGCGGCCTGGGGTCTGGGTCGGGCGAGTTCGAGGAAAGTGAGCTCGCCCAAAGCGACCCGGACATTTCCCAGGGGCTGCTCAACCTGGTCGAGGCTTTAGCTGAAGACACCCCATCTGCTGGGTCAGAGGCCGGTGGCGGGGAAGAGGAAGGCCCTCTGACTGTGTCTCCGGCGCCGGACGTCCTGGAGGATTTCGGATTTGTCTTTTCTCCGATTTCTCCGGCCGTTCCGGCGTCTGAGGCGGAGGGGGGCTCTGAACCGCCGCCGTCTTCTGGCCCGGCGCCCCCAGAGGAGCCCAGGGAGGAATCCTGTGCCACCGATCCTGGGGGTGGGATCCGGGCGGAGGCGGGGCCGGCCGTTGCGGCCGAGCCGTTCGCTGCGCACTGTGCGACGGACGGGTCGGCCGCCGGTGACGACCCCCCGGAGGAGGATGGGGACTCGGTGATGGGCACGGAGGACGATTCGGACTCCAGCACCGACGAGGCGATGGATGACCTCGTGCCCCTCGCCGAGGCGATGGATGACCTCGTGCCCCTCGCCGAGTCTCCCCTCATTCCCGTCAGGGAACTCCGGGATTTTGTGGCCGTGCGCCAGGGTCGTCAAAACAAGACCCGGCTGGCCCTCGCCAGGTGGTCGGAGCTGGCGCTGCTCATTGGGTCGGTCCGCGCCGCCGTCAAGACCATGGGCGCGGACGCGGACGTGAGCCCGCTCGAGCTGCGTCGGCTCAGGTCGTTCCTCACTGGCCTGCTGAGGGAGTGGCGGTCGACTAGCGGCTGCGCTCCCTCCCCCCGTTAGTTGTAGGTAGAGGTTGCACTATGCTTCTGAGATGAAGATAACCATAGCCAGCCTCAACATCAACGGCAGCAGGGAGGCTCGCCGCAGATTTAATAACCTTTCGGTCCTTCGGGACGGGAAGTATGCGGTGTGCTTCCTGCAAGAAACCCACACGGTTCCGGGAGACGAAGCCACGTGGCTCCTGGAGTGGCAAGGAGGGGTCAGCATGAGTCACCTCTCCAGCGTTTCCAGCGGGGTGGCTATCTTGCTGGCCCCGCATTTTCAGCCGGAGATCTTGGGGGTCAAGGAGCACGTGCCGGGCCGCTTGCTCCAGGTCACTGTTCGCCTGGGGGGCATGCCGCTCCATCTAGTGAACGTGTACACCCCTCAGGCCGGTGCGCAGCAAGTGCGCTTCTTTGAAGAAGTGTCCGCTCTTCTGGGCTCCATCGATGCGGGCGAGTGCGTCATCCTCGGGGGGGATTTTAACTGCACCCTCGAGGTGAGGGACCATTCGGCCCCCCAGCGATGCCCGGCGGCGATGGAGAAGTTGAGGGACCTGGTCGGGTCCTTCGACTTGGTGGACGTCTGGCGACATCTCCACCCCGACTCCAGCGCCTTCACTAGCGTGAGGTCTGGAGGAGGATGGTCCAGAATCGACCGCCTTTATATTTCCCGGGCGTACGTCTCCTGCGTTCCGGCGGCTTCCATGCGGCCAGTGCCGTGCACAGACCACCACCTGGTGTGGGCAGAGCTCGTTCCGCTGCGCACGCGGGGGGGGTCCGCGTACTGGCATTTTAACAACCTGCTGCTGGAGGACGCGCGGTTCCAGGATTCGTTTCGTCGGTTCTGGGCCGACTGGAGAAGGAAGCGGGGGGGCTTCCCCTCCTTGAGGCTATGGTGGGACGTGGGCAAGGCTCATGTCCGTCTCTTCTGTCAGGAGTACGCGAAGGGGTCAACCAAGAGGCGGGAGGCCCGGGTCGGGCGGTTGGAGAAGGAGGTGCTCGACCTGGAGTCCCGTCTCGGTCAAGTCGTCAAGGACCCGGCCCTGCGGAAGGTGTACGAAGAGAAGAAGGGCGCGCTGAAGGACCTGCAGCTCGTCGGGTCCCGAGGCGCGTACGTGAGGTCGCGGATCCAGTTCCTGCGGGACCTGGACCGCGGCTCCCCCTTCTTCTACTCGCTGGAAAAAAGACAGGGGGTCCGGAAGCAGCTCTTGGGGCTGCTGGCCGACGACGGATCTCTGGTCTCGGATCCGGAGGGAATCAGCGCGGAGGCCCGCGCCTACTACGGGGCTCTGTTCTCTCCGGATCCGTCCAGCGAGGATGCGCGCAGAGTTTTGTGGGAGGACCTGCCGAAGGTCGGCCTGGAGGGCGCCGAAAAATTGGACGCTCCTCTGAGTCTGGAGGAGCTGACCGGCGCCCTCCGCCAGCTCTCCAGGGGAAAGTCCCCGGGGCTGGACGGGCTGACTGTGGAGTTCCACAGAGCGTTCTGGGATGTCTTGGGGGGCGACTACGCGCGGGCCCTGGGGGAAAGTTTGGCGACCGGGGAGATGCCCCTCTCTTGGCGCAGGGCGGTTATTGTCCTGCTGCCTAAGAAGGGCGATCTCCGCCTCCTTAAGAACTGGTGCCCGGTCTCCCTCCTCAGCACGGACTATAACATTTTTGCCAGGGCCATGTCTGCTCGCCTTGGCGCCGTGCTGGCCCACATGATCCACCCCGACCAGTCCTACATGGTCCCGGGCTGGTCTATCCACGATAACATCCATCTGGTCCGGGACCTGGTCCACCATTCCCAGAGGGCTGGTCTGTCGGTCGCCTTCCTTTCCCTGGATCAGGAGAAGGCGTTCGACAGGGTGGATCACGAGTATCTCTTCGGGACTCTGCGCGCATTCGGATTCGGGACGCATTTTGTCGCCCGGATCCGACTTCTGTACGCTGCCGCAGAGTGTCTGATTAAAGATAACGGGTCCTTGACGGCGCCCCTTCGCTTTGGGAGGGGGGTGCGTCAGGGATGCCCCATGTCCAGTCAGTTATACGCCATTTGCGTAGAGCCTTTCCTGCGCCTCTTGCGGAAGAGGTTGACGGGACTGGCTCTGCAAGGGCCGGGCGTGGAGGTGGTCCTCTCAGCTTACGCCGATGACGTGCTCCTCATGGTCACGGATCCCGCTGACTTGTGGAGGATGCGGGAATGCCAGCAGATTTACTCGGACGCATCCTCCGCCAAGATCAACTGGGAGAAATGTTCCGGACTCCTGGTGGGTCAGTGGCAGGTGGACTCCCTGCCGGAGGAGTTTAGGCCCTTCGCCTGGAGCACCACGCACCTCCTCTACTTGGGAGTCTACCTCTGCCCTGCCGAGGACGCCTGGCCGGCGAACTGGCACGAGTTGGAGGCCAAAGTCGCCACTCGCTTAGGACGCTGGACAGGACTGCTCCGAGTGTTGTCCTACAGGGGTCGAGCGCTGGTCATAAACCAACTGGTGGCCGCCATGTTGTGGTACCGGTTCGTCACTTTGATCCCTCCCCCTGCGTTTGTCGCCAAGATACAGAAGAAGCTCATCGACTTCTTCTGGGCCAAAAGGATGCACTGGGTCTCTGCCGCGGTTCTGAGTCTCCCGCTTAGGGAGGGCGGTCAGGCGCTGGTGTGCCTTCGCACCCAGGCTGCGACGTTCCGTCTTCAGACGCTGCAGAGATACCTGTACGTCGAGAATCCTCCGAGATGGTGTGCGCTGGCGACGTATTTTTTTCCGCCAGCTGCACAGCCTCAATTACGACATGCAGCTCCTGTTTGTGAAAGTGGGCGGTACGCGTGCCAGCCTGCGGGAGCTGCCTGTCTTCTACCAGGAACTGCTATGGGTTTGGAACTACATCGCTTCCAGGCGGAGCTCTCCCCCGTCAGGAATGGCAGCTGTCCTTCGGGAGCCGCTGTTCAGGAATCCGCACCTCCACGTCCGCGGGTTCGGGTGGCTGGCGGAACGCAGGGCTGTGCCTGGCAAGGTGACTAGAGTCGGGGATCTGCTCGATGACGGAGGAGCGGGCTGGATGGCGCCGGAGGAGTTGGCGCGGCGCATGTCTTGGGCCAACGTCCGGCTCGCGGTCAATGCCATCGAGTCGATGAAAGCGACGCTGCACCCCAACGCCACGAGGTGCATCGAGACGGCTCAAGTGCGTGGGGCGATCCCGTCCAAGCTTTCCCCCGTTCGGACGGAATTCCTTATCGGCGCCCAGCCCCGAAACCCCCCTCGGGAACCGGCACCTCACAACTTGAGCCGTCTCGATGAAATACCCTCTGTGCCTTTTCATTCCGCACGGAGGGGTTTCCTGTACGGGCTGCTCCTGCACACTTTCCACTTTGTCATCTTCGCCTACCGCCCGGACACAGTCTTGCCTTCCGGCGGAGGCGGAGGTCCCCAATGGAGGGCTCTCTATGCGGGAGTCCTCCCTTGCTCTATTGGGGACTTGGCCTGGAGGGTGTTGCACGGAGCTGTCCCGTGCAATATATTGTTAAGTAGGTTCATGGACTCCCAGACCGCCTGTTTGTTCTGCGATCTGGAGGAGTCCGTTTTTCACGTATATGTTGAAGGTGAGAGGTTGCAGCCCCTCTTCCATTATTTGAAGGGGCTGCTCCTTGATTTTTGGTTGCACTTCAGTCCCACGCTCTTGATCTACGGTCACCCGGTGCGGAGGGGAGCGGGCAGTGTGGAGGACCTCCTCGTGGGTCTGCTCCTGGGCCTGGCTAAAAAAGCCATCAATTGGTCCAGGCAGCGGGCGGTCGAGGGGGTCATCCAGCCAGATTGCCTCCCTCTCTTCCGCGGCCATGTTCGCGCCCGGGTGGCCCTAGAGATGGAGCACGCGGTGTCCGCCGGCGCGCTCGAGCACTTCCGTGACCGGTGGGCGCCACGGGGACTGGAGTGCATAATTGGATTGGACAACCAAATTTTAATTTGATTTGCTAAGGGTTATTTAAAGTTTTACAGGTTTATTTACAGTTTATTTGGTTAATTTACTTGGTCCATTAAAAGAGGGACAACTTTATTAACTAGCCTGATTACTCTGATGAGATCAATTACTCGAGAAACAGGTGAGGAGAGGTGCCCAGAAGGCACGGCAGCAGTGCACCGAGGCCTCAAAAACCACCCTCAGGCGGCGAGCAGAGGGAAGTGCCGCTGCAGCCGTTACACAAGTTGATTAAATTGATGTAATAAAACTCACTACGCACTTGGTTCGAGTATAAAGCAAGGCTTTAATCAACTTGTTTCAAAACCTGGACATCCAGTAATCTTTCACTAGTTCCTGTTTACAAAATGTCCTGAGCAAGCTGGGCCCACGCCCGAGTATTTATACTCCTTGGACGGCGCCACCAGCTGGCCGTCCAGTGTTATTTCATGAGTCTATCTTCATGGATCATAAGATTCATAACACCTAGCAGAAAGGAAGATGGTTGTGGTTGTTGGAATCCAATCATCACAGCCCCAGGACATTGCTGCAGGAGTTCCTCAGGGCAGTGTTCCTAGGCCCAACCATCTTCAGCTGCTTCATCAATGACCTTCCCTCCAACATAAGGTCAGAAATGGGGATGTTCGCTGATGACTGCACAGTGTTCAGTTCCATTTGCAGCTCCTCAAATAATGAAGCAATCTATGCCCACATGCAGCAAGACCTGGATGACACTCAGGCTTGGGCTGATAAGTGGCAAGTAACATTCATGCCAGACAAGTGCCAGGCAATGACTATATCCAACAAGAGAGAGTCTAACCACTGCCCCATGACATTGAACAGCATTACCATCACCAAATCCCCCAACATCAACATCCTGGGGGGTCACCACTGACCAGGAACTTGGACCAGCCACATAAACATTGTGGCTACAAGGGAGCAGGTCAGAGGCTAGGTATTCTGCAGCGAATGTCTTACCTCCTGACTTCCCAAAGCCTTTCCACCATCTACAAGGCACAAGTAAGGATTGTGATGGAATACTCTCCACTTGCCTGGATGAATGCAGCTCCAACAACACTCAAGAAGCTCGACACCATCCAGGGCATCCCGTCCACCAACTTAAACGTTCACTCCCTCCACCACCAGTGCACCGTGTCTGCAGTGTGTACCATCTATAAGATGCACTGCAGCAACTCGCCAAAGCTTCTTCGACAGCACTTCCCAAACCCGCGACCTCAACCACCTAGAAGGACAAGGGCAGCAGGTTCATGGGAACACCATCAGCTCCAAGATCCCCTCCAAGTCACACACCATTCTGACTTTGAAATATATCGCTGTTCCTTCATAGTCGCTGGGTCAAAATCCTGGAACTCCCTCCCTAACAACACTGAGAGTACCTTCACCACACGGACTGCAGCAGTTCAAGAAGGTGGCTCATCACCACCTTCTCAAGTGCAATTAGGGATGGGCAAAAAATGCTGGCCTTGCCAGTGACACCCACATCACAGGAACGAATAAAAAAAAACAGTACAGCACTGCACTGGAGTGTCAGCCTAGATTTTTTTGTTCAAGTCTCTTGGAGTGGGACTTGAACCTACAACCTTCTGAACTCAAAGACGAGAGTGCTACCCATTGAGCCACAGCATATGAAGAGGTCCATTAAGCAAGAGCTGAAAAGAGGGCAAATGGAGTTCGAAAACTCCAAGTACAGTGTCAAGATGGCGGTCGTGACGGTCCGGTGCTGAGATCGCTCTCCCTGCTTTGGGCGGCCAGCTCTCACCGCTCACTCCCGCAACCGGAGCGAGGTGCTCGGCGAGTCGGCCAGAGGCAGCGCAGCGTGGTGAGCAGCAGTAGCAGCCAAGCCGACCCGCTGGAGCACATCGGCCGGCAGCTCCTCGGCGGGAAGGAATTCCGACTGGGAGGAGGGGAGCCGAGCATGGCGGCCAGAGGCCGATCCGCGAAGAGAGAGAAGTAGGCCCCGGGCCGTGGAGCGTGGAGCCGGCGACGGTGAAGAGGAGGCTGAATTGGAGCATTCACATCCCGGCGATGTGTTCGGCGAGTCGGGCGGAGGAGCGCAGCGCAACGAGCAGCAGCAGCAGACTCACGACACGCTGCTGCACGTCGGCCAGCAACTCCATTTCGGGTAACTCACAGTCCGGATGGGAGGAGGGGAGCCGGGCATGGTGGCCAGAGCGGGAGAAGCAGGCCACCACACGTGGAGCCGGCAACAGTGAGGAGGAGGCCGCGGTGAAGAGGAGGACGGAGCGGCTGAGGGACATCGTGCTCCCACTGCCACGGGAAGCCATTGTATTGACTCTGAACGCGGCGCTGTATGTATAGCTGACGCGTCCCTACGGGGAACAAGCATTCCATTGTACTTGTTACATATGGCAAATAAATCTAATCTGAAATCTGAAATCTGAGTCTGATCTGATCTAATCTCAATTTAAGAGCACTAGATGCCCATTGAGTCAGTGCTGCAGAGGGCGAAAGAAGGTGCAGAGCTCCAATTATAGGGTTTATTCTCTTCCCACTATACACCTCCCATGCCCCCTTCTTCCCCCACCTTGCTCTACCTCCTCCCTTGCCCTTACCCTCCCCCTCCATTTTAAGACTGCCCCTTCCACACTCTGCTTCCCTTTTGTATCCTGCCCCTTCTTTCCTCCTTGTCCCTTTCACCTTCCTCTCTCCTCCCACCTGCCCAACCATTCCTTCCCCTTCTCTTGCCCTTCCTCCCCTCATCACAGTCCCCACCCTTCCATCTCCCTTCTCTCCAACCTCTAACCTTGCTCTATCTTCCCCTTTGTCCTTGCAGCCTCTAACCCTGTTCTACCTTCGCCCATGCCTTGCCTTTAAGTTACCCATATCTACCATCCCCCTCACTGCCATCTGATAAGCATACTCTCCTTCCCCCTTGCCTGTCTGCTAATCCTCCTTTACCTTCCTCACCTGAATCTCTAACCCTCTTCCCCTCCCTCCTACACTGTTCTAGCTTCTCTCTATAGCCTCTTCTAACCTCTATCATTGCAGTACTCTCTCCAGGGCTGGCATTTGGACCGTTAAATGGTGCGATTGTATGAGGGCCCGAGGCAGTCAAGGGCCCCGAGCGGATCTCGTGAAAGGACAATTGTGCAATGGTAATTGCTGATCTCTGACATTTTGTCAACTATTTTTATATTACCTACTGCAAGCATGCCTTTTCATGATCATGTGTGTGGATTTGACAGCAGATTAAGTACATAGTAATTAGTGTAATTTTCTAGTAAAATGAATGGACCCCAAATCAAACCTTTGCATGGGGCTCTGCATGGAAACTGCCGCTCCTGACCCCCTCAACCCTGGTCATAAAACTTACACCACCTTACCCCACTTCACCTTTGGATTTCACTTAGTTTTCACTTCCCATACCATGAAAGACTGACTAGTAAGAAAAAAAACCAACATGAAATAGAGGTCATATATATGAGTGGTTGTACATCAGAAAAAACAGAAGGTGGAACTTTACTTCTATGTCCCTAACGCCTGTTCTTATTCTTCTCCTTATGTTTCATATCCTTCATTTTCCTGGCTGCTGAACAGGTCTTTTTCCAGAACAGAAAGTCATGGGATGCCAAGGAGTAAGCTGAGCAGGTGGACAGAATAACTTGTGTCTAGACTTCTAGTGGTTTACAGTGTGGTAGAACAAAGATATGCAGCGTTATTCTCCATATGATGACTTTCCAGTTTCATCTACGTCATCTCGGGAAGAAGATGGTTGGAAACAAGTTACTTTTCCACAGGAAAGGAGGAAAAGCTGAAGGCTGCTCATCTGTAACTCTTTGCAGACAGTTAGAGCAGCACTAGCAGAGGTTTGGCAGGCAAGGATATCTAGAGACAAAACACAATAGACATCCTCAAAAGCCAAATCCTTGGACAACCGATAAATCCAAAAGAAAAATGGTAGTTCAGCCATTTAAAAAAAATAAAAACACATTTTAATCAAATTAATAAATGTAATACTTGCTTCACAGGGTAGAGATTTGTGAGCTAATTAGGATAGGTCAATCAAAAGATTGAAAACACACAGGTCACTTTGTCTTTTGGCCGACTGGAGCATGAGGAACATTTCATTAAAATACAAAATTTAGCTTTGCCAAATATCTGGCAGGCATATTGATAAAGTGACCAGGATCTTCTGCTTCTACACTTATCAGTGCCCACATTTCTGCCAATTAAAGTGAAATGGCAGAAAATCACGGGCAGACGAGCACAGTGGTGGAAACCCTAGCCTGTGAGTCTTATTTTTATTCGTAATCTGCAATAGAATTTGAGAGGTTTGAAGTCAGCCTAAGCCAAATGTTCGAAGCACTCTGACAGAGTAGGCACCTGTCAAGTTAATTACAGGTGCTTATATCAAGAAGGAATTGACTGGACCAAAGAAATTTCCTTTGAGAACATTTAGGGAGATTTCATCTGTGTGCTATGTAAAACAAAATTGTAAAGTCGTTCTTTGTAAACATGTTTATAATTTTGTTAGTGTACAGAGGACATCTTCTCCCTTAAATACGTGGCATTTCCTCACCTACAGTATTGATTTTAAGAGTGCGACCATGTGACCACTGTGAAAATGTTTGGAAAGCTAATTAAAATATCCAACAGAGCATTCTGGAAATGACTAAAGCCTCTATTCACTATAATGTAGCTTAATTTAGATTTCTCAACAGGGAGAGTAAAAGTAAAGCTTCAAGGGAAAATAAAGAGTGTAATAAGTATGATTGGAAATAGGACAAGTGATCAGCAGAGAAGCGACCATAGAAACCTGCTACTAAGGGAGAAATATGATATTCGTGAAAGGATTATGTTTTCGGGTTAGTTGATAAGTCTGTGATTTTAAGGACATAAAAAAATATGAAAGGAGAAAATTTCCATCCTTCCACAGACCCTGAACAATTTGGATTGGATTAGACTTTATTTAACTTATTAAATCTGCCAAGGGAGTTGACCAAGCACAGGTATATCTTCCAAGATAATCTTTAAGAGATTTGTTAATTTTGAACTTGTGACTCATTCTCGCACCATAGTCTTTATTCAGAGAAGAAACACTGATAATCAGTGCATTTTTATGGAGGATCCAAAGTATAATTCAACTGTGATGACCTTAGATGCTTTAAATGTGATAACTTAGAAATATATAAACGAAGGGGACAACAATTAAACATCTATCCAGTAGTAAATTAGTTCCCATGAAGAATAAGCTGACGCAATAAGTCCACGGCTGGGTAGCAAACTGCCTTTAGTCCTAATTGGGGTGCGACTGGGCACCAAAATTGTAATGTAGAATTTTATTCTGTATAGTAGTTTTGTATAACTGAAGGAAAGGGGAGAATGTTATGATGCTTCATTTATATCAATACTAGAATTTTTCTGTTGCAGCAATCCCTAAATGACTTTAGAATACCATCAAGCAAGAGTGGGTTATATCCACTGAGAACCACTGTGGCAAAGCATGAGCTTTTGATTAAATTCCCAGTACTTTGTAAATCAATGAAGGTCAAGTTGAATATATGTAGGACACTTTGGGTAGTTAAGTGGTGTGTTGCTAGTAACTTTTGAAATACAGTGTAAATACGGCTCTCCAGTATGCACCTTCAGTATCTGAGCTGTACAGTTGTAAATCTAGAATCCTGTACACAATATAAATAAATTAATTTTCTTTTCATAATAAACTGACAGTTAAAAGTGAACTTCTAAGAATGAGCAATGTGAGCCTACAGAACAGCAGTAATTCCTATGAATTAATTGCTTTGTTTCTGTGGTCTGTAGCTTGAGCATGGACTGAAGTCTGTATGACGAGCGCAACTACAAAACCAAGCCAACTAACACAAATGAAAAATTTGTGTTTTCACAAATGTCACTTTTTGTAAAACTAGCGCGCTGATCATTTTGTTGGTTTACATAGAAACATAGAAGATAGGAGCAGGAGTAGGCCATTCGGCCCTTTGAGCCTGCTCCGCCAGTCAATGAGATCATGGCTGATCATCCAAATTCAGTACCCTGTCCCTGCCTTCTCCCCATATCCCTTGATCCCTTTAGCCTCAAGAAACATATCCAACTCTTTCTTGAATATATTTAATGAACTGGCCTCCACCGCCCTCTGTGGCAGAGAATTCCACAGGTTCACCACTCTCTGGGTGAAGAAATTCCTCCTCATTTCTGTCCTAAATGGCTTACCCCTTATCCTTTGACTATAACCCCTGGTTCTGGACTCCCCGGCCATCAGAAACATCCTTTCTGCATCTAGTCTGTCCAGACCTGACAGAATTTTATAGGTTTCGATGAGATCCCCTCTCAATCTTCTAAACTCCAGTGAGTATAAGCCCCATCGACACAATCTCTCCTCGTACGTCATTCCTGCCATCCCAGGTATCAGCTTGGTGAATCTTCGCTGCACTCCCTCCATGGCAAGAACGTCCTTCCTCAGGTAAGTTGACAAAAACTGCACACAATACTCAAGGTGTGGTCTCACCAAGGCCCTGTACAACTGCAGCAAGACATCCTTGTTCTTGTACTCGAACCCTCTTGCTACGAAGGCCAACATACCATTTGCCTTCTTAACCGCCTGCTGCACCTGCATGCTTACCTTCAACGACTGGTGCACAATAACACCCAGGTCTCTTTGCACTTCCCCTTCTCCCAATCTATTGCCATTCAAATAATAATCTGCCTTCCTGTTTTTGACACCAAAGTGGATAACCTCACATTTATCCACATTATAGTGCATTTGCCATGTTTCTGCCCAATCACCCAACCTGTCCAAATCGTACTGGAGTTTCACGACATCCTCCTCACAGCTTACCCTCCCACCCAGCTTTGTGTCGTCTGCAAATTTGGAGATATTACATCCAATTCCCTTGTCCAGATCATTAATATATATTGTGAACAGCTGGGGTCCTAGGACCGATCCTTGCGGTACCCCACTAGTCACTGCCTGCCACTCGGAAAACAACCCGTTTATTCCAACTCTTTGCTTTCTGTCCGCCAACCAGTTCTCTATCCAAGTCAATACCTTGCCCCCAATCCCTTGTGCCTTAATTTTGCACGCTAATCTCTTATGTGGGACCTTATCGAAAGCCTTCTGAAAGTCCAAATACACCACATCCACTGGTTCTCCCTTATCTATTTTACCAGTTACATCCTCAAAAAATTCCAGTAGATTAGTCAAGCATGATTTACCTTTTGTAAATCCATGTTGACTTTGTCCGATCCTGTCACTGCTTTCCAAGTGCTCTGCTATTACATCTTTTATAATAGACTCTAGCATTTTCCCCACTACCGATGTGAGGCTTACCGGCCTATAATTCCCCACTTTTTCTCTACCACCTTTTTTGAATAGTGGGGTAACATTAGCTACCCTCCAATCCATGGGTACTGTTCCAGAGTCTATCGAGTTCTGGAAGATGACCAGCAATGCATCTACTATCTCTAGGGCCACTTCCTTAAATACCCTGGGATGTAGACCATCAGGCCCTGGGGATTTATCGGCCTTCAGTCCCACCAATTTTCCTAACACCATTTCCCTACAGATACTGATTTCTTTCAGTTCCTCCCTCTCATTAGACTCCATGTTCCCTGGCATCTCTGGGAGGTTATTTGTGTCCTCCTTTGTGAAGACAGAACCAAAGTATGTATTTAGTTGGTCTGCCATTTCTTTGTTTCCCATTATAAATTCCCCTGATTCTGACTGTAAGGGACCTACGCTTGACTTCACCAATCTTTTTCTCTTCACATATCTATAAAAGCTTTTACAGTCAGTTTTTATGTTCCCTGCAAGCTTACTCTCATATTCTATTTTCCCTTTCTTAATTAATCCCTTTGTCCACCTTTGTTGACTCCTAAACTGCTCCCAATCCTCAGGATTATTGATTTTTCTAGCCAATTTAAATGTCCTCTCCTTGGATCTTATGCTATCCCTAATTTCCCTTGTTAGCCACGGTTGAGTCACCTTTTTTGTTTTATTTTTATGCCAAACTGGGATGAACAAATTCTGTAGCTCATCCATTCGGTCTTTGAATGTTTGCCATTGCCTATCCACCGTCAACCCTTTGAGTGCCATTCCCCAATCAATCCTACCCAACTCGCTCCTCAGACCATCGTAGTTTCCTTTATTTAAATTCAGGACCCTAGTCTCTGAGTCAAATACTTCATTCTCCATCTTAATGAAGAATTCGATCATATTATGATCGCTCCGACCCAAGGGGCCTCGTACAACAAGATTGTTAATTAATCCTTTCTCGTTACATAATACCCAGTCTAAGATGGCCTGATCTCTGGTTGGTTCCTTGACATATTGGTCCAGGAAGCCATCCCGTAAACACTCCAGGAATTCCTCCTCCACAGTATTGTTACTAATTTGGTTGGCCCAATCTATATGTAGATTAAAGTCACCCATGATGACTGCTGTGCCCTTATTGCACGCTTCTTTAATTTCCCTTTTAATGCCATCCCAACCTCCGCCTTACTGTTTGGAGGTCTATATACCACTCCCACTAATGTTTTTTTCCCCTTGGTATTTCTCAATTCTACCCATACAGATTCCACATCATCAGAGCTAATATCCTTCATTACAATTGTATTAATCCCTTCTTTAACCAGTAATGCTACCCCACCTCCCTTTCCTTTTTGCCTATCTTTCCTGAATATCGAATACCCCTGGATGTTGAGTTCCCAGTCTTGGCCATCCTTGAGCCACGTTTCCGTAATCCCAACCAAATCATATTCGTTTACCTCTATTTGCGCAGCCAATTCATCCACCTTATTACAAATGCTCCTCGCATTAAGACACAAAGCCTTCAGGCTTGTTTTTTTAACACTCTTAGACCTATTAGAATTATTATTTATTGTGGCCATGTTTGATTTAAACCGTTGATTTCTCTGACTGCCACTTTTATTTTTCTCCTTCCTATCTTTTGCTTTTATTCCTGTTTTCCTTTCCTCTGTCTCCCTGCTCAGGTTCCCAACCCCCTGCCATTTTAGTTTAAACCCCCCCGAACAGTGCTAGCAAACCTCCCCGCAAGGATATTTGTCCCGCTCTGGTTCAGGTGCAACCCGTCCGACTTGTACAAGTCCCACCTTCCCCAGAAGCAGGCCCAGTGATCCAGGAAACTAAAGCCCTCCCTCCTGCACCAACTCTTTAGCCACGCATTCATCTGCTCTATCCTCCTATTCCTATACTCACTAGCACGTGGCACCGGGAGTAATCCAGAGATTACAACCTTTGAGGTCCTACTCTTTAATCTGCTACCTAGCTCCCTAAATTCTTGCTGCAGGACCTCATCCCTCTTCCTACCCATGTCATTGGTCCCAATGTGAACCACGACCTCTGCCTGTTCACCCTCCCCCTTCAGAATGCCCTGCAGCCGTTCAGTGACATCCTTAATTTTTATGACTCTATTCTCTGAAAGCTGTACATATTGAAATACTTGTGCTGAAGTATTCGCCATAGCATATGTGAAGAATAAAAACGTAATGAATTTTTAAAGGAAAAATCATGTTGAAATGTGCATATAAAATCCATTGGCAAAAGATCTAGAGAGGAGATGAGGAGAATTTTTTTCACTCAGAGTTGACGGCATCTGGAACGCTTGACCTGAAATGGTGGTAGAAGCTGATTCCATAAATAATTTTAAAGGGGAGTTGGACAGGTACTTGAGGTTGAGGAACTTGCAGGGTTATGGACAAAAAGCGAGGGTGTGCGGGCCTGTGGGGATGTGGGACTTAGCACGACAGCTCTTTCAAAGAGCCAACACAGGCCGAATAGCCTCCTTTTGTGCTGTAAGTTTCGGTGATTCTATGTTATCTTTCTTACTAACCTACTAAATTTCAGATCAAGGTTATTTAACCAGAATTTAAACATCAAATAATTTCTTTGCGTTTCTTTTGTATTTCTTACTACATGCAAGGAAGCACTTGTGGATAAACCAGGACTTTCTCCCATTTTTGTTGAGCTATCGCAAACAAGAATTGTACACACTATAACTGGATTATACTGGTTAAATGGTAATTTAGCTGTTCGAGATGTGTTAAAGTAGGCATTGTGATTGGATGATGTTTAGTCGTTCACACCAATGAAATCCTAGATAACAAAATGACCGACAGCAAGATCAGTCTTGGCTGCTGTTAGATTGGGGATCTTTAAAATATGAAAAAAAGAGGTTTTAAAAAGTAGAAAATATAGCACCTGGTTCTTGATGTGCAAGTTTTGAGTGTCTGACACGGTTCTTGATGACTGACACATATCTGAAGGGGTAATTCATTGCCTTAGTCATCTTATTTTCTTAGCACTAAAATGAAGTATCAGATTTCTAATACCAGAGAATGCAAGATGATGATTTTATAATTCTGATGATGAATCCCTTTCCTTTTTTAGCCACCTTGTGGAAAAGGATGATGAGACATATTTCACAAGTTTATTTTTGAGCCACAAGCAGCACATCAGGTGGGTGACCTAAGGTAGTCTTTTTGTATACTTTCTTTGGCAGTGCAGCATTTTATGATCTAACTGTCTCAATTAGAAGTGGAGAGGGTCTGGGTTTTTGTTGTTGCCTTTAGCTGTGAGTACTAACATAATATTGTTCTTCTGGTACCATATTTTCCTCTGCTGCTAATTTTACCGAAAAAGTAGGTGGGAGTAAAGAGTAGTAGGTATATTGGTAAAATGTGCTAATGAATGATTTGTTCATTTCTAATACAGCTTTCAGTATTCTTATCCCTCCGAAAAGGGATTGATAAACATCAGGATAAAATTAAGAAAAAGGTCATTTGTGCTTGTCAAGGTCAGAAGGGTGGGCAATAAATGCAATCGATGCCCACAAACCAAGAATGAATATCCTCCTGAGGTCCCCACCATCACAGAAGCCAGTCTTCAGCCAATTCGATTCACTCCATGTGATATCAAGAAATGGCTGAGCGCACTGGATACAGCAAAGGCTGTACAACAATATCCCAGCTGTCGTGCTGAAGACTTGTGCTCCAGAACTAGCCGTGCCTCTAGCCAAGCTGTTCCAATACAGCTACAACACTAGCATCTATCCGACAATGTGGAAAACTGCCCAGGTATGTCCTGTCCACAAAAAGCAGGACAAATCCAATCAAGCCAATTACCGCCCCATCATTCTACTCTCAATCATCAGCAAAGTGATGGAAAGTGTCGTCGACAGTGCTATCAAGTTGCATTTTGTTACCAACAATCAGCTCACCGATGCTCAGTTTGGGTTCTGCCAGGACTATTCGACTCCAGACCTCATTACAGCCTTGGTCCAAACATGGACCAAAGAGCTGAATTCCAGAGGTGAGGTGAGAGTGACTGCCCTTGACATTAAGGAGCCCGAGTAAAATTGAAGTCAATGGTGATCAGGGAGAAAACTCTCCACTGGCTGAGATCATACCTAGCACAAAGAAAGATGTTTGTGGTTGTTGGCGGTCAATCATCTCAGCCCCAGAACATCACTGCAGGAGTTCCTCAGGGCAGTGTCCTAGGCTCAACCATCTTCAGCTGCTTCATCAAGGATCTTCTCTCCATCATAAGGTCAGAAATGGGGATGTTCGCTGATGATTGCACAATGTTCAATGCTATTCACAACTCTTCAGATAATGAAGCAGTCCATGCCCGCATGCAACAAGTCCTGGACGATGTTCAGGCTCGGGCTGATAAGTGGCAAGCAACATTTGCACAACACAAATGCCAGGCAATGACTATCTCCAGCAGGCAAGAATCTAACCACCGCCCCTTGACATTCAACAGCATTACCATCACCGAATCCCCCACCATCAACATCAACATCCAAATTTAGCTGAAACAAAACACACAATCACAAGCAGGCATTACAAAAACACATAGGCCTAGAAATTCGGTTGGTAGCACCAGCAATTAGCGCCTAAAGAGCCCGAGAATTGGGGCGTTAGCCAATTTTCGGGCGGGCGCAATGCCTGGGAATTAAACATACCAGGTTATTTAACGATCAGGAAGGACAGGCAGGAAGGAAGGGGAGGTGGGGTGGCTATGTTAATAAAGGAAGGAATCACTGTAATACAGAGAAATGATATTGGGTCAAAAGATCAGGATAATTAAACAGTTTGGGTGGAGATAAGGAATAATAAGGGGAAAAAAACACTAGTGGGCGTAGTCTATAGGCCTCCGAACAGTTGCAACTCGGTTGGACGGAGTATCAATCAGGAAATAGTTGAGGCTTGTAATAAGGGAACATCTATAATTATGGGGGATTTTAACTATCATATTAATTGGACAAATCAAATTGGGCAGGGCTGCCTTGAGGATGAGTTCATTGAGTGTATTAGGGGTTTCTTGAGCAGTATGTAACTGAACCGACCAGGGGGCAAGTAACCTTAGATCTGGTCCTGTGTAACGAGACAGGATTAATTAAAAATGTCCTAGGAAAGGATCCCCTTGGAATGAGTGACCATAACATGGTTGAATTCCATATTCAATTAGAGGGTGAGGAGGCTGGATCTCAAACAAGCGTGCTAAGCTTGAATAAAGGAGTCTATGAAGGTATGAGAGCGGAATTGAGTAAAGTGGATTGGGAAGATAGATTAAAGGGTAAGACGATACATGATCAGTGGTGTACATTTAAGGAGTTATTTTACAACTTCCAAAAAAAATATATTCCACTGAGAAGAAAAGGGTGTAAAAGAAAAGACAGCCATCCGTGGCTAAGTAAAGAAATTAAGGATAGTATTCGACTAAAAACAAGGGCATATAAGGTAGCCAAATCTAGTGGGAGGATAGAGGATTGGGAAAACTTTAAAAGACAGCAAAAAATAACAAAAAGATTGATTAAGAAAGGGAAGATAGATTATGAAAGTAAATTAGCAAAAAATATAAAAACAGATAGTAAGAGTTTTTATAGTTATATAAAAAGAAAAAGGGTGGCTAAAGTAAATGTTGGTCCCTTAGAGGATGAGACTGGGAAATTAATGGTGGGAAATATGGAGATGGCAAAAACACTGAATGAATATTTTGTATCAGTCTTTACAGTAGAGGACACTAAGAATATCCCAACACTGGACAAGCAGGGGGCTATAGGGGGGGAGGAGATAAACACGATCAAAATCACTAAGGAAGTGGTACTTGGTAAAATAATGGGACTCAAGGCGGATAAATCACCTGGACCCGATGGCTTACATCCTAGGGTCTTGAGGGAAGTGGCGGTAGGGATTGTGGATGCATTGGTAATAATCTTCCAAAACTCCCTGGACTCAGCAAAGGTCCTGGCAGACTGGAAAACTGCTAATGTAACACCCTTATTTAAAAAGGGCAGTAGACAGAAGGCTGGAAACTATAGACCGGTTAGCCTAATATCTGTGGTAGGTAAAATTTTGGAGTCCATTATTAAGGAGACAGTAACAGGATATTTGGATAATCATAATTTAATAGGACAAAGTCAGCATGGTTTTATGAAGGGGAAGTCATGTTTGACAAATTTGCTGGAGTTCTTTGAGGAAGTAACATATAGGGTGGATAAAGGTGAACCAGTGGACGTAGTGTATTTAGACTTCCAAAAGGCATTTGACAAGGTGCCACACAAAAGATTATTGCTTAAGATAAAAAATCACGGGATTGGGGGTAATATTCTGGCATGGATAGAGGATTGGCTATCTAACAGAAGGCAGAGAGTTGGGATAAATGGTTCATTCTCAGACTGGCAATCAGTAACCAGTGGTGTTCCGCAGGGGTCAGTGCTGGGTCCCCAACTCTTTACAATCTATATTAACGATTTGGAGGAGGGGACCGAGTGTAACATATCAAAGTTTGCAGATGATACTAAGATGGGAGGAAAAGTAGTGAGTGAGGAGGACATAAAAAACCTGCAAAGGGACATAGACAGGCTAAGTAAGTGGGCAGAGATTTGGCAGATGGAATGCAATACTGGAAAGTGTGAGGTTATGCACTTTGGCAGGAAAAATCGTAGAGCAAGTTATTATCTTAATGGCAAGAAACTGGAAAGTACTGAAGTACAAAGGGATCTGGGGGTCCTGGTGCACGAAACTCAAAAGGTTAGTATACAGGTGCAGCAAGTGATTAAGAAGGCCAATGGAATGTTGGCTTTTGCTAGGGGGATAGAATATAAAAATAGGGAGGTATTGCTTCAGTTGTACAAGGTATTGGTGAGACCGCACCTGGAATACTGCATACAGTTTTGGTGTCCATACTTAAGAAAAGACATACTTGCTCTCGAGTCAGTACAAAGAAGGTTCACTCGGTTAATCCCGGGGATGAGGGGATGGACATATGAGGAGAGGTTGAGTAGATTGGGACTCTACTCATTGGAGTTCAGAAGAATGAGAGGCGATCTTATTGAAACATATAAGATTGTGAAGGGGTTGGATCGGGTGGATGCGGGGAGGATGTTCCCGATGATGGGTGAAACTAGAACTAGGGGGCATAGTCTTAGAATAAGGGGCTGCTCTTTCAAAACTGAGATGAGGAGGAACTACTTCACTCAGAGGGTAGTAGGTCCATGGAATGTGCTGCCCCAAAAAGCTGTAGAAGCTACATCATTACATAAATTTAAAACAGAAATAGACAGTTTCCAAGAAGAAAAGGGAATTAAGGGTTACGGGGAGCGGGCAGGAATTTGGACATGAGTCTCGGTTCGGATCGGTCCCAGGGGCCGTGTAGCCTGATCCTGCTCCTGTTTCGTGTGTCAAATTCTGTTAGATTCAGGAGATAGTCCTGTGATAGTGGATTGGCGGTTAGGATCAGATCAGCCATGATCTTATTGAATGGCAGAGCAGGCTTGAGGGGCTGACTGGCCTACTCCTGCTCCTATTTCTTATGTTCTTATGTTCTTATATAGCGCCACCTCCCATATTGAGTATCCTTTTAGCGCCGGCGCTAACACTTTGCGCGCGCCCGCAGGCGCAGGCAGATCATGACGTCATTTCAGTGTGCAACGCCTTTTTGGTGCCCCGGACCGGATATTCGGTGGCGCCCGCAACCTTTCCACCTGGCGCTATTAGCGACAGTTGGATGGAGCGTTCCCAGGCCCTTCTCGGACTCGGGGGGCGCTATTTAAAGGGGACAGCACTAGTATAAAAAGCTGCAGCCATTTGGGCTGGCCATTCTGATCGTTGCTGGAGAGAGTTGCTGACCTTCTGTTGGACAGTACTTTTCTCATTGAGCCTTTGGAGGCACTGGCACTGGCAGCTTGAGGGCCTGGCTCCAGAGCTGGTGATGCAGCATCTGAAAGCAGGGAGGTGGAAGAGTGGCTTTAGCAAAAGGACAGCTTGGCAGCAAGGGATGCCAGATTGCGGCAAGGCTATGACATGGGTCCACAGTGAGAAAGCATGCTGGCGGGGGGAACAAGTGGAAGGAGACAGTGGTAAAAGGTGAGAACCTTACCATCGCTGTCGACAATGGGGTCGGCAGCTGCAGTGGTTACAGGACCACTCAGACGTCCTCCAAGAATCTGATGGACTCTCTCCTTGAGATCCGTGAGAGTGACCACTTGTGGAGGTCCTCCACCGGTGCGAAGCTGGTCTTTGCCAATCCTCGCCAGCTTGGACTGCAGGGGAAAGGAGGGGAAGTTATGTTACCTGATGCCCTGAGTGATCATCTCATGACCCCCATGGTGGAAGAGCCCTTACATGATGCCCTGAGTGATCATCTCATGCCCCCCATGGTGCAAGAGCCCTTACATGACGCCTTGAGTCAAATGTGCATGTGAATGCCCAGAAAGGGCCATGGGTGCTTGCTGGCAGATGGCCAATGGGGCACAGGCCACTCTGTAGCCATAAAGTCAGGTGCAAACGAAGGGATGCAGAAGTTTGCAGAAACAACACCCACCCTCACGACCCGAGTGAGGTCGTTGAATTTCTTTCTGCATTGGACAGGGCTCCTGGTCACCATGCTGTTGGAGTTGACCTTCTGGCATACATCCCTCCAAGCTCGTCGGCAGTCCTTATGATTCGGCCTCCTGCCATTGTCTGGGTAGCGAACATCTCGCCGACGCTCCACTGCGGCCACCAATTGCTCCAGAGCCTCATTGGTGAAGCGCTCTGCTCTCTGTCTCACCATCTCCATCTGGTCCAAGTTTTTAGCGCCAGAGAAGGGCCTGCGCCAATTCTGAGGCCTGCAAGGCACAGAGTGTGGATGCTGAAGCTGACTGACCCACCCCTTTAAGAGCTGGCCGGTGCCTGGAAGTCTCGTGGTCATTGGTAATTGAGAGCACCTGCGCTGCGCCCGTCCGCTCCGATATTGGGTTGCGCCGGAAGTTTAGCGCCTTCGGAGTCCTGTGTAACGCCTGAATTCGCGCCTCAATCACCTTTAGGGGCGATGCAACCCAATATTGAACCAGGTGGCGATAAGTTGCGTCTCGCTATAAACTTTGCGCTGCGCCAATTCTAACGCCCCAAGCGGGGCTATACCCAATTTCTAGGCCATAGTCTTTCAATCAAGATGGAGACTGACGCTGTCTTCCAGATCTGTGATCAGTGAATACCAGGAGTTTCGTGTATTGTGGGTATTGTCACTTGCTTTGGAGTCCGTGGACAGTTCAGAGGAATGCTGCAGACCAGCATTTCACAAAAGTCCTCAGTCTCAGGAGTGTTGCTTATAGGTGGCTCATCAGCATAATTCAACTGACGGCGATTCCTGCAATGAGTCCTATGATGAGTCTCTGATTTGAACATCATAGCTTCTAGGACCCACTACACTTGAGCATAGAAACATAGAAACATAGAAGATAGGAGCAGGAGTAGGCCATTCAGCCCCTCGAGCCTGCTCCGCCATTCAATGCGATCATGGCTGATCATCCAAATTCAGTACCCTGCCCCTGCTTTCTCCCCATACCCCTTCATCCCTTTAGCCTTAAGAAATATATCCAACTCCTTCTTGAATATATTTAATGTATTGGCCTTTACTGCCTTCTGTGGTAGAGAATTCCACAGGTTCACCACTCTCTGGGTGAAGAAATCTCTCCTCATTTCTGTCCCAAATGGCCTACCCCTTATCCTTAGACTGTAACCCCTGGTTCTGGACTCCCCGACCATCGGGAACATCCTTCCTGCATTAGTCTGTCCAGTCCTGTCAGAATTTTCTAAGTTTCAATGAGATCCCCTCTCATTCTTCTAAACTCCAGCGAGTACAAGCGCAATCGTCCCAATCTCTCCTCATACGTCATTCCTGCCATCCCAGGTATCAGCCTGGTGAATCTTCGCTGAACTCCTTCCATGGCAAGAACATCCTTCCTCAGATAAGGCGACCAAAACTGCACACAATACTCAAGATGTGGTCTCACCAAGGCCCTGTACAACTGCAGCAAGACATCCTTGTTCCTGTACTCAAACCCTCTCGCTACGAAGGCCAACATACCATTTGCCTTCTTACCTGCCTGCTACACCTGCATGCTTACCTTCAGCGACTGGTGCATAAGGACACCCAGGTCTCGTTGCACTTCCCCTTCTCCCAATCTAATGCCATTCAGATAATAATCTGCCTTCCTTTTTTTGCCACCAAAGTGGATAACCTCACATTTATCCACGTTATATTGCATCTGCCATGCTTTTGCCCAATCACCCAACCTGTCCAAATCATACTGGAGTTTCTCGGCATCCTCCTCACAGCACACATGCCCACCCAGCTTTGTGTCATCTGCAAATTTGGAGATATTACATCTAGTTCCCTTGTCTAGATCATTAATATATATTGTGAATAGCTGGGGTCCAAGGACCGATCCCTGCGGTACCCCACTACTCACTGCCTGCCACCCGGAAAAAGACCCATTTATTCCAACTCTTTGCTTTCTGTCTGCCAACCAGTTCTCTATCCAAGTCAATACCTTGCCCCCAATCCCATGTGCCTTAATTTTACACGCTAATCTCTTCTGCGGGACCTTATCGAAAGCCTTCTGAAAGTCCAAATACACCACATCCACTGGTTCTCCCTTATCTATTTTACCAGTTACATCCTCAAAAAATGCCAGTAGATTAGTCAAGCACGATTTATCTTTTGTAAATCCATGCTGACTTTGTCCGATCCTGTCACTGTTTTCCAAGTGCTCTGCTATTACATCTTTTATAATGGACCATGTACCAGCACCCCATGTACTCTGGCCAGGGAGCTTCATCCACATTGTATCACCAGGGTGTATTGCTTGAAGTGGTTTAGCAGGCATGTTGCAGTAATGCTGCTGACGTTGCTTCATGCTGACAAGCGCACTACTATCTTTCTCAGTTGAATATCGAGGCTGCAGGAGTGTTCCAGCTATAGGAGGTGATGTCTTGCACCTACGACCCATTAGTCTCTGTGTAGGGCTCATACCTACACCTTCACTTGGCGTATTGCGCCAATATAACAGAACTAAAAACTCTGACCGGACTCGTCGCATTTTGTAAAGAGTCATTTGACGGTCTTGATGGCATTCTCGGCTTTGCAGAGGACTGCGAGTAGTGAGGTGGTGATGTCACGGTTTAAATCCCCATGTCTTGACAAACACTACAAATTCTGCTGATGCAAATTGTGGACCGTCATTCGTTATTAGGACATCTGGTAGTCCAAATCTCGCAAACATTTTTTGGAGTACTCTCAGAAGACTGTGTGTAGTAACTGAAGTGAGGTAGGCTACTTCAATAAAGTTTGTAGTAATCACACACAGCGAGCAGGGTATGGGTATATAGCTCACAAAGGTCAGCCCCAACCTTCGACCAAGGCCTAGCCATAATCTGGTGCTGCAGCAAGAGTCTAACCACTGCCCCTTGAAATTCAACAGTATTACCATTGCCGAATCCCCCATCATCAACATCCTGGGGGTTACCATTGACCAGAAACTTAACTGGACCAGCCACATAAATATTGTGGCAACAAGAGCAGGTCAGAGGCTGGGTATTCTGTGGCGAATATCTCAACTCCTGACTCCCCAAAGCCTTTAAACCATCTACAAGGCACAAGTAAGGAGTGTGATGGAATACTCTCCACTTGCCTGGATGAGTGCAGCTCCAACAACACTCAAGCAGCTTGACACCATCCAGGACAAAGCAGCCCGCATGATTGGCACCCCATCCACCACCTTAAACATTCACTCCCTCTACCACCGGCGCACCTTGGTTGCAGTGTGTACCATCTACAAGATGCACTGCAGCAACTCGCCAAGGCTTCTTCGGAAGCACCTCCCAAACCTGCGACCTCTTCCACCTAGAAGGACAAGGGCAGCAGGCACATGGGAACACCACCATCTCCAAGTTCCCCTCCAAATCACACATCATCCTTATTTAGAAGTATATCACCGATCCTTCATCGTTGTTGGGTCAAAATCCTGGCACTCCCTCCCTAACAGCCCTGTGAGAGTACCTTCACCACACAGACTGCAGTGGTTCAAGAAGGCGGCTCACCACCACCTTCTCAAGGTACAATTAGGGATGGGCAATAAATGCTGGCCTTGCCAACGAGACCCACATCCCATGAACAAATAAAAAATAAAAATGGTTCCTTACTTGTAGTACTGTGATGACCCAAACAGATATCACACTTCGCAATGTATTGTTTAAGCTCTGTTGACATCCTGGGCCAATAGAGGCTGTCGCGGACTCCACGGATACAACCTTCTATGCTGATCTGTGTTGAATGTGCTTCTGACATTAATTCTTTGCGCAATGCAGCTATCACCACGAGTTGCTGTCCCTTGAATATCAATTCACCTTGGACAGATAGTTCATGTCGAAAGTCAAAGTAGGGGTCGAGGCATTCAGGTACCAAGCCAGCCTTGCTGAATAATAACCTGCAGTTGTTTCTGAACCGGTGCAGCATGATTCCGTTTTTGCCAGTGTGAGTCTCCAACTGGAAGTGATTCGTGATGATCGATTTCTTCCAGCTCACGTGTAAAATCACAGGCGTTAACTTCTGGCAGTTATGCTGTGCTAAGTGTATCTGATCAGAGCATCACCTCCCCTTTCTTGCATGAAACTCTCAGACTGTATTTTTGGAGTCTTAACAGCATTCTTTTAAGTTGTTTAGGTGCGTCGCTTAGTGGCTTGAGCACCATTGATTCCAACAGACAGTGATCCGTTTCAATATTCACTACGTTCTGGGTTCACCATCTTCCTATTAGGCACTTTACAGCCTTCCGGACTCAATATCGAGTTCAACAATTTCAGATCATAACCTCGGCCCCCATTATATTTTTACATATATTTTTTATCCCCACCTTTGTTTTGACCCTTCCCCCTTTTTTTCTCTCCCACATGGCAGCTGTCTCTCATTCTACCAGCGCATTTCACACCTAATCTAGAGCCGTCTTTTGTCTCTCTACCAGTCCTAACACCATCTCGTCTCGTTTTGAATACCTCTTAATGTCTCTTCACTTCTCTTTTGTTCTTTCACCCCCATTTCCCAGACGCCAAACTGGCCTTTTAATCTGTTTCATTTCCTGTGTTTTTTCAGTCCTGATGAAGGGTTTTGACCTGAAACGTTGACTCTATTTCTCTCTCCACGGATGTTGCCTGGCCTGCTGAGTTTTTCCAGCATTTTCTGCTGTTATTTCGGATTTCCAGCATCCGCAGTATTTTGCTATCGTTCTGGGTGTAGATGTAGGCTTCAAATCTATCACAGGTAAGCACGATTGAAGTTGTTTCATCATCTGTATATATCTCGTCTCTGCTGATGTTCATGCTCTTGTTGCATAGATGACTGGTTGTCCATTCTGCATCATTGCTGCTCTAAGTCCCGATTGAGATGCATCACATTGTAGAGTGATTTCTTTCTTGAGATTATAACAACGTAAGACTGGCATGCTGGTGACCGCTACTTTGAGTCGTGTACCGCCAATTCTTGTGATTCTTCCCAGAACCACTCTGCATCCTTCTGTGTCAAAACTCTGAGTGGTTCCGTTATGTCTGACAGATGTGGGACAAACTTACTCAGATATTGAGCAAGTCCAAGCAGTCGCTGAATCCCTGTTACATCAGTTGGTGACGCCATCTCCAAATTTGCTTTAACTTTTGTTGAATCAACATAAATTCCTCTTCCCAAAGCAATATGTCCAATAAAAGGTACTTCTTGCCTACAAAGTTTTATTTTGTCTATGTTTAACACCACACCACAATCGTTGCATCGATGAAGAAAAGCTTCCAGGTGTTTGTCGTGGTTTTGAATTGCTACGTCAAGCGTTTCACCAAAACCAACCGTTACAAAATCATCTGCAATGAACTCTATCCTTTGAAGTCCTTTTATTAGCTCGTGCATGTTGCATTGGAAGACTTCTGACACTGAGCTAATCGCAAATGGCATACGCTTCCAGCAGTATCGTCCAAAAAGTGTGTGGAATGAGGTTAGATATGCTTGTTCATCGAGACTCACGTGCCAAAGACTCATTGCAAACATCTATGAATTGTGAAGACTTTAGCATTGAGTAGGCATGTAGCTACATTTCATTAGTCAGTAGAGAATAATGCTCTCACTTGATAGCTTTGTTTAAGTCTTTGGGATCTAAGCAGATGCGTAGGGTGCCATTCTTCTTAGGTATAAATGTAAGAAGTCACACAACACCAGGTTATAGTCCAACAGCTTTATTTGAAGTCACAAGCTTTCGGAGCACTGCTCCTTCGTCAGGTGAAGTGGAGAGACGCATAAATACACAGCTTATATAGTCAGAGAATAATGTCAGATGTTTACAGGTAATCTTTCTAACTGCCATTTATCACACCTCGGCAGAGAGATAATCACAGCAATCAAAGGTATGAATGGAGTCCAAACAGGTCAGTCAGGAAAACATTACATCAAAGAACAATGAGGTGGGGTCACAAGGGGTCAAATGTTGCAGATGCTGGGGTCTGTGTGAAAAACAAAAAAAGATAAAAAACATTTTTTTTGCTGGAAATCACAGCAGGTCTGGCCGCATCTGTGTATAGATAACAAGCCAATGATGACTCGAGTCTGGATGACCCTACGTCAGGTGGGGTTACATGTAGTGTGACATGAACCCAAGATCCCGGTTCAGGCAGTCCTCATGGGTGCGGAACTTGACTATCCGTTTCAAACAGACTATCGTTCGCAGCAAATTACCCAGCTTTCAGGAGAACAGCGACCACGACACCACACAACCCTGCCACAGCAACCTCTGCAAGACATGCCAGATCATCAACACAGATACCATCATCACACGTGAGGACACCACCCACCAGGTACATGGTACATACTCATGTGACTCGGCCAACGTTGTCTACCTCATACATTGCAGGAAAGGATGCCCCAGAGCATGGTACATCGGCGAGACCGTGCAGACACTGCGACAACGGATGAACGGACACCGCACAACAATCGCCAGGCAGGAGTGTTCCCTCCCAGTCGGGGAACACTTCAGCAGTCAAGGACATTCAGCCTCCGATCTTCGGGTAAGCATTCTCCAAGGCGGCCTTCGAGACACACGACAACGCAAAATCGTCGAGCAGAAACCGATAGCCAAGTTCCGCACCCATGAGGACGGCCTGAACCGGGATCTTGGGTTCATGTCACGCTACATGTAACCCCACCTGGCGTAGGGTCATCCAGACTCGAGTCATCGTTGGCTTGTTCTCTCTACACAGATGCGGCCGGACCTGCTGTGATTTCCAGCAAAAAAAATGTTTATCGGTTTTTTTGTTTTTCACACAGACCCCAGCATCTGCAACATTTGACCCCTTGTGACCCCACCTCATTGTTCTTTGATGTAATGTTTTCCTGACTGACCTGTTTGGACACCATTCACACCTTTGATTGCTGTGATTATCTCTCTGCCGAGGTGTGATAAATGGCAGTTAGAAAGATTACCTGTAAACATCTGACATTATTCTCTGACTATATAAGCTGTGTATTTATGCATCTCTCCACTTCACCTGACGAAGGAGCAGCGCTCCGAAAGCTTGTGACTTCAAATAAAGCTGTTGGACTATAACCTGGTGTTGTGTGACTTCTTACATTTGTCCACCCCAGTCCAACTCTGGCATCTCCACACCATGGCTTCTTAGGTATGACTAGCATAGAACTGATCCATGCGGTTGACATTGTTACAGGAATGATGATGTCCTGTCTGACCAGATCATCCAGATTTCCTTCAGCTTATACCTTAAAGCCACTGATACATGTTAAACACTCCTTGGTTAGTGGCTTGTAGTTGTCGATCGTGTATACTGATACACTAGTAAACATAAACATAGGAACATAGAAGATAGGAGCAGGAGTAGGCCATTCGGCCCCTCGAGGCTGCTCTGCCATTCAATGAGATCATGGCTGATCATCCAAATTCAGTACCCTGTCCCTGCCTTCTCCCCATATCCCTTGATCCCTTTAGCCTTAAGAAATATATTCAACTCCTTCTTGAATATATTTAATCAACTGGCCTCCACCGCCCTCTGTGGCAGAGAATTCTACAGGTTCACCACTCTCTGGGTGAAGAAATTCCTCCTCATCTCAGTCCTAAATGGCTTACCCCTTATCCTTAGATTATGACCCCTGGTTCTGGACTCCCCGGCCATCGGGAACATCCTTCCTGCATCTAATCTGTCCAGGCCTGGCAGAATTTTATAGGTTTCGATGAGATCCCCTCTCAATCTTCTAAATTCCAGTGAGTATAAGCCCAATCGACACAATCTCTCCTCATACGTCATTCCTGCCATCCCAGGTATCAGCCTGGTGAATCTTCGCTGAACTCCTTCCATGGCAAGAACATCCTTCCTCAGATAAGGCGACCAAAACTGCACACAATACTCAAGGTGCAGTCTCACCAAGGCCCTGTACAACTGCAGCAAGACATCCTTGTTCCTGTACTTGAACCCTCTTGCTACGAAGGCCAACATACCATTTGCCTTCTTAACCGCCTGCTGCACCTGCATGCTTACCTTCAGCGACTGGTGCACAAGAACACCCAGGTCTCTTTGCACTTCCCCTTCTCCCAATCTATTGCCATTCAAATAATAATCTGCCTTCCTTTTTTTGCCACCAAAGTGGATAACCTCCCATTTATCCACATTATAGTGCATTTGCCATGTTTCTGCCCAATCACCCAACCTGTCCAAATCGTACTGGAGTTTCACGACATCCTCCTCACAGCATATCCTCCCACCCAGCTTTGTGTCGTCTGCAAATTTGGAGATATTACATCCAATTCCCTCGTCCAGATCATTAATATATATTGTGAACAGCTGGGGTCCTAGCGATCCTTGCGGTACCCCACTAGTCACTGCCTGCCACTCGGAAAATGACCCATTTATTCCAACTCTTTGCTTTCTATCTGCCAACCAGTTCTCTATCCAAGTCAATACCTTGCCCCCAATCCCATATGCCTTAATTTTGCACGCTAATCTCTTATGCGGGACCTTATCGAAAGCCTTCTGAAAGTCCAAATACACCACATCCACTGGTTCTCCCTTATCTATTTTACCAGTTACATCCTCAAAAAATTCCAGTAGACTAGTCAAGCATGATTTACCTTTTGTAAATTCATGTTGACTTTGTCCGATCCTGTCACTGCTTTCCAAGTGCTCTGCTATTACATCTTTTATAATGGACTCTAGCATTTTCCCCACTACCGATGTCAGGCTTACCGGTCTATAATTGCTCACTTTTTCTCTACCACCTTTTTTGAATAGTGGGGTAACATTAGCTACCCTCCAACCCATGGGTACTGTTCCAGAGTCTATCGAGTTCTGGAAGATGACCAGCAATGCATCTACTATATCCAGGGCCACTTCCTTAAGCACCCTAGGATGTAGATTATCAGGCCCTGGGGATTTATCAGCCTTCAATCCCGTCAACTTCCCCAACACCATTTCCCTACAAATACTGATTTCTTTCAGTTCCTCCCTTTCATTAGTCCCTATGTTCCCCGACATCTCTGGGAGGTTATTTGAGTCCTCCTTTGTGAAGACAGAACCAAAATATGTATTTAATTGGTCCACCATTTCTTTGTTCCCCATTATAAATTCCCCTGATTCTGACTGTAAGGGACCTACGCTTGACTTCACCAATCTTTTTCTCGTCACATATCTATAAAAGCTTTTACAGTCAGTTTTTATGTTCCCTGCAAGCTTACTTTCATAATCTATTTTCCCCATCTTAATTAATCCCTTTGTCCTCCTTTGCTGAATCCTAAACTGTTCCCAGTCCTCAGGTTTGCTGCTTTTTTTGGCCAATTTATATGTCCTCTCTTTGGATCTTATGTTATCCCTAATTTCCCTTGTTAGCCACGGTTGAGTCACCTTTTTTGATTTATTTTTATGCCAAACTGGGATAAACAAATTCTGTAGTTCATCCATGCGATCTTTGAATGTTTGCCATTGCCTATCCACCGTCAACCCTTTGAGTGACATTACCCAATCAATCCTGTCCAACTCGCGTCTCATACCATCATAGTTCCCTTTATTTAAATTCGGGACCTTAGTCTCTGAGTCATCTACTTCACTCTCCATCTTAATGAAGAATTCTATCATATTATGATCGCTCCGACCCAAGGGGCCTCGCACAACAAGATTGCTAATTAATCCTTTCTCATTGCATAATACCCAGTCTAAGATGGCCTGATCCCTAGTTGGTTCCTTGACATATTGGTCTAGGAAATTCCAGGAATTCCTCCTCCACAGTATTGTTACTAATTTGGTTAGCCCAATCTACATGTAGATTAAAGTCACCCATGATGACTGCTGTGCCCTTATTGCACGCTTCTCTAATTTTCCTTTTAATGCCATCCCCAGCCTCTGCATTACTGTTTGGGGGTCTATACACCACTCCCACTAATGTTTTCTGCCCTTTGGTATTTCTCAGTTCTACCCATACAGATTCCACATCATCACCTTACAATTGTGTTAATCCCCTCTTTAACCAGCAATGCTACCCCACCTCCTTTTCCTTTTTGCCTATCCTTCCTGAATATTGAATACCCCTGGATGTTGAGTTCCCAGCCTTGGTCCCCCTGGAGCCATGTTTCCGTAATCCCAATCATATCATATTCATTTACCTCTATTTGCGCTGCTAATTCATCCACCGTATTACGAATGCTCCTTGCATTAAGACACAAAGCCTTCAGGCTTGTTTTTTTAACGCTCTTAGACCTATTAGAATTATTATTTACTGTGGCCATGTTTGTGTTAAACCCTTGATTTCTCTGATTGCCACCTTTGTTTTTCTCCTTCCTGTCTTTTGCTTCTATCCTTGTTTCCCTTTCCTTTGTCTCCCTGCTCAGGTTCCCAACCCCCTGCCATTTTAGTTTAAACCCTCCCCCACAGCACTAGCAAACATTCCCCCAAGGACATCGGTCCCGGTCCTGCCCAGGTGCAGACCGTCCAGTTTGTACTGGTCCCACCTCCCCCAGAACCGGTTCCAATGTCCTAGGAATTTGAATCCCTCCCCCTTGCACCACTCCTCTAGCCACGTATTAATTTGAAGTATCCTTCTATTTCTACTGTGACTAGCACATGGCACTGGTAGCAATCCTGAGATTACTACCTTTGAGGTCCTATTTTTTAATTTACCTCCTAACTCCCTATATTCAGCTTTAAGGACCTCATCCCGTTCTTTACCTATATCGTTGGTACCTATATGCACCATGACAACTGGCTGTTCACCCTCCCTTTCCAAAATTTTCTGCAGCTTCTCCAAGACATCCTTGACCCTTGCACCAGGGAGGCAACACACCATCCTGGAGTCTCGTTTGCTGCCGCAGAAATGCCTATCTATTCCCCTTACAATAGAATCCCCTATCACTATAGCTCTACGCCTCTTTTTCCTCCCGTCCTGTGCAGCAGAACCACCCCTGGTGCCAGGAGGTTGGCTGCTGCTGCCTTCCCCTGTTAAGCCATCCCCCCAACAGTATCCAAAACGGTATAACTGTTCGAGAGGGGGATGACCCCAGGGGATTCCTGCACTACCTGCCTGCGCCTAGTATTCTGCCTGATAGTCACCCATTCCCTTTCTGCCTGTGCAACCTTTACCTGCGATGTGACCACCTCCCTAAACGTGCTATCCACGACTTCCTCAGCCTCGCGAATGCTCCAATATGTATCCATCCGCTGCTCCAGTGCTGCAATGCGGTCTGTCAGTAGCTTCAGCTGGACACACTTCCCGCACACATGGTCGTCAGGGACACAGGAAGTGTCTCTGATTTCCCACATAGCGCAGGAGGAGCAAACTACGGGGCTGAGCTGTCCTGACATGACTTACCCTTTACTTCCTTTAAATTAAGTTAAATTTTTGGTTACCAGCAGCCCCCGCTACACCTCCGAGCTTAGAAACTATAAACCACAGAGTTTAAGTTTGGAAAAAAAGGAGAAAGAGAGAAATACTCACCAACCAATCACTTACCTGCTTTCTGGTGACGTCACACTTTGATTACTTTTTACCTCTCTCTCCCGCTGCTGAATTGGTAAGCCTTGCCTCGCTGCTGCCGCTTTTATGCTCCGCCTCGCTCCTCACGCCACACCCAGGTCCGCCACTGTGGTCGGGCCTCGCCTCACTGCTGCCGCTTTTATGCTCCGCCTCACTCCTCATGCCACACCCAGGTCCGCCGCTGTGGTCGGGCCTCGTCTCGCTGCTGCCGTTTTTATGCTGCGCCTCGCTCCTCACGCCACACCCAGATCCGCCGCTGGTAGAGGGTGTTCTGTTATTTTCATCATTATATGTATACTTAATACTGTTCATGCCCAGGCAAACATTTCTACCCAGCAGAGGCTGTATAGTCTTGCTATCAATAAGCTTATAATCCAGCTTACACCTAAAGTCACCATGTTGGACCAGGATTTGTGCTTGTCCTTTAACAGGGAGACTTAATAAGAACATAAGAAATAGGAGCAGGAATAGGCCATTTGGCCCTTCAAGCCTGCTCTGTCATTCAATAAGATCATGGCTGATCTTCTACCTCAACTCCACTTTCCTGCACTGTCCCCACATCCCTTGATTCCGTTAATATCCAAAAATCTATCGATCTCTGTCTTGAATATACTCAACGACTGAGCCTCTACAGCCCTCTGGGGTAGAGAATTCCAAAGATTCACCAACCTCTGAGTGAAGAAATTTCTCCTCATCTCAGCCCTAAATGGCCGACCCCTTATTCTGAGACTGTGACCCCTGGTTCTAGACTCCCCAGCCAGGGGAAACATCCTCCCTGCATCTACCCTGTCAAGTCCTGTAAGAATTTTGTATGCTTCAATGAGATCACCTCTCATTCTTCTAAACTCGATACAATATAGGCCTAGTCTACTCAATATCTCCTCATAGTACAATCCACCCATCCCAGGAATCAATCTGGTGAATCTTCATTGCACTCGCTCTGTGGCAAGTATATCCTTCCTTAGATAAGGAGACCAAAACTGTACACAATACTCCAGGTGTGGTCTCACCAGGGCCCTATATAATTGCAGTAACACGCCTTTACTCTTATACTCAAATCCTCTTGTAATAAAGGCCAACATACCATTTGCTTTCCTAATTGCTTGCTGTATCTGCATGTTAACTTTCAGTGATTCGTGCACAAGATACACCCAGGTCCCTCTAAACACCAACATTTCCCAATCTCTCACCATTTAAACAATACTCTGCTTTTCTATTTTTCCTGCTGACGTAATAAAACTCACTATGCACTTGGTTTGAATATAAAGCAAGGCTTTAATCAACTTGTTTCAGAACATGGAGGTCTAGTTGTCCTTCACTAGTTCCTGTCTTACAAAATGTCCCTGGGCAAGCTGGGCCCACGCCCGAATATTTATACTCCTTGGACGGCGCCACCAGCTGGACATCCAGCGTTATTTCATGAGTAGTTCTTTACAATGATGAGATTTATAACATTCTTCCTGCCTAAAAGATTTGGAAGCCCGACGACTTCCTCTTAACGGATTAGGCGGATCACGAATAGCCGCAGTCTTTTAGATCTTTGTTTATAGCTAGAAGGCACGTCTCCTCAGGCCGTGTCTTGGTCCCTGGGTCGCTTGATCTGTACCAGTTGATGGACAGGGCCCGTGTTGCCCTGATCGATCCGAGGGAGGCTGGGGAGATCGTGACTCCGGGTGCGGGTCCCCACAGGTGCAGAGTTGGCTTCATCCTGTTTGATAGCTGGGTATTGACCGGCATCCTGGTCTCGGGTGGCCATTCCATGGGGAGCGCTTGGCTCCCCGAGTGGATCCGGTGGGGCAGCCGGCAGATCTCTCGATGTCCCAAGTAGGGCGTCATCTTCAAGGGAGCGCAGAGTGTCAGCATCATCACCGTGGGTCCCTCGATCAGTTGGATCTGTGGGACCGGCTGGACAGGGAGCCAGGTCCCGGAGCGAAACGGTGCACTCCCGGCCATCAGGGTACCGCACGTGCGCGTACATGGGGTTAACGTCTGTGCGTTCTACCTTGTCGACGAGGGGATCGTTTTTAGAAGACCAGACGAATCTTTGGAGCAGCACGGGGCCGGGAGCTACCAACCATGATGGTAGGGACATCCCATGAGTGGAGCGATGCTGGAACCTGAAGAATCGCTCGTGAGGCGTGACATTGTTGGACGTAGAAAGAAGAGACCTGATGGAATGCAACACATCAGGGAGCATAGTTTCCCACTGCTGGTCTGGTAGGTTGTGTGACCTTAGTGCAAAACGAACAGCGTTCCAAATGATAGCGTTGTATCTCTCAACCTGTCCGTTACTGATGGGATGGTACAGTGTCGTTTTACTTATGGTGATTCCCTGTTGGGAAAGATAACTTTTGAGTTCGCTTGACATGAAGGAGGGACCCCGATCACAGTGGATGAAGTTGGCCGTACCGCAAGGGGAAAAGACTTGATCAAGGTATTTGATCACTGTGGAAGTAAGCATATTGGGACAGGGGAAAGCAAAGGGAAAGCATAAATATTCATCCACCATAGTAAGTAAGTAGGTGTTTCGCATTGAGGAAGGCAATGGCCCTTTAAAGTCAATGCTGAGTCGCTGCATAGGCTGCATAGCGTGTATGAGCGAGCCATCCGATGGATGGAAGAATGGCGGTTTGAATTCCGCACAAATTCTACAGGAGGAGCATGTTCTTTTCACATCTTCCATAGAAAATGGGAGATTTTTAGATCGGACAAAGTGCAACATATGGGTAATGCCAGGATGGCATAAGTCGGTATGAAGATCCGCAAGAGTCGAAGTTGACATAGAAGAGCAGAATGCCCGCGTGAGGGTATCCGGGGCCACATTCTCTTTGCCGGGTCGATAATGTATGGTGTATCCAAAGGCAGCCAATTCCATCCTCCAGAGTTGTATTTTGTTATTCTTGATCTTAGTGCGTTTCCGGTTACCAGCATAAAGGCCACGGAGCGCTGATCAGTTATAAGTGTGAAATAGCGACGAGCGAGAAAATGACTCCATTTATGTACAGCTTCGATGATGGCCATAGCCTCCTTCTCAACAGGAGGATAATGCAGCTCGCTACCCTGCAAAGTTCTGGATAGAAATGCAACGGGTCGACCACCTTGATTCAAGGTAGCAGAGATCGCCACATCCGATGCATCGCACTCGACCATGAAAGGAAGATTTTCATCAATGGAACAAAGTGTGGCATTTTCCACTTGTCGCTTGAGGAGGTTGAAAGCTGAAATAGCCGTTGCCTCCAATGGAAATGACTTTGCGTGAAGCAGGGGCTAGATCTTGTCGGAGAAGTGGGGTATCCATTTCGCATAATAGGCGAACATGCCGAGTGCCCGATGAAGAGAGCCGAGATTCGTAGGGGGAGGGAGCTCCTGAAGCAGACAAAGTCGCTCTGGATCTGGTTTGATGACACTGTTGCCCACCCAATAGCCAAGGATGTTGACTGATGGTACTGATTTCACAGATTTGGACTCATTTAAGGTTAAGTTGCGACGATGGAGAACATCAAAAAATTTCTGGAGATTGGCATCATGCTCCTTCTGGTCATGACCAGCAATGGTGATATTATCCAGATATGGAAAAGTGTCCGTTAAGTTCTCCTGTTTGACTAGGCTATACATTGCCCGTTGAAAGACGGCCACCCCATTGGTGACCCCAAATGGAAGGCAACGAAACTGGTAAAGCCGACCACTGGCCTCAAAGGCCGTATACTTTTTGTCAGAGTCCTTTAACAGTACTCGATGATATGTGCTCTTTAAATCAAAAGTTGAAAATACCTTGTAGTTGCCAAGGTTATTGACCATGTCATCGATGCATGGTAGTGGGTAGGCATCCAGGTCGGTATACTGGTTAATAGTTTGCGAGTAATCGATGCAAAGACATTTCTTGTGTTGCTTCAGAGAATTTTTAACAACGACGACTTGAGCCCGCAAGCAAGATAGAACATGGCTTAATGATACCATCAGCTAGAAGGCGAGAGATTTCTGCCTCGATAAAGGATCGATCATCTTGGCTGAAACGTCGTGATTTAGTGACTATGGGCTTATATTGGGGGGAAAGATTGGCAAACAAGGAGGGCTCGTCGAGCGAAGCCACCAAAAGCGCACAAAACGGTACTTTGGAAATAGTAAGCTCCGGCTTTGACCCTCCAAACTCGAAAGTGAGTCTTTTGTGTTGTTTTTGGAAATCCTGTCCCAGGAGCACATCACTGCATAGGTTTTTGAGCATCCCGAGCCGGGTGGAGAAATAAGTGCGGCCATTGAGAATAAGGTCAACAAGACAAAAGCCGGAAGAATCGGTGGTCAGTGTCGTCAGAGCCATTGCAATTTCCCTGTCCGAGGGGTAAATACGCAGTTTTAACTTACTGACAGACCGCTCATTAATGAAGCTGTCAGAGCTGCATGAGTCGATTAGTGCACTCAAAATGTGTCCATTTACCGAAACCTTTGTGGCTGCATGGGACAGACTTTGGGGAAAAACAGCTGTGATGGGAGGAGGGGCAGTTTTACCCTTGACAGCTGTAACCTTAGTAGTGGTTCTTGGGGGAGGAGCAGTTTCATAGATAGCAGCTGTAACCTTAGTAGTGGCTCTTGGGGGAGGAGCAGTTTTATAGATAATAGCTGCAAAGCTAACAGGAGCTCTCAACCAGTACACCTTAGAAAAGTGATCTTTCTTACTAACAGCGGCTCTTGACTGGCATACCTTAGAAAAGTGACCTTTCTTGCTGCATTAATTGCAGGCTGTGTTACAAGCCGGACAAAATTTCCGATAATGGAACGCACCTCCACAGAAGAAACACTTCCTTCCAGATTGCCAAGATGCCGCTAGGGCGGGGTTGTCATCAGTGAAGGTTTCTAGGGTAGGGTTGTCATCAGCCAGGTTGGAGTCATTATCCGTGAGGGCTTCCACCCGAGGCCTATTTGAAGGAGTCACTAAAAGTGATAGCAGCAGTCCGTGCACGTGGTGAAAGATAGGTATCTGCATTCCTCTTTGCTAAGTCCAGAGAACATGCCTGGTCATAGGCAGCCTGTAACTTGAGGATTTTATTCTCCAACAGACGCTGACGTATGAAGGGAAATGCAATCCCATTAATAAAGGAATCACGAATTAACTCCTCCTGGTACTGCTCAGCTGTAACAGCTTTAAGATTACAATCCTTGCTGAGCCTGCAAAGTTTCTGAAGGAATTCGTCAAGTGATTCCCCGGGTTGTTGTCGAGTTGTGGCCAGTAGATGCTGAACAAAAATTTTGTTTGGGGTCTTGACATATAGCTGCTGTAGTATTTGGATAGCGGCGTCATAGTCTACACAGTCTTCAATATAATCAAACACATGAGGGGATACATAATTAGCAAGCATTCGTAACTTATTAGGAACATTCTCACCACACTCCTCAAGGAAGTTGCTAAAGGTATGATACCAGTGTTTCCATACCTTAGCAGCTGTAAGTTAATTCGGGTCCAGGTCGAGACGGGCAGGTCTGAATAGTTTCTCCAAGATGGATCGATTACTTGTCTGAGTTCCCTTCTACAGTTTGAGTCGTAGCAGGCTGTTCCCGAAATCACCCAAAGCGTGGAGTCGATAACAAGTTGATTAAATTGATGTAATAAAACTGACTACACACTTGGTTTGAGTATAAAGCAAGGCTTTAATCAACTTATTTCAGAACATGGAGGTCTAGTTGTCCTTCACTAGTTCCTGTCTTACAAAATGTCCCTGGGCAAGCTGGGCCCACGCCCGAGTATTTATACTCCTTGGATGACGCCACCAGCTGGCTGTCCAGCGTTATTTGAGATTTATAACACCTACCAAAGTAGCTAAGTTCACATTTCTCCACATTATATTCCATTTGCCATGTTCTTGCCCACTCACGTAGACTGTCTATAACCCCTTGAAGTCTCTTTGTATCCTCCTCACAACTTACATTCCCACCTAGCTTTGTATCATCAGCAAACTTGGATATATTACATTTGGTGCCTTCATCCAAATCATTGATATAGATTGTGAATAGCTGAGGCCCAAGCTTTGATCCTTGCAGTACCCCACTAGCTAAAGCCTGCCAACCCAAAAATTACCCTTTATTCCTACTCTCTATTTTCTGACCATTAACCAATCCTCAATCCCATGAGCCCTAATTTTGTTTAATAACCTCTTGTGTGGCACCTTATCGAATGCCTTCTGAAAATCCAATTACACCACATCCACTGGTTCCCCCTTATCTATTCTGCTAGTTACAACCTCAAAAAACTCTAACAGATTCGTCAAACATGATTTCCCTTTCATAAGTCCATGTTGACTCTGCCCAATCCTATTATTATTTTCTAAGTGCCCTGTTACCATGTCCTTAATGGTAGATTCTAGCATTTTCCCTACTACTGATGTCAGGCTAAACTGGTCTGTAGTTCCCTATTTTCTCTCTCCCTCCTTTCTTAAATAGTGGGGCTACATTTGCTACTTTCCAATCCGCGGGAACTGTTCTAGAATCTATGGAAAATTGGAAGATGACAACCAATGCATGCACTATCTCTACAGACACCTCTTTTAAAACCCTAGGATGTAGGCCATCAGGTCCTGGGGATTTATCGGCTTTTCTCCAGTACTAATTTTTACTAATACTAATTTCTTTCAGTTCCTCATCCTCGCTAGACCCTTGGTTCTCCATTATTTCTGGGACGTTTTTTGCGTCTTCTTCCGTGAAGACAGACGCAAAGTATTTGTTTAATTTCTCTGACATTTCCTTATTCCCCATTATAATTTCTCCTGTCTCAGCCTGTAAGGGACCCACATTTACTTTTACTATCTTTTCCTTTTTACATACCTATAAAAGCTTTTACAGTCTGTTTTTATGTCTCTCGCTAGTTTATTCTTATATTCTATTTTCCCTTTCTTTATTAATTTCTTGGTCCTCCTTTGCTGAATTCTAAAATCCTCCCAAATCAGGCACTATTCTTTTGACAACATTATAAGCCTCTAATACTATCTTTAATTTCTCTTGTTAGCCATGGTTGGACCATTTTTCCTGTGGTGTTTTTATTCCTTAAGAGAATGTATATTCATTGCGAATTATGAATTATTTCTTTAAATGTTTGCCATTGCTTTTCTACTGTCATATCTTTTAATCTAGTTTCCCAACCTACCCTAGCCAATTCACCTCTCATACCTACGTAGTTGGCCATAAGCTACAATCTAGTTCATAAGTGGTTCAACCTTTGCTAGCTTAAAAACTGTTGTTGCCTTTTGATATAGGTGAAGCGGAATCACATTACAGGAAACTCTTTTTTATCCGGCACCGACGGGACTGGTGTGCTGCCGGTTGATCAAAAAGTCCGGATTACAGAGAGGTATACTTACTAAAGTACGAGAGCCCTGTACACGGCCACAGATCCAGGCGTCCCTGTTGCATGGCAATAGGTGCAGGAACCCCAGTTACATGGCCACAGATCCAGGAACCCCGGTTACACGGCCACAGATCCAGGAACCCCGGTTACACGGCCACAGATCCAGGAACAGCCACTAATATGAAGTAAAACTTACCTGAACCCACTCCTGAATTTTGCCGGTTAAGAGAGATTTCCGGTTATTTAGGGGCCGGTAAAAAGAGAGTTTCCTGTACATTGTGCACCCATGTCTATTTGAAATTTTACGTAGTTGTTGACTCCAGCTTAAGTGTAACACACTGCGAGTCATCCAAACCAAAACACTGACCTCATTGATCACAAAGTCTTCTTTTGTCCTTGGGCCATCATCTATTGCTCTAGCTACCTGTCTCTGTGCAGGTAATTCTTTTCCATGGCATTTCACTGCAGAGTGTTTGCTTTTTCCACACTTGTTGCACATTTTCCCAAAGGCAGGGCACTGCTCTCTTTTGTGGAACTTGTGTTTCATCCCATGGTTCCAGCACTCACGAGTCTTTGGGGAGCCTGTAGCATTGTATCAATGCTTGCCTCTGTCACGCTTTGGGGTCCCCTTGGCTTTCTATACTGCACTCACATTCTGTCCACTCGAATCCCTGATGACATTGAGTTGCACCACCATGCTTTCAGATGCGTGACAAATCTCATCCCTCTTCAACAAGGTTAGATTAGCCTCTCGAAGCAATCTCTCTCACCCCTTCATATCTGCAATCCCAAACACGAGTCAGTCTCTGGTTATCTCTTCTGGCATTTATAAAGTGGAAGTCACACCCTTCACAGTCTTGAACGATACTGGTTGTATGTTTCACCAGTTTCTTGGATTCTCCTGTTGAACTTGTATCTCTCAAAAGGAACGTTCTTGTGTAGTTGGCAGTACTGAGAGAACTTTGTTAACATTGGCGCCATCTTGTCTCCACCTTCGGCCCAGTCCGATCACATGGAGTAGACTTCACATGCTTCTTCCCCAATCATTGAGAAGTGTTGCTACCTGCACTAGTTCCGACTCCTGGCTGAGGTTTGTCGCAAGGGAGTGGATTTTCCAGGCTCGATCTAATCTTCCACTTTTCTGCAGCATTCACATTGTGGATATCGCGAGCTGGAGATAGTGGTAGATAACCCGGGATCAGCTATTCCCATGTTAAATTTTGCACATGCGCAAAACTGTGAATGGGCAGTGCAGCCCCTTAAAGGGGCCATGCACCCCAAAAAATTAGGGGGAACATTGGTAGTAGAGCATTTTCCAGATGCCATCGTGAACACACTTTAGTTTTCGAGTAACTTTTAAAGTCATGTCGGTCATCGATATGGCCACCCAAAAGTGAAAGCTGCTTTAAACAATCATTACCACAGTGTATCAATACCTCTTTAAAGAGTAGGCATAGCCATGTGCGCCCCATGTCATAATTAGTGTCCATAGTCAGTGCAGAGTTGTTGTAAAATGTACACTTAGATTTGCAAGCAGCCCTTCAATGGACCACACACATTTAAAAACATTATCAGGATCAGAGCATCGCAAGCAATGCCAGCATTTATTGTCCATCCCTAGTTGCCCTTGTGAAGGCCGTGTTGGACCTTCTTCGAGAACTGCTGCAGTCCGTGTGGTGAAAGTGCTCCCGCAGTTGTTAGATAGGGAGTTCCAGGATTTTGACCCGGCGACAATGAAGGAATGGCGATATATTTCCAAGTCAGTGGGAGGTGGTGGTGTCGTGTGGGAGGTGGTGGCGTAGTGGTTATGTCACTAGACTAGTAAGCCAGAGGCTCAGTCAAATGCTCTGAGGATATGGGTTCAAATCCCACCACAGCAGCTGGTGGAATTTCAATTTAATTCTGGAATTAAATGTTAGTCTTAGTAATGGCGACCATGATACCATTGTCGATTGTTGCAAAAACCCATCTGGTTCACTAATGTCCTTTAGGGAAGGAAATCTGCCGTCCTTACCTGGTCTGGCCTACATGTGACTCCAGACCCACAGCAATATGGTTGACTCTTAATGCCCTCTGAAATGGCCTATCAAGCCACTCAGTTGTAAACAACCACTATGAAAAACAATAAGAATAAAACCAGACGGACCACCCGGCATCGACCTCGGCACCGGAAACGACAACGACAATGGCAAACCCAGCCCTGTCAACCCTGCAAAGTCCTCCTTACCAACATCTGGGGGCTTGTGCCAAAATTGGGAGAGCTATCCCACAGACTAGTCAAGCAGCAGCCTGACATAGTCATAATTACCGAATCATACCTTACAACCAATGTCCCAGACACCACCATCACCATCCCTGGGTATGTCCTGTCCCACCGGCAGGACAGACCCACCAGAGGTGGTGGCACCGTGGTATACAGTCGGGAGGGAGTAGCCCTGGGAGTCCTCAACATTGACTCAGGACCCCATGAGGTCTCATGGCATCAAGCCAAACATGGGCAAGGAAACCTCCTGCTAATTACCACCTACCGCCCTCCCTCAGCTGATGAATCAGTACTCCTTCATGTTGAACACCAATTGGAAGAAGCACTGAGAGTAGCAAGGGCAGAAAATGTCCTCTGGGTGGGGGACTTCAATGTCCATCACCAAGAGTGGCTCGGTAGCGCCACAACTGACCGAGCTGGCTGAGTCCTAAAGGACATAGCTGCCAGACTGGGTCTACGACAGGTGGTGAGGGAACCAACAAGAGGGAAAAACCTACTTGATCACGTCCTCACCAATCTACCTGTTGCAGATGCATCTGTCCATGACAGCATTGGTGGAAGTGACCACCGCACAGTCCTTGTGGAGACGAAGTCCCGTCTTCATGTTGAGGATACCCTCCACCGTGTTGTGTGGCACTACCACCGTGCTAAATGGGACAGATTTCGAACAGATCTGGCAACTCAAAACTGGGCATCCATGAGGCGCTGTGGGCTATCAGCAGCAGCAGAATTGTATTCAACCACAATCTGTAACCTCATGGCCCGGCATATCCCTCACTCTACCATTACCATCAAGCCGGGAGATCAACCCTGGTTTAACGAAGACTGCAGGAGAGCATGCCGTGAACAGCACCAGGCATACCGAAAAATGAGGTGTCAACCTGGTGAGGCTACAACACAGGACTACTTGCATGCCAAACAACGGAAGCAACATGCGATAGACAGAGCTAAGTGATCTCACAACCATCGGATCAAATCAAAGCTCTGCCACATCCAGTCGTGAGTGGTGGTGGACAATTAAACAGTTAACAGGAGGAGGAGGCTCCAAAAATATCCCCATCCTCAATGATGGTGGAGCCCAGCACATGAGTGCAAAAGACAAGGCTGAAGCATTTGCAACTATCTTCAGCCAGAAGTGCTGAGTGGATGATCCATCTCGGCCTCCTCCTGAGGTCCCCAGCATCACAGATGCCAGTCTTCAGCCCATTCAATTCACTCCACGTGATGTCAAGAAACGGCTGAAGACACTGGATACTGCAAAGGCTATGGGTCCTGACAACATTCCGGCAATAGTACTGAAGACTTGTGCTCCAGAACTAGCTGCGCCCCTAGCCAAGCTGTTCCAGTACAGCTACAACACTGGCATCTACCCGGCAATGTGGAAAATTGCCCAAGTATGTCCTGTCTACAAAAAGCAGGACAAATCCGACCCGGCCAATTACCGTCCCATCAGTCTACTCTCAATCATCAGCAAAGTGATGGAAGGTGTCGTCGACAGTGCTATCAAGCGGCACTTACTCAGCAATAACCTGCTAACTGACGCCCAGTTTGGGTTCCGCCAGGGCCACTCAGCTCCTGACCTCATTACAGCATTGGTCCAAACATGGACAAAAGAGCTGAACTCAAGAGGTGAGGTGAGAGTGACTGCCCTTGACATCAAGGCAGCATTTGATCGAGTGTGGCATCAGGGAGCCCTAGCAAAACTGAAGTCAATGGGAATCAAGGGGGAAAACTCTCCATTGGTTGGAATCATACCTAGCACAAAGGAAGTTGGCTGTGGTTGTTGGAGGTCATTCATCTCAATCACATGACATCACTGCAGGAGTTCCTCAGGGCAGTGTCCTAGGCCCAACCATCTTCAGCTGTTTCATCAATGACCTTCCCTCCATCATAAGGTCAGAAGTGAGGATGTTCGCTGATGATTGCACACTGTTCAGCACCATTCGAGACTCGTCAGATACTGATGCAGTCCGTGTCCATATGCAGCAAGACCTGGACAACATTCAGACTTGGGCTGACAAGTGGCAAGTAACATTCGCACCACACAAGTGCCAGGCAATGACCATCTCCAACAAGCGAGACTCTAACCATCTCCCCTTGACATTCAATGGCATTACCATCGCTGAATCCCCCACTATCAACATCCTGGGGATTACCATTGATCAGAAACTGAACTGGACCAGCCATATAAATACTGTGGTTACAAGAGCAGGCCAGAGGCTGGGAATTCTGTGGCGAGTGTCTCACCTCCTGACTCCCCAAAGCCTTTCCACCATCTACAAGGCACAAGTCAGGAGTGTGATGGAATACTCTCCACTTGCCTGGATGAGTGCAGCTCCAACAACACTCAAGAAGCTCGACACCATTCAGGATAAAGCAGCCCGCTTGATTGGCACTCCATCCACCTTCAACATTCACTCCCTCCACCACCGGCGCACTGTGGCTGCAGTGTGTACCATCTGCAAGATGCACTGCAGCAACTCGCCAAAGCTCCTTCAACAGCACCTTCCAAACCCGTGACCTCTACCACTTAGAAGGACAAGGGCAGCAGACGCATGGGAACATCACCACCTACAAGTTCCCCTCCAAGCCACACACCATCCTGACTTGGACCTGTATTGCCGTTCCTTCACTGTCGCTGGGCCAAAATCCTGGAACTCCCTTCCTAACAACATTATGGGTGTACCTACACCATATGGACTGCAGCGGTTCAAGAAGGCGGCTCACCACCATCTTCTCAAGGGCAATTAGGGATGGGCACTAAATGCAGGCCTAGCCAGCCAGTGACGCCCACATCCCATCAATGAATAAAAAAAAAGGATGGTGTGTGACTTGGAGGGGAACTTGGAGGTGGTGGTGTTCCCATGCGCCTGCTGTCTTTGTCCTTCTAGGTGGTGGATGTCACGTGTTTGGGAGTGTTGTGTCGGTACCTTTCTACCTAGACACAATTTAGGACTCAGAACTCAGAGATTCAAACATGAAGTGCTTTATTGGAAGGAAAGGAAGTTCTGGAAAGTTCCGAACAAAGAGAGCTAAACTTAACCGAGAGAATACCCAACCATTTATCTCCTGTGACAACGCCACCACAGGTGGGAGGAGAACACACAATACATAACATTTCCTCCCCTCTTAAATGGAAGGTCCACATTATTCCTCAATAGGTAAGTTACTTTCAGTACACTCAACTAACCTAGGGTAGAGGTAGACTGCCTCAAACCCTGACTTTACCCTGGGGTTTATTCTGCCCCAGTCTTGTGGGTAAGTCACTAAGCCTACAGATCCAAGCGTCTTGGAGGCCGCCGCTCTCTGACAGGGTACCGGCGGTCATCGCTGGCTTCCACAGCAGTAGGCATTGACACAGGCCTGGATGGAGAAGGTGCCTGTGTCAGTTGAAAGTCAGGAGTTTGCACAGGTGGAACAGTCTCTTTGATTTCCTGTGTTGGAGAAGAGCACTGTGGCAAAGGATGCTGGTTTGCGGTATCATTCGGAAACAGTTCAGGCCAACCAGCCGTTGGAGCCTCTGTGGCTGTCTCTGCTCCTAGCAACAGTTGATCTGTGTGTCTTCTCCAGACGACGTCCTCAGCAGTCTCAACCGTGTAAGACACAGGGCCCGTCTGCGCGATCACCGTAGCAGGAACCCATTTCGGTCCAGTGTTGTAGTTTCGAGCTAGGACGTGCTCTCCCGGATGAAACCGTCTCTCCTTGGCTCTTTTCTCTCTCTTTTCAACTTGAGCTTGTTGTTGACGATGGACAACCTGCTCTGCCCTTGGAGGTTTGAGTAAGTCAAAACTTGTCCGCAACTGCCTCTTCATCATGAGCGAAGCGGGGGAAGTTTTGGTTGTGGCATGCGGCTCGTTCCTGTAGGACAACAGGAAGCTGTTCAGATGTTGGTGGATTGAGCCCTGACCTTGCGATGCCTTCAAGGCATGCTTCAAAGTTTGCACGAACCTTTCTGCCTGGCCGTTAGTAGAGGGATGATAGGGCGCAGACCTGATGTGTTGGACACCATTCACATGCAGGAAGGTTGCAAACTCCTGTGATACAAATTGTGGACCGTTGTCACTTACGAGTTGTTCCGGTGAGCCATAACGGCTGAACATCTCACCAAGTTTCTCAATTGTTTTCTCTGCCGTGGTAGACCTCATCACAGCGACCTCTGGCCACTTGCTACGAGTGTCTACAACCACCATAAACATCTTCTCTTCGAAAGGACCGGCGAAGTCCACATGTACTCGCTGCCACACTTCTGCAGGCCAATCCCAGGGGTGTAGGGTTGCCAGCTGTGGAACATTCCGGACCCTTTGACATGGGGAACATATTCCCATCGAGACCTGGCCACCAGAAGTAGCTTCTTGCCATTTCCTTCATCCGAACCATCCCACTGTGGCCTGTATGAAGTTGTTGCAGTATAGGTTCCCTCAGAGGTGGCGGAATGATGACACGGCGTCCCCAAAGAAGACAACCGGCCTGGACGGAGAGCTCATTTCTTTTTGAAACGTAAGGTTTCAAACTAGGAGAATCTCCTATAGCTCTCCCTCGAATGACATTGTCCATTACCTCAGACAGGACTGGATCGTTGCGAGTGTACCTTCGCACCTGAACTGCCGTGACAGGTGCTCCCTCCACTTGTCTAAAGTAGAAGATGTCTATCTGACGAGGCTCTGGGGGAGTAACAGGCAAGGGTAGCGTCGAGAGACCGTCTGCGTTGCCGTGCAAGTCTGATTTGCGATATTTGATGTCGTATGTGTGTCCTGACAACAGTAAAGCCCACCTTTGCATCCTGCTTGCAGCGAGAGACGGAATTCCGGTGTGGGGCCCGAAGATTGAAGTCAATGGACGGTGGTCCGTCAGGAGTGTGAACCTTCTCCCATACAGGTACTGATGAAATTTTCGAATTCCAAAAACGATTCCCAAGGCCTCGCGCTCGATCTGCGCATAGTTACTCTCGGCCTTGTTCAAGGTGCGTGATGCGAAGGCGATAGGTTTCTCTTCACCCGAAGGCATGATGTGGGATATGACTGCTCCCACACCATATGGTGATGCATCACATGCTAGCTGCACGGGTAGCTTTGGGTCGAAGTGTGTCAGGACCTCCGATTTCAGCAATGCTTTCTTTGCTTGGGCGAAAGCTTCGTTGCACAGTTCAGTCCATTTCCATGTTTTGCCTTGACATAGCAACTGATGTAACGGCTTCAGCAATGTTGCTAAGTCTGGAATAAACTTCCCATAGTAGTTAAGTAGCCCCAGAAATGAACGTAACTGGCTCACATTCTGGGGTGCTGGGGCCTCCACGATCGCCTTGACCTTTGATGGCACCTTATGCAGGCCAGTAGCGTCAATCACATGCCCCAGGTACTCAACTGAAGACTGAAAGAATTCACATTTGTCTTTACGAACTCTGAGTCCGTACTCTTTCAGTCGTTGTAGTGTCGCATCCAAGTTCAGAAGATGATCCTCCTCATTTGTCCCAGTGACAAGGATGTCATCCAGGTAGAACTGGACTCCTGACAGTCCACTCAAAATCTGATCCATTGCCCTTTGGAATAGAGCAGGGGCCGACGTAATTCCAAACGGAAGGCGGCAGTACCTGTATAGCCCCTTGTATGTCACAATTGTCAGCAGCTCCTTTGATTTGTCATCGACATGCATTTGTAGGTAAGCCTGGCATAAGTCTATTTTGCTGAACTTTTGCCCTCCAGCCAGGCCTGTAAAAAGATCATCAATGAGGGGAAGAGGGTACTGTTCCGCAAACAGCACCGGGTTAATAGTCACTTTAAAATCCCCGCAGATTCGAACAGATCCATCCTTTTTCAGGACAGGAACAATGGGTGTGGCCCATTTGCTCACGTTCACAGGCTCCAGGACTCCATTCTCGACTAAGGCCTCCAAGTTAGCCTCAACTTTTGGCCTAATTGCATAGGGTACAGGTCGGGCTTTGTGAAACTTTGGCTTGCTGTCAGGTTTAATGTCCAGTCTCACGCTGATCTTTTTCATGCTCCCAAGTTCCCCATTGAACAGTTCTGCATGTTTGTTTAACACTGCAGTCAGACCTGACTCTCCTTTTGACATCATGCGGACTGCAGGCCAGTAGAGCGTGATTTTCTCTAGCCACGCACGTCCCAGTAGCGATGGGTAATTTCCCTTTACCACATATAGTGGCAGTTTTGCAGTCTGTCCGTTCAATTTAACTGTCACCTCAATGACGCCTCTCATGGCCACAGGTTCGCCGGCATACGTCTTTAGCACAATGTTTGTTGGCTGAAGGGTAAGATGCTTTAGCATTTTTTTATAGACAGTGTCTGAAACAAGGGACACAGCCGCGCCTGTGTCCACCTCCATCTGCACTGATTGTCCCTCCACCAGTGGTGACACCCAGTAGCCATTTGAATCACCTGCAACCGTCAGTATGTGCACCTCTTCCCCCTCAGAGGTGTCGCTCCCCTCTTTTTTGCTTGTTCCATCATACTGCACTGAATGAACACTCTTTTTCCTCTCTTGTCCAAATACAGACATTTTGCTTCCATGCTTCCCAGCTCTGTCTGTTCTTTTTTTACCTCTACAGGCGCGTTCAATGTGACCCTTTTTGCCACAATTTCGGAATTCCAGCTCCGTACACCAGCAGTCATTAGCGTGATGGCCCGTTTTCCCACAACGGTAACATGTGCCGTTCCGCGCACCTTTAGGCTCAGACGACACCTTGTGAACTCTCCCTGTTGAACTCAACTGGTGAGCCTCCTTTTCCGCCATCTCCATGGAGACACTAACTTCAATGGCCTTTTCAAGAGTAAGGTTGTCCTTAGTAAGAAGGCGCTTCTGTGTGGATGCATTTTGCAGACCACACACAAGTCTGTCTCTAATGGTGTCATTCAGCACCTCCTTGAACTGGCAGTGTTCCGACAACCTTTTTAAAGCAGCAATAAACATCGTCACTGATTCCCCCTCCTCTTGATTCCGTTTATGAAATCTAAATCTCTCAGCAATAACCAGAGGTTTTGGTGAAAAATGTGCTCCAAGAATTTCCACTAGTTGCTTATATGTTTTAGTTCCTGGCTTATCTGGTTGCACGAGGCTGCGAAGTAAATTGAATGTCTTCGGCCCGATTACACTCAAAAAGGTAGGCATGACCTTTTCATTTGCCACCGCATTCGCCAATACAAAATAGTCAAAACGTTCTGTATAAGCGCTCCATTGCTCCACATTTTCATCAAAATCACCAATGTTTCCTAATATAGTAGCCATCTCACGTTTCAAATTAAATTTTCTGTTTACTCACTGCACCCGTAACGTACGCAGATTCATCCGCTCCTCGTTGCCACTTGTTGTGTCGGTACCTTTCTACCTAGACACAATTTAGGACTCAGAACTCAGAGATTCAAACATGAAGTGCTTTATTGGAAGGAAAGGAAGTTCTGGAAAGTTCCGAACAAAGAGAGCTAAACTTAACCGAGAGAATACCCAACCATTTATCGCCTGTGACAGCGCCACCACAGGTGGGAGGAGAACACACAATACATAACAGGGAGGTGCTGCCAAAGAAGCCTTAATGAGTTGCTGCAGTGCATCCTGTAAATAATAAACACTGCAGCCATATTATGCCTATGGTAGAAGGAGTGGTTGTTTAAGCCAGTGAATGGGATGCCAATCAAGTGGACTGCTTTGTCCTGGATAATGTCAAGCTTCTTGAGAATTGCTGGAGCTGCACTTATCCAGGCAAGTGGAGAGGATTCCATCACACTCCTGACTTGTGCCTATTTTGTGGTAGAGGGGCTTTTGGAAGTCAGGATGTGAACCACTCGCGATAGAATATCAAGCCTCTAACCTGCCCTAGTAGCCACGGCATTTATGTGGATGGCCCAGTTCAGTTTCTGGTCATTGGTGATGCCCAGGCTGTTGATGGTGGGGGACTTGACAATGATAATGCCATTGAATGTCAAGGAGAGGTAGTTATGCTCTCTTGTTGGAGATGGTCATTGCCTGACACTTGTGTGGTCGAATATTACTTGGCACTTGTCAACCCAGGCCTGGACGTTGTGCAGGTGTTGCTGCATGCGTGGACCGCTTCATTTATCTGTGGAACTGTGAATGGACCTGAACACTGCAATCATCAACAAACAGTCTCACTTCTCACTTTATGATAGAGGGAAGGGCATTAATGAAGCAGCTGAAGATAGTTGGGCATCGATGTCCCGGGGCTGAGCAGATTGGCCTCCCAATGACCACAACCATCTTCCTTTGTGCCAAGTATGACTCCAGCCACTGGTGAAGTTTCCCCCTGATCCCCATTGACTTCAATCTTACAAGAGTTCCTTGGTGCCACACTCGGTCAATTGTTGTTTTGATCTCAAGGGTAATCACTCTCAGCTCACCGCTGGAATTCAGCTCTTGTGTTCATGTTTGGACCAAGGCAGTAATAAGGTCTGGAGTCAGATGGTTTTGGCAGAACCTAAACTGAACATTCGTCAGCAGGTTATTGGTGAGTAAGTGCCGCTTGATAGCACCGTTGGCAACTGCTTCTATCACTTTGCTGATGATTGGGAGTCGACTGATGGGGCGGTAATTGGCCAGATTGGATTTGTCCGACTTTTTGTGGACAGAACATACCTGGGCAATTTTCCACATTGTTGGGTAGATGCCAGTTTTGTAGTTGTACTGGAACAGCTTAGCAGGAAAATACTTTGCAAGGCAGCACTTGGGCTTTTAATCTGGGTTTGTATTTACTGTAGATGTTATTTGGGGCAAGGAAGATAAAAAATAAGCATTTTAAGCACAGGAAGAGTAAAAAGAATGCAATTCCCTGCTGAACAGTAAACAAATAATCAACAGAGTTGGAAGTAATTCAGCAGATATCTTAATATACATATGCTGGGAAATTTCTCAGAGCTGCTCCTGCTCCACCAGCATTACTTTGCCAGAAGTACTGCCAGTGGAGCGGGAGCAAACCAGAGGAATTTTCCGGCCGGGTAATGCCATGTTGATATATTTGATGTTTTCACATTGCCACCTTAGTTTGGAGGCTTTCTCACATGGTTAAAAAATGCTACAAAATTACAATTCATTACTACCATCAGCCAGTTTCACTTTCAAATTCCAGAACATCCCTGCTTCCCCATGCCAAATGTAGCAGTTGAATAGAGGAATAAATAAATTTGAACACAATGATGATGGAATGGGCATGTAGCTCGCTTTCAACTAACTACTTTATACCTAGGAGCTTGCAGGTTAACTAGGGGTTAGAAACTAGGGGTGCCTAAAAATGTATATGGCTATACGAATAATACTGTGTTTAAATGATTGTATGTTTCAGCTCGAGACAAGTAAGGGGATTGCGTAAGTTTTGTTTTCCTGGAAAACTTGCATTAGAATTTGAGACAGTCTTTTTAATCAGTCAGATTAGGTGAAACATAAACATTCCACACGGGGGCCCATAGGATGGCCCTGCCAGGCTAGTTATCTGTTGTTTGTAAGTTAGGGTTTTGACTTTAATGTATCATTAATTTGGCCAGTGAAGGCCCAATCTATGTTTCTTCCATCATTACTAATAACCATATTATAATTGTTGTGTATGTGCCTTTAAGAGAAGAACTGATTCTATACTGCAGTACCGGCAGTGACCACCCCTGTATATAAAGCCATAGCAGGCTTCTGTATTTCAGTCTTGAATTACTCTCTGTTCAGTAAATACCTGTTTAATTGTTCTCCTGCAGTCTGAGTATTATTGATCCTCGGACACTACACTGGCGACGATCAGGTTTGAACTCACCTGCAGTACTGCATCACCTCACGGGGATCTTTTCCCTGAAGAGAAGCTTCTTGGAGGTCAAAGTCAGAACGGCGGGCGTCGACCGCGGGCAACCGCCCAGTGATCCATCGGAGAGTTGCGGGGAGGCTGTGGAGAACTGGGCCTGGCTCCCCAGTCGAGGTGTTCCAGCAAGTCGTGCTGGTAGCAGGTAGTGCGCTGACCCTTCCAGACTGCGGCGGGCTCGGGCTCGATCGAGCGGCTCTGCAAAGGGGCCGTGCAGCATCGTCGGGAGGAAGAGAGAGAGAGAGGGTGGAGCGCACAGGGCACGGTCGGTGCTCAAGAACAGGGCAGCGTGGAGAGGATAGAACGCGGGGAAGGAAAAGTGAGACGCGCCGAAGCCGCGGGTCACCGCCATTACCCTGTAGAACGCTAGGAGCAGCGTGGCAGCAAGGGGAAGAAGTAAAAGCACGGGAGGCGCCATTTTATTCCATTGGGGAAGAAGGAAAAGCACGGGAGGCGCCATTTTATTACATTGGGGAAGAAGAAAAAGCGCGGGAGGCACCAATTTAAATCACCCAAGATGCCGAAGAGTGGCAGTATCACTGCTTTCGACAACGAGGTAGAAGACTGGACCACGTATGTGGAAAGAATTGAAGTGTACTGCAATGCCAATGAGGTGGCCAATGGAAAGAAGGTGTTGGTATTATTAAATTTGATGGGCGCGAGAACGTACGGCCTATTGCGGAATTTAATTACCCCAGCTAAACCAATGGAGAAAAGTTTTGAAGAGATTGTTAATATCTTACAGGAACACCTAAACCCTGCACCGCTGCTGATAGCAGAAAGATTCAAGTTCCATAAAAGAAACCAGCACAAAGATGAGAACAATACTGACTATCTTACGGAACTATGCAAGTTATCGAAGCACTGCCAGTTCGGAGCAGCACTGGCAGACACCTTACGGGATAAGTTTGTCTGCGGGCTCCAGAGTGAAGGAACCCAGAAACGACTACTTTCGGAAAAGGACCTGACGCTAGAACAGGCTTTCAGCGTGGCAGTATCCTACGAAGCAGCAGCACGGGGAGCTGCAGAAATACAACAGAAACCACAAGAATACAGCGCTAACGAAATGGCGTATGGAGCAGAAAAGTGCTATCGCTGCGGCAGAACAACCCATGATCAGAAGGACTGCTGGTTTAAGGACAAAGTATGCAGGCAATGCGGGAAAATGGGACATATAGCAAGAGTCTGCAGGTCGGGAAAGAAAACCAACACTACAAGAACTACTAAGGAAAAGTACAACAAAGTAAAAAAAATGAAGAGCCTAGCCAGGGCATTTGTGTGGTGGCCGGGAATCGATAAAGAAATCGAGGATATGACCAAGAGATGCACAGGATGCCAGAAGGTCCAAAATGCTCCACCACAGGCCCCGCTACATCCATGGGAGTGGCCCTCATCTCCATGGCAACGGGTACACATTGATTTTGCTGGTCCATTTATGGACTCAATGTTCCTAATTGCTGTGGATGCCCATTCGAAATGGCCAGAGGTCATCAAAATGTCCTCCACCACCACGGAGAAAACTATTGCAGTCCTACGGACCATCTTCACCAGGAATGGCTTGCCAGAACAGATTTGCTCCGACAATGGGCCACAGTTTGTGTCAGAGGATTTCCGGAGGTTTCTGAGGAATAATGGGGTGAAGCATTACACATCTGCCCCATATCATCCAGCCACAAATGGATTGGCTGAGAGGTTTGTTCAGACCTTTAAAAAGGCAATAAAGGCAATGCATAATGACGACATACCACTACAACACAAGGTGGATAATTTCTTGTTTGCTTACCGGAATGCGACACATGCAGTCACCAACCAAACTCCAGCCATAATGTTCTTCAACCGAAGGCTAAGATGTCGCCTGGATTTGCTCAAACCAAACATAAGACGAGATGTTGAGGATAAGCAATTCCAGCACATAAATGAGAAGCCAACCAGGAGCTTCAAGATAGGGCAACCAGTCTTGGCCCGCGACTACCGAACAGAAAAATGGCAGCCAGGAACGATATGCACACAGCAGGGACCACTAATGTACACAGTGGATGTTGGAGAGAGCATCGTGAGACCCCATGCTGACCAGATTCTAGAGTCACAGGAACAAGCCAAACCCATACCACGAACAGGTGCACCTGGTAATCAACCCGAAGTACAGATTGCGTCTACCTCAGAAGCAGTGGTATTGGAAGCTGACGAACCAACCAATGACAATGAGCCAGAATCAACTCCGCTGCAAGAACAGGATACTCGAGAAAGGCGCTATCCAGTCAGGATCAGGAAGCCTCCTCAAAGACTGAACTTATAAATGATTATTTCAGTTGATGTATATAGTGCAGAGAAAATTGTAATTGTATTTAGTTATTATTTAGTTGTTAAATGAATGTTATGTACTGTTTATCTAAAAGGGGAGGAATTGTTGTGTATGTGCCTTTAAGAGAAGAACTGATTCTATACTGCAGTACCGGCAGTGACCACCCCTGTATATAAAGCCATAGCAGGCTTCTGTATTTCAGTCTTGAATTACTCTCTGTTCAGTAAAATACCTGTTTAATTGTTCTCCTGCAGTCTGAGTATTATTGATCCTCGGACACTACAATAATCTCTACAGATAGAATGAATAGTTTGTTTAGCAGAACTGCTTGCAAAGATAATTAAAAGTTAATTAGGAAAAGACAGAAAATGAAAGGAATTTGAGGAGGCTAAGGTATCCATCTTAGAATGGGCCATTTGCTAGATGAAGGTGAGATAGCAAATGACTAAAGTGCAACAGCTCTGGCTGGGGCCATGATTAAGAGGGACAGGGTTGAGCCTTGTACTTGCTGGGTCAAGGAGGATAGAGACAAGAGAGATAATACACGAATTCTAAAGGAAGAACCTTCAGAAAGATTAAACAATAAGACAAATTGGATGAGGAAATGAGACCCCCTTTTGGGGAGGACTTTCATCCAAGAACCAAGACAAAGAACTTGAGGTGTCATTGGGTGATGAGGTTTTAGAGGAACCTCCATAGGTTAAATGGTCTTGTCAATAACTTGGCCTCAGGCCCACCCCTAAAAAGAGAATAAAAGTGACACCCCAAACGCTTGCGCACACAGATGGTGGAGGGGAGAGCCAAACAGAAGTTGGGCTGGTCGAATGCTCTTTTGAGAGTGACCCCATGCTTACCATCGGAAGTTCTAGAGAGAGAGAGAAAGAGAGGCCGGAAGCCAGAGAACTGTTCACACACGCCAGCAGTCTGTCCGATCAGGTCCGGTACCAGCTGCTTGTCACGGTCGTATGTTTTTGCTGTATTACTAGTGTGTTATATTCTGTCGTAAACTCTGATTAAACACAATATACCCACCATATTGGTTTGCACTCGATCCTGTTTACCAGAGATATGCGAGTCTTTACATTAAGCATAAACAGTTTCTATGGTTTTGGCATAAAAACAATCTTAGTTGACAGTGAAACTACAGAAAACAAAGTATAAACTGAACTTTCTTCCCCACATGAAGTTTAACAGCATTGATATTCAGGTTGTGCTTGTAATTTGGGACAGTGAAAAGAAGAGAAATACAAAGTCACAGGAAGCAAATATAAAGAAGAAATAAAATTGAAGCAGAAAACAAAAAACAAAGCTGGATGGAAAGATTAAAAACAAGTAATAGTTAGAACTTGAGCAAATATTCTCAAACTTCCAGGAACCAAAGAGATTTCCAGCGTAGAAGGATAACATCTGTCTGCCAGTTCTTTGATAAAGAAATCCAAAATGAATCCCAATGCCTTATTCTCTCCTCATAGTCTTGTATAGTCTTATGCTTCATATGTCAATCTGCTCTTCTGTTAAAAATTGCAATGGTCTACTCCTTCCATGCTCTAGTAAATCTGTGTATAGAAGTTTCTCCTAATCTCTGTCCTCACTCTCTTAGTGCCAATTTTTAATTAATTACCATTTGTTGCTGACTCCTCAACCAGAAGAAATAGTCTTTCTCTATTCATTCTATCAAAACCCTTCATAATTGTAAAAATCTCGATTAAATCTCCTCACCCTTCTCCACTCCAGTGGCATAGTCCCACTGTCTCAAGTCTCTCCCTCAATTCTAGCTTCTCATCCCTAGTATCATCTGATGAATCTATATGTTCTCTGTGGCTTTAATGTCATTTCTATAATGGGGCATCTAAAATTGCACAGAGTACTCTAACAGTGGCCTAACCATTGCTTTGTACAAATTTATCATTACCTAACTTTGTTTTTGTACTTGGTGCCCCTATGTATAAAACTGAAAATGCTATTCCCCTTTTTTTGTGACTTTATCTACCTGCCACAGAAGAGTAAGTGGCACGTTATTTAAACATTTGTCATAGAATAATTTGACCTGTTGTCGCAAGTGGAGCATACATTTAAATTACTCTGTATTTCATAGAGAATGGACCTGGCCATTAAACTTAACAAAGGGATAAAATAGTCACGTACATAGATTCCCATCTGTCATTTTTTTACGTCCTGTGTTTCAATACTAAAATGTTTTTGTATGTGAGAGATCAACAAATATTGTTCTTCTTTGTCTTCCTTTTCTCACTGATCTTACTGTTTCTCATCCATGTCTTACTAGTCTGTTCTGCCTTATGCTCCTGTTTTACTGGACCCATATAACTGGTTCCTATTATTATCATCAAACTGTCTCTTAAAATAAAAAAGGTAACAAATGAAAGCCAGAACAAAATAATTGGTACTGTGAAGTACTATTAGAAGTGGGGGTCTTAAAATTATTTTTGCAAAATTTGAAATCATGAGCACAATCCTGCTACGTGTATCCTGGAGATGGAGACAGATATGGGGAACTGAGGACTGAAGGGAAAGAAACACATGTGGGAGCAGGGTACCTCCTAGGGCACCCTATTTGGGGAACCCAAAATCCTAAAGCCAGTTCTGTTCCGTATTCTTAAGTAAGGTATAACATGACCAGAGGCAGGGTCACCTGGTCATGGTATACCTGAAAGAAAGATTTGCATTTATATAGTGCCTTTCACAACCTCTGGATGTCCCAAAGCACTTTACACCCAATGAAATACTTTTTGAAGTGTAGTCACTGTTGTAATGTAGGAAACATGGCAGCCAATTTGTGCACAGCAAGCTCCCATAAACACCTGATGTGACTTCATCTACAGACATGGAGCCAACTTCCAAATGTACACTGACAACAACCAGCTCTACCTTTCCATCATTTTTCTTGACCCTTCCACTGCCCCCTGTTGTCAGACTGCTTGATCAACATCCAGTCTTGGATGAGCTGCAATTTCTTCCGGTTAAACATTGTAAATACTGAAGCCGTTGTCTTCGGTCCCCGCCGCAAACTCTGTACCCTTGCCATTGATTCCATTACACACCCCAGCCATCATCTCAGGCTGAATCAGACGGTTTGAACCTCAGCAAACTTTTAACTCCTTCACAAAGGCTACTTATTTCCACCTCTGTAACCACCCACCTCTGCCCCTACCACAGCCCACCTGTTGCTAAAACTCTCATCCATGCTTTCGTCTCCTCCAGACATGACTATTCCAATGCTTTCTTGGTCAGCCTTCCATTCTCCACCCTCCATAAACTTCAGCTGATCCAAAACTCTACTGCCTATATCCTATCACACACCAAGTTTCGCTCATTTAACATTGCTTTCCTTGTTGACTGACATTAGTTCTCAGTCCCCCAATGGCTGCAATTTAAAATTCTCATCCTTGTGTTCAAATGCCTCCATTATGGTCTCTTACTTCCATATCTCTGTAACCTTCTGCAGCTCTATAATCCTCTCCCCCAAAACTCTCCATTCCTCTGACTCTGGCTTCTATTGGGTCCTCCCCTCCTTTTGCCCCACCATTGGCCGACGTGCTTTCAGCCACCTAGGGCCTATGCTCTGAAATTCCTTCCCTGAACCCCTCTTTCTCTCTCCTCCTCGAAGACATTCCTTAAAAACTCACTCATTGACCAAGTTTTTTATCACTCATTCCTAATATCTTCTTCTTTGGCTCGGTATCCACTTTTTCTGATTTTGCCTCTATGAAGCACCTTGGGATGTTCTTCTGTGTTAATGGTGCTATACAATTGCAAGATATTGTTGTTTACCAGATGAAGTGCAATCAGGGCCAGGAATCTGGCATACACTGTCCCTCACCCTACCGTGTAAAGCACCAGTTCAGATATATACGCCTCAGGGGATTTAGAAACATAGAAGAATAGGAGCAGGAGTAGGCCATTCGACCCTCCGAGCCTGCTACACCAATCAATATGATCATGGCTGATCCTCTATCTCAATACCATATTCCCACTCTCTCCACATACCCCTTGATGCCTTTTGTGTCTAGAATGCACACAGCATTTGTAACAAAATTGACGAGTTGACGGTGCAAATAACTACACATGGGTATGATCTGGTGGCCATTACGGAAACATGGCCGCAAGATAATCATGACTGGGAACTAAACATACAAGGGTATTTGACAATTAGGAACGACAGACAGGAAGGAAAGGGAGGTGGGGTTGCTATGTTAATCAAGGATGGAATCACTGCAATAGTCAGAAATGATATTGGGTCAAAGGATCAGGATAGTGAAACAGTTTGGGTGGAGATAAGGAATAATAAGGGGAAAAGTCACTAGTGGGCGTAGTCTATAGGCCTCCTAACAGTTGCAACTCTGTTGGTTGGAGTATAAATCAGGAAATAGTTGGGGCTTGTAATAAGGGAACAGCTATAATCATGGGGGATTTTAACTTTCATATTGACTGGACTAATCAAATTGGGCATGGCAGCATTGAGGAAGAGTTTATAGAGTGTATTAGGGACGGGTTCCTTGAGCAGTATGTAACTGAACCAACCAGGGGGCAGGCAATCTTAGATCTGGTCCTGTGTAATGAGACAGGATTAATAAAAAATGTCCTAGTAAAGGATCCCCTTGGAATGAGTGACCATAATATGGTTGAATTCCAAATTCAGTTTGAGGGTGAGAGAGTTGGATCTCAAACCAGTGTACTGAGCTTAAATAAAGGAGACTATGAAGGTATGAGAGTAGAATTGACTAAAGTGGACTGGGAAAATAGATTAAGGTGTAAGACGGTATATGAGCAGTGGTGTACATTCAAGGAGATATTTCACATCTTTCAAGATAAATATATTCCACTGAGGAAAAAGGGGAGTAAAAGAAAAGACAGCCATCCGTGGCTTAGTAAAGTAATAAAGGATAGTATTCGACTGAAAACAAGGGCATATAAATTAGCCAAATCTAGTGGGAGGATAGAAGATTGGGAAGCATTTAAAAGCCAGCAAACAATAACTAAAAGATTAATTAAGAAAGGGAAGATAGATTATGAAAGTAAACTAGCAAAAAATATAAAAACAGATAGCAAGAGTTTCTACAGCTATATAAAAAGAAAAAGGGTGGCTAAAGTGAACGTTGGTCCCTTAGAGGATGGGACTGGGAAACTAGTGGTGGGGAACATGGAGATGGCAAAGATGCTGAACAAATATTTTGTATCAGTCTTTACAGTAGAGGACACTAAAAATATCCCAACACTGGACAAACAGGGGGCAATGGGGGGGGGGGGGAGGAGCTAAACACGATTAAAATCACTAAGGAGATGGTACTCAGTAAAATAATGGGACTTAAGGCGGATAAATCCCCCGGACCTGATGGCCTACATCCTAGGGTCTTGTGAGAAGTAGCGGTAGAGATTGTGGATGCATTGGTGATTATTTTCCAAAACTCCCTGGACTCAGGAATGGTCCCGGCATGTAACTGCTAATGTAACACCCTTATTTAAGAAGGGAAGTAGACAAAAAGCTGGAAACTATAGACCAGTTAGCCTAACATCTGTGGTTGGCAAAATGTTGGAGTCCATTATTAAGGAAGCAGTAACAGAGCATTTGGATAAACATAATTTAATAGGACAGAGTCAGCATGGTTTTACGAAGGGGAAGTCATGTTTGACAAATTTGCTCGAATTCTTTGAGGATGTAACATACAGGGTGGATAAAGGGGAACCAGTGGATGTAGTGTATTTGGACTTCCAAAAGGCATTTGACAAGGTTCCACACAAAAGATTACTGATCAAGATAAAAAAATCACGGGATTGGGGGTAATATACTGGCATGGGTGGAAGATTGGCTATCTAACAGAAAACAAAGAGTTGGGATAAATGGTTCGTTCTCAGGCTGGAAATCAGTAACTAGTGGTGTTCCGCAGGGGTCAGTGCTGGGACCCCAACTCTTTACAATCTATATTAACGATTTGGAGGAAGGGACCGAGTGCAACATATCCAAGTTTGCCGACGATACAAAGATGGGAGGGAAAGCAGTGAGTGAGGAGGACATAAAAAACCTGCAAAAGGATATAGACAGGCTAAGTGAGTGGGCAGAGATTTGGCAGATGCAATATAATGTTGGAAAGTGTGAGGTTATGCACTTTGGCAGAAAAAATCAAAGAGCAAGTTATTATCTAAATGGAAAGAAACTGCAAAGTGCTACAGTACAAAGGGATCTGGGGGTCCTGGTGCATGAAACACAAAAAGTTAGTATGCAGGTGCAGCAGGTGATCAGGAAGGCCAATGGAATCTTGGCTTTTATTGCAAGGGGGATGGAGTATAAAAGCAGGGAAGTCTTGCTGCAGTTATACAGGGTGTTGGTGAGGCCACACCTGGAATACTGCGTGCAGTTTTGGTTTCCATATTTAAGAAAAGATATACTTGCTCTCGAGGCGGTTCAGAGAAGGTTCACTCAGTTGATTCCAGAGATGAGGGGGTTGACGTATGAGGAAAGGTTGAGTAGGTTGGGACTCTACTCATTGGAGTTCAGAAGAATGAGAGGCGATCTTATCGAAACATATAAGATTGTGAGGGGCTTGATCGGGTGGATGCGGTGAGGATGTTTCCACTGATGGGTGAGACTAGAACTAGGGGGCATAATCTTAGAATAAGGGGCTGCCCTTTCAAAACTGAGATGAGGAGAAACTTCTTCACTCAGAGGGTAGTAAATCTATGGAATTTGCTACCCCAGAGAGCTGTGGAAGCTGCAACATTAAATAAATTTAAAATGGAGATAGACATTTTCCTAGCAGATAAGGGAATTAGGGGTTACGGGGAGAGGGCAGGGAAGTGGACGTGAGTCTAGATTCAGATCAGCCATGATCCTATTGAATGGCGGAGCAGGCCCAAGGGGCCGTATGGCCTACTCCTGCTCCTATTTCTTATGTTCTTAAATATATTCAGTGACTTGGCCTCCACAGTCTTCTGTGGTAGAGAATTCCACAAGTTCACCACCCTCTGAGTGAAGAAATTTCTCCTCATCTCAGTCCTAAATGTCCTACCCCATATCCTGAGACTGTGACCCCTCGTTCTAGACCCCCCAGCCAGGGGAAACATCCTCCCTGCATCCAGTCTGGCGAATGACACTGAAGAGAATGCAGTGGGTAATACAGACCATGAGTGACCAAGAACAGGTGGTAGTAGCACAGGACTAGGATACACTGGAAGGCATGCTCACATCCCTACTCAACTGATCTGAGTTTCATGGCATCTATTTTTAGAAGAATGAAAGATTACTGCATTGATTGCAGGCTGTGCCAAGCAACCTTCAGCAGCTGATGGTCAGAGTGAAGGAGTCCACTACAAACACCTGCAGTTTCTTCATGCACAGAATTGAAACTACAGTCCACTATGGAGCAGGTGGCAACTCCAGAAGCACCCCCCCCCCCCACTCATGTCTTGTGAATAGTCAGAATGTCAGCGACCTTAGTGCTCTAATATGCAACAGTCTGATTCCTAGGGCTGGATTTTCCTTCAGCTATCAGGAAGGAGGCGGGACTACAACTTTCGGGTTTTAGTCCCGCCTCCATCGACGTCCGGCCAATCGATGCGATTTTCCCTTGATTGACCTTGTTGAGCCCGCCCAGCGGGCTCAGCAGGCCAATTAAGGGCTACCCGGCAACAGGTGATGTCACAGACTGAAATTTCATCTGTCAAGAGTTTTTGACAGATGAAATATCAGTGTTTCACAGCTGATTGAAGCTGTCAAATACTGACAGTCTGACTTCTAACCTGAGTCCTTCTACCGCAGACTCAGTTCATAATCATAATCAATTTTATTGTCATTGTTAGTGCACAAGTGCAGTACAATGAAATGTAGGCTTGCGGCTCCCGAGAGTGTACGTTTAGATTAAGACATTTAAACATTCAACATACATTTGGCTTGTAATACATTAACATAAACATAACCATAATAGTGCATTGGCAGATGTGCAGGCTTTAGAGTTTATTTGTGGAGTTCAGTAGGATGACAGCCCTGGGAAAGAAGCTGTTCCTAAATCTGGTCGTACGGGTGCGAATGCATCTGTAGCGTCTCCCAAATGGCAGGAGGGCGAACAGACTGTGGCTGGGGTGGGTAGGGTCCTTGATGATGGTCCGTGACCTCCGTAAACAGCGTTTCTGGTATATGTGCTCTATGGTCGGTAGCCGGGTGCCGGTAATGCGTTGGGCAGTTTTGACTACCCGCTGCAGGGCTTTCCGGTCATAGTAGCTACAGCTGCCATACCATACTGTGATACAGTTCGTCAGGATGCTCTCTATTGTGCAGCGGTAAAAGTTAGAGAGGATCAGGGGTGACAGGTTGATACGCTTATCAATTACTTCATAAAAGGTGATGAGTCGAAGAAGAGATGATGAGTCGAAAGAAGAGATGAATAAGGCTTTTATTAGCTAAGAAGAGACCATGCTTCTTCGTGAGTGACTGAACAAGTCTGAACGAAACCCACACAGTGGTGGGTGGAGTCAGCTGAGGCATGCCTCCATACACAGCGCCACCCAGAGGTGGCAATATACAATACAGTGGTTTACCACATTCACCCCTTGTTTAATGTGAAGTCCGGCGGGGTGAAGGGTACTACAAGTTAAGTCTATCAGGAGGCCTTGTCTGACGTCCTGATCGTCGTGGTGGCGGCGGTGGTGTTGCAGCATCCGACGTCGGGTCTGGTGTCTGGGTGGTTGGCGAAGATTCCTGGGGCTTTGGCATGCCGTCTGCAGGGGTTGGGTTGGGAGGGGTGGTGGGGGATAACAGTGGTAAGGGGGATAACGGTGGTAATTCAGGGGTACCCGAGGGTGCGAGATCTCGTATGGAGACCGTGTCCTCCCGCCCGTCTGGGTATGTCACCCAGGCATACTGGGGGTTGGCGTGTAGGAGGTGCACCCGCTCGACCAGGGGGTCCGTTTTATGCGTCCTCACGTGCCTCCGCAGTAGGACGGGCCCAGGAGAAGTCAACCATGCCGGTAGCGAGGTTCCCGATGTAGACTTCCGGGGGAAAACGAACATTTTCTCATGAGGGGTCGCATTAGTGGCAGTACAAAGCAGTGACCGAATGGAGTGAAGCGCTGCAGGGAGGACCTCCTGCCAGCGGGAGGTCGGAAGGCCCTTAGATTTTAGTGCTAAGAGGACTGCCTTCCAAACCGTCGCGTTCTCCCTTTCCACCTGGCCGTTCCCCCGGGGGTTGTAACTGGTGGTCCTGCTCGTGGCGATACCTCTTGTTAGCAGGTACTGCCGAAGTTCGTCGTTCATGAACGATGAGCCCCTGTCGCTATGTATATAGCTGGGGAACCCGAACAGAGCGAAGATGTCATTCAGACACTTGATGACCGTGGTACTGGTCATGTCTGGGCAAGGGATGGCAAAGGGGAAACGGGAGTACTCATCAACTATGTTGAGGAAGTACACATTGCGGTCAGCGGAGGGGAGGGGCCCTTTAAAATCGACGCTCAGGCGTTCGAAGGGGCGGGTGGCCTTGATCAGGCTTGCTCTGTCCGGCCTATAGAAGTGCGGTTTGCACTCGGCGCAGATTTGGCAGCTCTTGGTCATGGTCCTGACCTCCTCGATGGAGTAGGGCAGGTTACGGGATTTGATAAAATGGAAAAACCTGGTGACCCCCGGGTGGCAGAGGTCATTGTGGAGGGACTGCAGCCTATCACTCTGCGCGTTGGCGCATGTACCACGTGATAGGGCATCTGGGGGCTCATTGAGTTTCCCTGGCCGATACAAGATATCATAATTGTAGGTGGAGAGTTCGATTCTCCACCTCAAGATCTTGTCGTTCTTGATTTTACCCCTCTGCTTATTATTAAACATAAAAGCTACTGAACGCTGGTCAGTGAGCAGGGTAAATCGTTTCCCGGCCAGGTAATGCCTCCAGTGACGCACCGCTTCTACAATAGCCTGGGCCTCCTTTTCGACGGAGGAGTGTCTCGTCTCGGGGCCCTGGAGGGTCCTTGAGAAAAAGGCCACGGGTCTGCCCGCCTGGTTAAGGGTCGCGGCTAGGGCGAAGTCGGAGGCATCGCTCTCCACTTGGAAGGGGATGGACTCATCCACCGCGTGCATTGCGGCCTTCGCGATATCGTTCTTGATAAGAGTGAAGGCTGCACACGCCTCTGGTGTCAGGGGGAAGGAGGTGGCTTTGATGAGGGGCCTGGCTTTGTCTGCATAGAGGGGCACCCACTGGGCGTAGTAGGAGAAAAACCCCAGGCATCTCTTCAGTGCTTTTTGGCAGTGGGGAAGGGGTAGCTCCATTAGGGGGCGCATTCTGTCGGGGTCGGGCCCGATGACTCCGTTCTCCACCACGCAGCCGAGGATGGCCAGGCGCTTGGTGTGAAACATACATTTTTCCTTATTGTACGTTAGGTTCAGCCGTTGGGCCGTACGGAGGAAATTTGCTAGATTAACGTCGTGGTCCTGCTGGTCGTGGCCGCAGATGGTGACGTTATCCAAATAGGGGAAGGTTGCCCGCAGCGCGTTCTGGTCAACCATTCGGTCCATCTCCCTTTGGAAGACCGAAACCCCGTTGGTGACGCCGAAGGGGACCCTAAGGAAGTGGTAGAGGCGGCCGTTTGCCTCGAAGGCAGTATACTGGCGGTCCTCATGGCGGATGGGCAGCTGGTGGTACGCTGACTTAAGGTCGATGGTGGAGAATACTTTGTATTGCGCAATCTGATTGACCATATCAGATATGCGAGGGAGGGGGTACGCGTCCAGCTGGGTGTACCGGTTTATGGTTTGGCTGTAGTCGATTACCATGCGGCGTTTTGCAGTGGTTTTAACGACTACAACCTGGGCTCGCCAGGGGCTAGTGCTACCTTCGATAATGCCCTCCTTCAAGAGCCGCTCCACCTCAGAGCTGATAAAAGCTCTGTCCCCGGCACTGTACCGCCTGCTTTTGGTAGCGATGGGTTTACAGTCGCGGGTGAGGTTAGCGAACAGGGGAGGGGGGGGGACTTTTAATGTGGAAAGGCTGCAGGTGGTTTGCAGCGGGCGATTTAAAAGTTGTTGGTTGCAGACTGTGAGTGGGGGGAGGGGTCCACCGTATGCTAGTGTGACACTCTTAAGGTGGCACTGAAAATCCAACCCTAGCAGGACGGCAGCGCAAAGACGGGGCAGGACTAGCAGTTTAAATTTTTGATATTCAGTGCCCCCTACTGACAGGGTCACCACACAGTAGCCGCTGATGTCCATTGACTGGGACTTGGACGCCATAGAAATGCGATGGTGCGTTGGCAGAATCGTGAGGGAGTGGCTACGTACCGTGTCGGGGTGGACGAAACTCTCTGTGCTCCCGCTGTCGATCAGGCAACTGGTGGCGCGGCCGTTTACCGCGATATCCATCATGGAGCTGGATAGATGGTGAGGGTGGCCTTGATCCAGCGTCACGGAGGCCAGTATGTGGCTTAGTGAGTCACTATAGTCATCCGCCGAGACGGTGGTCGGTTCCGGTGACGAAATGGCGGTTGAGTGCGTTGGATACGATGGCGGCGGATGCCATGCGGCCGGGGGTACACAAAATGGCGGATAAGATGGCTGCTCCCACGGCCCGCACGCTGCGCTGCTGGCTGGCTTCCCCTTGCAGGCGTTAGCGTAATGGCCTTTCTTCCCGCAGCCCGAGCAGGTAGCTGTCTTAGCTGGGCAGTGCGCTCTGGGATGTTTTAACTGGCCACAGAAATAGCATTTTTGGGCCTGGTTACTGGGCATCGAAGCAGTTCTTACCGGAGGCTGCTGTCTCGGTTGGGTCGCTGCAGCGGTTGGTGCCGGGGGCGGCGGTCCCGTGTCCCACGGTTTCGATTGCCATGTCTCGGCGCCGTTACGGGGGTATGCCTCGAGGTTTCGGTGGGCCTCCTCTAACGAGAGCGCAAGGGCAATGGCCGTCTTCAGGTCGGGTTCCTTGCTTTCGAGCAGTCTCTGCCGGGTGTGGTCTGACTGGAGGCCCCTGACGAAGGCATCACAGGCGAGTCCCTGCGCGTGCTCCACAGCCGTTACCGCTTTACAATCGCAGTCTCTGCAGAGTGCCAGTAGCGCCCGTGCAAATGCCCCTACCGATTCTCCCGGTTGCTGCCTGCGGGATCCCAAGAGGTGTCGGGCGTAAATTGTGTTCACTGGGCGCGTATATTGCCCTTTTAGTAGCTCGAGGGCCGCCACGTACGTATTAGAGTCCCGGATTAGCATATATACTTGATGGCTCACCTGGGCGGTCAAAATTTTCAGTTTGTGATCCTCCTCTGTAACCTGTGAGATTGCGAGGAAGGATTCAAAGCAGCTCAGCCAGTGTTCAAACTTGGCTGATGCACCCACATCTTGAGGGTCGAGGTCCAGGCGTGGTGGTCTGAGGGCTCTCAGCAATGTCTGCTGTATCCGTTGCTGTTGTTGCTCCTCAGGTGTCGCCATTTAACTTTTAGCTAATAAAATTGATACGCTTATCAATTACTTCATAAAAGGTGATGAGTCGAAGAAGAGATGATGAGTCGAAAGAAGAGATGAATAAGGCTTTTATTAGCTAAGAAGAGACCATGCTTCTTCGTGAGTGACTGAACAAGTCTGAACGAAACCCACACAGTGGTGGGTGGAGTCAGCTGAGGCATGCCTCCATACACAGCGCCACCCAGAGGTGGCAATATACAATACAGTGGTTTACCACACAGGTTACATCCCTTCAGCCTCCTTAGGAAATATAGGCGCTGCTGGGCCTTCTTCACCAGAGAGGAGGTATTGAGGGACCAGGAGAGGTCTTCTGTGATGTGGACTCCGAGGAACTTAAAGCTGTCCACCCTTGTCACCGGCACTGAAAGCTGAAGGCTGTCACTTTTGACAGATCGCAGCCATTCAGCTTTCAGTTCCAGCTGAGTGATGGACTCCCGCAGCCTAGTGGAAGAAAGGCTGTTAAGGTAAGTACAGGTAAATAAAACTTCTTTACACACTTTAGATACACCAAACACACTTACCTTTGCACTCATGCACCCATCACTCACCTGAACACCGACATCACGACCCCTCCAAGTCCTTCAACCCGACGGCCCGCCTGCTCTAATCTGGTGTGGTTTGGAGCCATCGGGAATCCCATACGACACCCCTCAAAATAGGGATTAGGCTAAAAACTGCCTGTTAACTACCTGTTAACAGGCAGTTAATTGGCACTAATCCCTTCCCACCTCGGAAACGTACGTGGAGGCGGGTTTTGGGTGGGATGGTGTCGGGACCCCCGAATTCGGGATTTTTGCCCCCCGCACGCCTGAAAGCCCACCTCACAGGGAGAACTGCTGTTAAAAGGTTTAATAATCTGATTGTTGCTGCAGGTCTCTTGTCACACACATCAATGAGCATGGTAAAACCCAATAGTAGAGGGCATATGTGAAATGGGCACAGATAATGGTGATGCTCTCTCTCAAGATAACAACATATCCAAACTATTCATCACCACCGCCTCCCCCCACCCCCATGACTGCTACATGTGGAAAAAGCAGGCAATCCTGTTGGTCAGTTAGTAAGGATACTGGGAGAACTCCCTGCTCCCCCTTGAAAAAGTACTGCAGGATCTTTGGCATCCACTTGAACAGCAAGGTGAGGCCTCAGTTTAACATCCCATCAAAGGAGAACACCTCCGACAATTCAGCATTCCCTCAGTATTCTACTGCAACGTCAGCCGCGATTATGCGCTCAAGGCCTTGAACCCACAGTTTTCTGACTCAAATAAGAATGACACTGAGACAAACTGAAGCTAGATTCGGCACAAGGGATCACTGCCCATACCTCCAACAAATGGGTTGGACCCCGTAAAACTAACCCAAAAATCCATCTTTATCAATTTAAACTTGATTAACACCGGGGTCTCAGAAGTCAATGGCCTGCTCAGCCACAATGCTACACAATTCCTTGGTGTCAGTTGATCTCGTGTAGTTTCTCAAAATAATGCACTTGGCATCATTTATTTAACACACCGATCAATAGTTTATCACTGTAGTTCTAAACTGTCAACATTGTTGAATGTTATCACTTTATGTAATTATATGACTGTATAGATGGACACATTAACACAGAGTTACAATACCTGTGCGTGTTCAGCAGTGCAGCGGGTGATTTGTGGATGGATTAGCGTCAGGATGAAAGAGACCCGCCTGGTGATAACGTTGTGCAATTGTATAATTTGAGTTGTTTACAACGGTGGAGTGAAGCGCCAGGTTTTTTTTCGCTCAAGGAAACCATGACCGAGAAAAATCTTAAAAGTATAAAGCATTAGTCAACTATTTGTAATCTCTTTATATTAAATTTACGTAAAAAGTAATTTGTTAAAAGGTAAACTGTTCTTGAAAGATCGTTAAAGTGTAAAGACAAAACGTACTGTACAACATACACGTCAGATTATTTACAGTAACTATATGTATAAAACAGAGCAGCAAGTAGGGTATGTTATTAATATAGAACACAAACTGTTACACTCTTATTGGGCACTGAAAAGTGTCCATTTCAGAAGATCATTCTGTGAACTACTGTCTCCGGCACTAAAACTAACACAAAACCCCATAGCTCCTCTAAAAGTGATAATGTCAAATAATATAGATTAAAATGGAATAGTTACATAATCGCTACATGCCATCTTCCATAACAAGTACGAAATACCACTCCCTTCCCAATAAAAAAACACCACCCCTGTGCACGTTACCGCTGTGAATTGAACAAACCACTAACTACACATACTTGGGCTTAAAAATCAGTTCTACGGGAAACTTCAAACTGGCTGTGAATGAACTGAAAGAGAAAGCAAGAAGGGCTTTCTATGCCATCAAAAAATCAATCCAAATAGAAATCCCAATTAGCATTTGGCTCAAAATTTTCAAATCAGTAATTGAACCAATTGCACTCTATGGCAGTGAGGTATGGGGACCGCTAACTCAACAAGAATTTGCAAAATGGGACAAACACCCAATTGAGATCCTACATGCAGAATTCTGTAAAAGTATCCTCCGGACTCAAAGGAAAACAGTAAACAATGCATGCAGGGCGGAACTAGGCCAATATCCATTAATAATCACTATCCAAAAAAGAGCCACCAAATTTTGGAATCACCTACAAATGAGCAATCCCCAATGCTATCACTACGACGCCCTGAAATGCCAAGAGCTGACCATAAAGAAGAATACCCTCAGTCAACTAGTCTTGGGACTCAGTGAAGTAACTACTAACAATACTAACAATAACCAGCCCCAGGACAGTGACAGGGTAACACAAAGAATTCGACCCAACACAATCGTCGCTAAGCAAAAGGAAAAATATCTGACATATTGGGCAGAAACAACAAAAACCCAAAGCAAACTCAATTGCTACTTGGCCCTAAACAGACAATACAACATAGCTGATTACCTGACCATGGTAAAGGATAACAAACTGAGAAGAACCTTGACAAGGTACAGACTTAGCGAACATAGCCTAGCGATCGAAAAAGGCAGACACAGGCAGACCAGGCTGCCAAGAGAAGACAGGATATGCTCTCACTGCAGTCAGGGAGTAGTGGAGACAGAGATGCACTTCCTCACAGCCTGCGGAAAATATCAGGGCATCAGGGAGAATTTCTACCAAAAATTCTCACAAATATGCCCTGATTTCAGAAATCTGAATGACAACCAAAAACTCCCATTCCTACTGGGAGAGGAGAGAAGCTGTATAACACTGGCGGCACACTATGTTACAGCTTGCCATGAACAGAGGGACAACCAGTAAACTAAGAAAAGAATATATATAAACAATGCGAATGTATATTTATACACTCAGGGATATACCTGTTTATACACTGTATGAATAGAACTGCGTTTATGTGCTAAACCATAAATGTATTTTGATGCTTTGGCAACATAAGATGTAACTTATCATGCCAATAAAGCGATTTGAATTGTGAATTGTGAAAAGCCGGAGCTCGGAGGATCGTGCACCGCTGCATAAACACATAACTTGTGCATAAGAAAACGGGCAGCACCGTTACTGATTGTAAAGAACTGAGTTCTGCTAACTTAATCACAACGCCCACAGGGTGCCGTTACTATAGCCTTTAAACATTGTAGCCGTTTCTCCAAAATGTAAAGATGTTGAAAGAAACACAGCAACAGTATCCACTTGCTTTTATATAAAAAATTGTGTTATTGAATCGTGTTGATAAAACACTATCGTGGTCTTAATGAGTTAATGTCAACAAGGGATTTACAAACATATAAAATACACAGAGGATTTCAGTTAATCTTGTCATTTTTGAGTGAAGTCGATACGTGTGTTCCGGGATGGATCTGAATTCCTATAAGAAATGCCCTCTAGTTGCTCCGCGGATGTTCCAGGTCAATGGAATACGGAATGGGGCAGTTTGAAATTGTTCACCCTTTGTTCCCAATTAACATCTCAACGTAGTACGGACTGTTTCGACCGACTTCGAACTGCTGTAACATCAAATGATGTCCCGTTTATGCACCTTAGCAAAAAAAAGAAAAACGTGGCCGGATTTCCTACTTTTGCTACAGTTTTCTACCCATATCCCTGCAGAATTCATTAAAAAATATGCTTCCAGTCATAAAATCAACACCCCCTCCGAGCTCTTTCCAATTACAACGTCATTTTATGATTAGAGAGCCACCATGGTTTATAATAAAATCAGGGACGAGGGAGCTAATGAAAAAAAACTGTAGGCATTATATATAAATATAATAAATATGAAAATGGGGAAGTATAAAAACGTCCATTTGGGAATAAAATATTGTGGAGGAAAAAGAGGGCGCAGTCTTATTATTGGGTTTCTATTGCCCTGTATTTTTGTATTTGTTCCCAAGGTGTGTGCAGTGATTGTGATTTTGCGGCTGCATTCCCAGTCTCTCCAGTGAGAGGGAGGGAGTAAGTGTCCGCCATATTCTCTCCACTTTACCACGCCCGTGGATCTGGCGGAAACAGCCGCAGGATTTCTCGCTCCTTTCTGTGCTCTCAGCCGCCTGCTCGTCTTCGGAAACTCGCCGCCAAGCTGACGGGAGAAAGTGACAGCGATACGGGGGTTCGACAACCCGGCGACTGTACAGAAAAAAACAAGCGAGAGTGAAAAGCGTTGCCGCAGGATATATTTGTATCCCTTCATAGCGTGAGGAGAACATTAACGAGAGATCAGAGACCCCTCAGCTTGGGATTTCAAAATACTCAGCGTCAGCCTTTCTCTCAGTTTGTGCTAGTTTTTAATTTTCGATTGTGTTTTTTCCCCCCACCCGCCTTTACAACTCCCCGTGAATTCTCCATGTTTAGTAAGGTTGTGGAATACTGAGAGGAGAACCCCCCCTACACACACAACACACACACAAGTCGGCTACATGACTCTCGACTCCATCATGGCGTGCTGCCTGAGCGAAGAAGCGAAAGAAGCGAAAAGGATCAACGCGGAGATCGAGAGGCAGCTCCGGAGAGACAAGCGGGATGCGCGCAGAGAACTGAAACTACTGCTGCTCGGTGAGTCTTGTCGATGGAGAGGACCCGGGAGGAGGGAATTAAAAATAAAACTTTACATTAAAAAAAAATGGAAATAGTTTACGTGAATTTTAAAAAAAGAGATCACCCCTTTCGCCCAAACCGACTGGACACCCCCACCCGCGCTCCACCACGGCAATGTAACAGACCGTGTGTGTGTGTCCCGCTTTTAATAAGCTAGTCGGGTCTGTGCAGTGGGGTGCGGGTTGTTACCTGATATTTGTGCGTGTTTATTTATTTATTTACTTTAATGTACTAAGAGTTGTTGTGGTGAAAACGAATTTTGGCGACATTGTTTTCAGTTCTGGATGCAGAACCCCAAATGGGAATGAGAGGGAGTTACGGTTATTCTTTAATAATTAGAGTATCTTGCATGCAGTCACCAAAATAGACGACCTATTTGCAATGATACCTTGCATTGAAGTGATACTCGGAACCCTTTAAATGGAGCCATTTTACGTTAGAATAGTAACGTGAACATGTTTGATCAATTTCTGTAATCTGGGGTGTAGATAGAGTTTTTCACAATGTTCATGTCATTGGAATCTTGGCTATTAAGCCTTTCATTTTTCATCCGTACCATTTGTACATATAACTGAATATAAAGGAAATGCTCATACACTTGCAGTATGTAACGTGTACATTTGATATATTGTGAAATTTGTCTTGAAGCATTACTTATGTAGGAAAACGTATATGGTGTGTTTTCAATACATGGGTCTGTTTTATCAGGTGACATTGTTAGGTGATGTGCTGCTACTGTATTTAACCAAAGACGATGCAAGTTGTAATAAAACAAGGATTGTATAGTTGCTGCAGATAGACTAATTTAAATTACCTAAACAAGTCAACTAACGATTAAATATGTCTTTTTTTGTGCATGTTTTGGATGGGGAGTTTGAATAAATTTCTTTGGTTAATGCCCCAGCCAACAAATTGTAAAATAATTACTTTTGATCTTTCTTCCAAAACCTTGATTGCACACAACAACATTTCATAAACTGGGACTTTGTAAAGTCTTCCATATTGCTTTTCACTTTTGAGAAATAGTGCACAGACCAGTAACTAACAAGATCAATAGAGTATAGCTGGAATGAGCCTTTAATAGTTGAGGCCAAAAGTAGAGAAGCATTTTAAGTTAACTGTATCAAGTGCCGCACCATGTTTAAAATAAAGAATGCCAGTGATATAATAAGGGGTATTATGCCTCGGATTAAATCATTAAATGGATTACTTGATCACAGCAGCCACAGACAGAGATCCCATTACACAAATGCCAAACTTTGTCAATGAGGGAAAAATATCCAAATAAACAATAAGGGCAACACCATGGGAATTGTATGATGGCCTCACATTAAGGGTGGAAGCAGACCTTTAATGATAAAAGAGAGCGGTTCATACTTTGTGAAATTTTTTTTTTTCAGGCAGTGAAAATATGCAATGCTTTTGACTGAGTTATATTCAGTAGTGTTTGTATCCTTGTGTTTGAACTAGTAGCTTTGTTTATCATCATATGGCGGGATTTCATCTGTATGCAGCAGAGAACAAGAATACCTTTGAATGCATCCACAGGACTCAATTTGCTAGTCCCTGTAAGCCGTGACATGGATCCAGGTCAAGTGAGGTTCCTATTATCTGTTTGGCAGAACAATGAAGTACATTTTTACCTTGATGCATGCCCAATGTGCTTGTATGGTCAAACTTCTCCACCAAACCTATTCAAGCTTGTGGTTACTACCTGTATAATCAAATCAGCATAAAATATTACTTGACTGTAATATATCCATTCTGTTTTGTGAACTGAAAGATATTAATCAGTGGTAACTTTGTGTATCAAGATAGAACTGGCATTGTGCTCATAGCCTTTCGTCCCCAACATGTTGATTAAGAATACTAGGTAAAAATGAGTGGGAAAAGTATCTGTACATGCCACACAAGTTGTTATTTTGATATGACACATCAAATCTTGTTTCTACGTGAGACATTGAGCCTTTAGCCTGCTACATAAGTATTTTAATGTGCTTTCAAATTGATTTTTAGAAGGCTGAACCATCTGATTTTATATGATCTGATTCGTATCATAGTGGATGATATCATTACACCACAATAGAGCTTAAAATAGCATTTGAAGCTAGAATAACCATTAGTTGCAGCAGCATTGGGTTAGAAGGTTAAAGTAGAGGAGTGCAGATGATGCAATTAAAGATTCCAATGCGGCATCCACAATGACTATGCCAGGCGTCTGGGTTGTGTTTCTAGCCGCATTAATGTTCATGTCAATGCGAACTCACATTCGTTGTAAGGTATTGACTGACAGATCTTGAAGTTTATGTGTGGGTGTTGTCGAACATAGTTTGTTAGATTTATATTATGAACACAGCATTATTAATAATGAGTACAGATATTATCACCATTGTTAACCCTGGTCATGTCCAGCAATGAGTTACAACTATCCACCAATTTTGATAACTGCAAGTGGTGATCTTTTATCATATTTTATTGTGTGCCATTACAATCTACTTATACCATGTGATTAACATATCATTTTAGACTTTTAAAATAATAATGGAAACTATTAAAAACATACATGACACTTTTGAAGAGTTGCTGTTGTGTATGAAAAATTGGTTGATCTTGAGAATAAGTGTTATCGTGATAACTGATTAAAGAATGATTTAAATGTCACAATGTGGGGCTCCCTGCCGCAAAATGCAACACTGTTTAGGAGCAAATCCCAGCTTTAATAATTTTGTAGTACTATTTGTCAATATAGACCACTAAGAGTTATAATTTCAGTCCTCTGCAGCTGGGTATAAAAATCGTAGTTGAGGTATCGGAGCAGGAGAGATATCTTGGGGTTTTAGTGGAGAGATCACTAAAACCATCAGCACCATGATCCCAGGCTGTTAAAAAAGCAAACAGAATGTTGGGGTGCATAGCAAATAGTGTAACATAGAAGAAATAAAGAAATAACTTGCATTGATATAGTGCCTTTCATGAACTCAGGATGTTCCAAACCACTTGACAGCCAATTAAATACTTTTGAAGTGAACTGTTGCAAAGTAGGTAATGTGGAAGCTAATTAGCACACAACAAGGTCCCACAACAGCAATGAACTAATGATCAGGTAATCTCTTTTAGTGATGTTGGTTGAGGGATAAATATTGGCCAGGACCCCGGGGAGAACTCCCCTGCTCATCTTCAACATAGTACCATAGGATCTTTTACATCTACTTGAGGACAGACGGGGCCTCGATTTAACATCTGATCTGAAAGACGGCATCTCCAAATGAAGTACCTGGATTATGTGCACAAGTATTTGGAGTGGGACTTAAACCCACAACCTTCTGACTCAGTCGACAGTGCTACACCTGACCCGCTAAATCCAGAGAAGACAATTTAAAACTGGTGAGACAACATCTGTAGTACTGCGTGCAGTTTGGTCATCCTATTTCAAAAGTAGGGGGTACAGAGAAGGGCTACGCCGTTGATCCAAGAACTTAAAGGAATGGCATATGTGGAAAAGTTGACCACCCTGGGTCTTTGTCTTGCAAAGAAAAGGAGAGGGGATATAATGTGTTTAAAATTATGACGGGTATGGAAAAATTGGATTCGAGTAGACTTTTCTGCAGTGTACATAATTTAAGCACGAGTGGTCATATTTACAAATTGAGAGAAATTAAAAAAAAGGAAATGCAGAGCAATTTTTTTTGCTGAAATGGATGGTAAGAATGTGGAACAGATTCCCGCATGGAGTGTTGGAACAAGATATCATAAGGTGGTTCAAGAAGGAATTAAGCAAGTTCTTGGTCAACAAATGGTATTCAGGTTATTAGAATTGTACCAAGGGAATACTGTGGGGAGCTGGAATAGATGGACCAACGGTTTTCCTGCCTGAAACTGTCATTGTTACTGTAAGCCTGTTATGTTCATTGATTTACAGTACTGGTCCTGCTCTTAAGGCCTGCTTAGAGGTGGCTTTTAGTAGAATTGAATTTTAGTTGTAAGAGTAGAGTGGACTTTGGGAACAGTAATCCTAGTTTCTGCAGCAGAATAATTGGAATTGTTAGCTGTGGCTCAGTTGGTAGCACACTCGCCTCGTGTGTCAGAAGGATTTGGGTTCAAGTCCCACTCCAAAGACTTGAGTACAAGAATCTAAGCTGACACTCCAGTGCAGTACTGAGGGAGGGCTGTAGTGTCAGAGGTGTGGTCTTTCGGATGAGACATTAAACCAAGTCTCTGCTCTCACGTGGACGTAAAAGATCCCATGGCGCTATTTTGAAGAAGAACAGGGGCGTTAACCCTGGTGTCCTGGCCAATATTTATTCCTCAATAAACATCACTGAAACAGATTATCTGGTCATGATCACATTGCTGTTTGTGGGAACTTGCTGTACACAAATTGGTTACCGTGTTTCCTACATTACAACAGTGACTGCACTTCAAAAGTACTTCATTGGCTGTAATGTGCTTTGGGACATTCTGAGGTCGTGAAAGGCGCTATATAAATGCAAGCTTTTTTTCTTTGTTCTGCATAAAATGTTATCTTTATTATGAAGCTAAATTTATCTAGGTAGGCGTGTTGTGATGTCATCAAAATCCACAGAGGCACAACTTTATAGCTTTAACATTCACTACCAGCTTTTCTAATGTGTTTATGTGTATATATAATAAATGTATAGTGAACTCTCCTCCTGGCCACAATTTAAAGTGGTGGTTTGTCTTAATGTGCTGCCTCACCCAAGTGGCCATTCTTCATATGTTTGTTTAAAAAGTGAATTTCAACCAGGCATTTGACTCTAGGCACAGCACAGTGAGTCTGATCCAGTAATGACATTAGCTAGTGATCAGTAATTTGTTATCTGCTTTGGGAACAGAGTAATTGTAGTGTCCATACTATTGCCCTAGTTGAGATCATGAGACTTGGAGTAAGGATTGAACCTGGGACCTTGCCGGTTTGTATGGTTTAGTACCAAATGATACAGTTAACTTCAGAGGTGTGGCATGAATAGTTTCATCACATTGAGGTGAACGTGTTGAGCATACTCACGTTTTGAAGTAAGTGAAAGTGATATCCTTGCGTTTAACCTGAAAGCATGTAGGATCATGTGGCAGGTACTGCAGAATTACATTTTCTTTAGAAAGTGAGTTACTGAAGGAAAGAACTTCTATAGCATCTTATCATGTCTCTCAGGATATTCCAAAACGCTTCACATCTGTTCAATTACTTTTTGATGTGCAGTCACTGTTATGTGGGTAAACACGGCAGCTAATTTACACACAGCAAAGTCTCCCAAACAGCAAATGAGATGAAGCACATAGTTTTTGGTGGTGTTTGTTGAAGGAGTAATATTGGCCAGGACACGGGGAAAATTCCCGACTAATAGTGCCATGGAATTTTTTACATCCGCATGAATCACTGCAACAGACAGACTGGGCCTCATCTGACAATGCAGCACTCCTTCAGTAGTACACTCAGGTGTCAGCCTAGATTATGCACTGAAGTCCTGGAATGGGGTTTTTCACTTTGAGTTAGAGACGAGAGCTACCAACTGAGCCAATCTGAGACTTGGCAAGTAAATGGTACAGTATATCTTCTCATCGTTTTTTGTGTCGTGTCTGTCAAAATTCTCATGCTTGATCTTTCAGATTGGTTGAGTGTTTCTGCTGTTTTTTAATTGATGGTTATAGTGTCAATTTTGTGACTGAAACAATCACATTGTGACAAAAAAATTCTATATTGACGATATAGAACTTTACCTTTGTTAAAATGTGATTGGTTCTAACAAAATTACAATTTCTGTGCAGTACAACAGCCATGAGAGTTTTTAGCATCCCACCTTCTATTAAAGCTAGACAGGTGGTACATTCTTCATTTATAAGTCACTTGTACACTGATGTGAATAAATGTTATTTTTGAACTGGCTTCCCTCTCTGGCGTCTGCCGTCGTGAGCAAAGAGCCAACCAACCTACTTTCTTTTACTGCCAAATGGGTTCTTTTTTCCACTCCACCCCCAACCTCCGCCGCAATGCAGGGCTCACCACGGGCGAGTACTGTCCATTGTTGCTTCCTTCCCAGGCTCGTGCAACATGCAGCTTCCTCGTTGCCCCAGCACTTGCCCCCGAGCCCTATGCATTACAAGTAATGCTGCGAGAATATGAGAGTGCTTATAAAGGATACCATTTGTGATTCAGTGTATTCAATAGTATTAGACATTTCTCATTTCATCATCTTGATTTAGCTGAGGATGATCTGGTTTATAGGAAACAAAAGGAAATGGAAGGGGAGTAAACATAAAGGACTTCCTTCATCTTTATTCCCTCATGAAGAGTGACAAAGCAGCTTGCTAGAGACTGACCACAGCAGAATAATACGTTGTAATGCACGGTAATGCTCTTCTTCTTTGAAAATAATGCATCTTCTCACTAGATGCTGAGCGCTCCAGTATGTTTAATAATGTTCAGGGCTAAGGCACCCATGAGCATGAGAGGTAGCCAAAGATGAACTGTCACATGCATCACCTGAGAGTCTTGGTTTTGACCAGGGCCTCAACATGGTGGGTCTGTAGCAGGTGGTTTATGCTCAGAAAAGTTGGAATTCTACTTCTCAAGAAATGATTAACTTTCGTACTTTGCTTCGTCTTTCCTCCCATCTTCCTATCTTTTTAAAAAAGATGAAAATGTTTGATGGTGTCATCAAGGAATGTTTGCCCCCATAGTTTTAGGGGAAAAAGCCCTTGACTCCAGGGTATACCTGTAGTGTATGTACCTTTAAGACAGAACTACTTTTACAGCTCCTCCATACTGTAGTACCGGCAGTGACCACACCTGTATATAAGCCTTGCACATGCCTCTGTACCCCCAGTCTTGAGACTACCCTCCTCCAGTAAATACCTGTTGATTGTTAAGTTACAGCATCCGTGTGGTTATTGAAAAACATCATACTCTCAGAATCACGGATCTAACAGTGGCGACGAGTGTCGATTCGAATCGACCTGCAACTCTGCATTTCCCTTCGAGGATTCGCTCCGGGAGGGCGGTGTAAGAAAGTCGAGGCCTGGAACACGGGCGTCGACCATGAGCAACCGCCCAGTCGTCCGGCAGAGAGTGAACATCGCAGGGGAGGCTGTGGAGAGCCGGGCATGGTTTCCCAGCCACGACGATCAGCAAGAGACTGACGACAGGTCCAGCGCAGACCCTTCCCGGACAGCGGCGGCTGGAGCCAACCAACGGCGGAGAGAAAGCCGAGCAGCGTCGATGGGGTAAGACAGAGGGTGAAGCGCACAGGGCGCAGCCGGGGGTTGAAAACCGAGCAGCGGAGAGAAAAAAAAAAGAAACAAAACGGAGAGAGAGAGAGAGAGGGTAAAGCAACAGCCGGGTTCAGGACCGAGCGGCGTCGAGAGAAAAAAGAACGCGCAGAGCACAGCCAGGGCTCAAGGGCTGAACAGTGTCCATGGGGAGAAGAAGGGAGAGCACGGGAGACGCCATTTTTAGAAGCCGCAGTGGAGAAGGTCGAGCGCGGGAAGGAAGGAAAGCGCGGGAGACGCCATTTTGTGCCAGCGGAGAAGAAGGGGAAGCGCGGGAGACGCCATTTTGACAGTTAAATCACACCCAGGGATGCCGAAGAGTGGCAGTATCTCTACGTTCGACAATGAAGTCGAAGATTGGGTGACATATGTGGAACGTATTGCAGGGCGAATGAAGTGCCAGATGCTAGGAAAGCACTGGTTTTGTTAAATTCCATGGGTGCAAAAACTTATGGGTTACTGCAAAACCTAATAACCCCAGAGAAGCCTGTGAACAAGAATTTCGAAAGTATAGTAGAAATCCTACAGGACCACTTAAACCCCACACCGCTGCTGATAGCAGAACGATTTAAGTTCCATAAAAGGAACCAACACAAAGACGAAAGCAATGCTGAGTACCTAACGGAACTGCGCAAGCTATCGAAACACTGCCAGTTTGGAGCGGGACTAGCAGATACGTTAAGGGACATGTTTGTGTGTGGGCTACAAAGTGAAGGAACCCAGAAATGGCTTCTATCAGAAAAGGATCTTACGCTGGACAAGGCTTTCAGTATGGCAGTATCACACGAAGCAGCCGCAAGGGGCGCTGCAGAGATACAACGGAGACCGCAAGAATATGGCACCGATGAAATGTCCTATGGAACAGGGAAGTGCTATCGCTGTGGCAGAACAACACATGACCAGAAGGATTGTTGGTTCAAGGACCAAGTGTGCAGACAGTGTGGAAAAGCAGGACACATAGCAAGAGTCTGCAGGTCTGGGAAGAAAACCAACAGTAAGAAATCTCCACAGAAGTACAAAAAGGTACAACAGGTGATGGATAGTAGTTCAGATGAACAGAAAAGTGACACAGACTCTGGAAGCAAGGAGCTGGGTTGTCTGAAACTACATAAGGTAACCAAAATGGAGGATCACCAGACTATCTGGGTTACACTCAAGATAGACGGAGTCCAAGTGGAAGTGGAATTGGACACAGGATCAGCCCTAACAGTCATAAACCAAAGAGACTACAAGCGGCTATTTTCACACATACCCTTGAAAGCTACAGAGATTGTCTTGAAGACGTACACGGGGCAAAAAGTCTACCCCAAAGGAAAAATAAGGGTGAAAGTGATATACAAAGGCCAGGAAATACCTAAAATGGATATGTATGTATTGCCAGATGGAGGATCACCACTGCTAGGACGTGAATGGATCTGGAAGATACATTTAGATTGGCATTCCATACAGGCACTGAAGGTTGAGGCCAAAAAGGATGACGACGTCACACCTGGACTGTATTGTCCGTGTGTAGATAAAGACACTGAAGACAGGAGTTGGTTCATAGGTATTTACTAAGCAAGTCTGGGGGGGGGGGTTTCTAAAGGATATACACAATACACAGGCTTATATAGCCCAAGTGGTAATTACCGGCATTACGCACACCTGGGGCTCTTAAAGGCACATACACCACATGGACGACTGTCAAAAATGCTAACTGACGCAAAAGAAGTGTTCCAGGAGGGACCCGGAACACTAAAAGGCATAACAGCAACGATTAAAATAGAGGAAAATGCAAGCCCAAAGTTTCTTAAGGCCAGACCAGTGCCTTATACGATCCGACCAGCCGTCGAAGCAGAGCTGGAAGGGTTGGAATGTTCAGGAGTACTGTCCAAAGTAGACTGGAGCGAGTGGGCTACACCCATCGTTCCTGTAATGAAGAGGTCGTTGAGTAATACGCCTGGGGAACCAAAGAAGGTCCGCATCTGTAGGGATTTTAAGGTGACAGTGAACCCAGTCATTCACACGGTACAATATCCGCTTCCACGAATTGAGGATATTTTCTCCTCGCTATCTGGAGGTAAACGTTTCACCAAAATTGATCTAGCCCAGGCGTACTTGCAAATGGAGGTAGAAGAAGCTTCGAAACAATACCTTACGATTAACACTCAAAGGTCTCTATCAATACAACCGGCTGGTGTTCGGGGTAGCATCGGCTCCGGCTATCTGGCAGAGGGCAATGGATCAAGTCCTGCAAGGGATTCCAGGGACCCAGTGTTATTTGGACGACATCCTGGTCACAGGCGAAAATGGCAGTGATCACCTCGCCAACTTGGAGAAGGTGCTCACCAGATTAAAGGAGTATGGGCTACGAGCTAATCGCCACAAGTGCGAGTTTTTCCAGAAACAGATCTTGTATTGTGGCCACGTCATCAATGAAGAGGGGTTACATAAGTCCCCTGACAAGATAGAGGCAGTAGTCAAGGCTCCAGCACCGGAAAATGTGTCACAACTGAGGTCGTTCCTCGGGCTGGTAAACTACTACCACAAGTTCTTACCAAATTTGTCCACGGTATTACACCCACTGAACACCCTACTGCAAACGGGTACCATGGAAGTGGAATGACGAACATAGACGAGCTTTCCAGAAGTGCAAAGAATTGATCACATCAAAAGAGGTGTTGGCCCATTTCAACCCAGCACTACCAATTCGTTTGGCATGTGATGCATCACCCTATGGTATTGGAGCGGTGCTGTCGCACAAATTCCCAGACGGGTTGGAGAGACCAGTAGCCTTTGCGTCTCGGTCACTAACCTCAGCCGAGCGCAACTACGCCCAGATTGACAGGGAGGCCCTCGGCCTAGTATGGGGAGTAAAAAAATTCAACCACTATTTGCATGGGCAGAAGTTCACCTTGATGACTGACCACCAACCACTTGTCTCCATCTTTAGTCCTAAGAGGGGCGCTCCAGTGACAACTGCACAACAGTTACAAAGATGGTCCCTGTTTCTAGGGGCGAATCAATATGAAATAGAATATAAAGGCACGAAACAGCATGGGAACGCTGATGGGCTATCGCGCCTGCCACTGCCTACTGTGGAGGAAGCACCAGCAGTGGACCCTATAGAGATATTTTATTCGTCAATAATTGAACGATTGCCAGTAACGAACGTGGATATAGAGAAGGAGACCCGCAATGATCCGACACTGTCTCGGGTATATGATTTGACGGTGAGGGGATGGCCAACACATGGCGACTCACTGTTGCCAGCATTCTCATCCAGAAGAGAACAGCTGTCAGTATGCCAGGGGACAGTGATGTGTGGATCCTGAGTGGTGATTCCACCCAAGTTAAGGGAGAGAGTGCTAAATGAGCTGCATGAAGGTCATCTGGGGGGAGTGAAAATGAAAAGCCTTGCTAGGGCTTGTGTGGTGGCCGGGAATCGATCAACAAATCGAAGACCTAACCAAGAGCTGCTCAGGATGCCAGAAGGTCCAAAATGCACCACCACATGCCCCTCTACACCCATGGGAGTGGCCCTCCTCTCCATGGGAACGGGTGCATATTGATTTTGCTGGTCCATTCATGGACTCAATGTTCTTAATAGCAGTGGATGCTCATTCGAAGTGGCCTGAGGTGATAAAAATGTCCTCAACCACTACAGAGAAAACGATTGCAGTCCTACGGACCATATTTGCCAGAAACGGCTTGCCAGAGCAGATTTGCTCTGATAATGGACCACAGTTTGTGTCCGAAGAGTTTCGAAAATTTATGAGAAGGAATGGGGTAAGGCATTACACATCCGCCCCGTATCATCCAGCCACAAATGGCTTGGCTGAGAGGTTCGTACAAACCTTTAAGAAGGCGATAAAGGCCATGTGCGACGATGAAATTCCACTACAGCATAAGGTGGACAATTTCTTATTAGCCTACCGAAACGCGACACATGCAGTTACCAACCAGACCCCGGCTATGATGTTCTTTAACCGAAGGTTGAGATCTTGTCTGGACTTGCTCAGACCAAATGTGCGAAGAAATGTTGAGGACAAACAATTCCAGCACGTCAATGAGAAGCCGACAAGGAGCTTCAATGTAGGGCAACCAGTCTTGGCCCGGGACTACCGAACAGAGAAATGGCAACCCGGAACGATATGCACAAGGCAGGGGCCATTAATGTACACAGTGGATGTCGGGGAGAACATTGTGAGACGCCACGTCGATCAGATCTTAGCGTCACAGGAACGAGTCATCCCCATGTCTCGAGTACCTGGGGATGAACCCGACATACCGGTAGCATCTACCTCCGAACCAGTAGCAGTGGAAACCGATGAACTACCCGATGAAAAGGGGCCAGAATCGCCTCTGCACCAAGAACAAGAACCTCAGGAAAGGCGCTATCCCAAAAGAGTCAGGAAGCCGCCCCAAAGACTGAATCTATAAATGGACTATTGTTGTTTAATGTACTGTTAAAGTGTTAATTGTTATTTGAATATTAGGGGTACTACTAATCTAAAAGGGGAAGAATTGTAGTGTATGTGCCTTTAAGAGAGAACTACTTTTACAGCTCCTGTATACTGTAGTACCGGCAGTGACCACACCTGTATATAAGCCTTGCGCATGCCTCTGTACCCCCAGTCTTGAGACTACCCTCCTCCAGTAAATACCTGTTTATTGTTAAGTTACAGCATCCGTGTGGTTATTGAAAAACATCATACTCTCAGAATCACGGATCTAACAATACCTACTTACAAGAAGATTTTGTGGCCTTAAGAGGGGAGCCACCATTTTAGCAGCAAAATATTACATTATGCATTGTATGATATAAAACGCCTATTCTTGGAAAATAATCTACCTAATGTTAGTATGAGCAATGACACAAGATCTGTTAGTATATAGAAAAATGTTTTTATATATAATTAAAAAAAAGGTTCTAACACAAAACCAGCATAGCCTTCTAAAACAGAATGCTGTAATCTCAAAAGAACTTGCATTTATACGAGATTAGGAATAGCATGGCTGAAAAGTGAAAGGACATGGGTTAAACTTGAGTGGTTGAGTATGGTGAGTATTTGGGGATTGTAGTAGTATAGTCAGGATGAATGGCGTGGAGCGACAAGAATTCGATTGGTGGAAGGGAGTAATTAGTATTTGGGGGAACGTTAGTGGGTTTGGACATAATGAGTAGTGGAGGGTGATGGATAACGGGTATTTGCTGGGGGTCGTTGGGAAACGACTAGTTTGAATGTGGCAGTGGTGGATATCTAGACTGGTAGAGGGTTTTGGGGAGTTAGTGGGGGGGTCGTGTAGGATAGGACAAAGGTAATGGTTGAGGTTTGAAATAAATATAAATGGAATAGGCTGAGATAGAGAAACAAATAAAGAGCAGTAGAGAGAAGGAATTTTGTCAGCTCCAAGTCGAGTACCATCCAATCTTGGATATACATTATCATTTCCGCTGTACATCGCTATTCCTTCATCATTGTGTCAATGTCCTAGAATTCCTTACCTAACACCACCATGACAGGACTTCAGATGTTCAAGATGAAGGGCAACTAGGAGATGGACAATAAATACAGCATTGGCAACATTGCGAGCACCCTGAAACACAAAATCCAGATGGGGAAGCCATGCAGGGCCAGAGAAGGCGGGGGCAGCTGACATAGAAAGACATCCCGCAAATACCCGTTATCCATCACCCTCAACTACACATTATGCCCAAACCCACTAATGTTCCCCCAAATACTAATTACCCCCATTCCACCAATCGAATTCATTTCATCCTGACGATGTACTACTACAATCCCCAAATACCATACTCTCAACCATTCAAGTTTAACCCGTGTCCTTTCACTTTTCAGCAATGCAGAGGAGCGAAGAAGAGGTTATGATAATGGACAGAGGGAGCAGTGGAGAGAAAGTAGGGTTAAAGCAGACCGATGACAGCCACAAAGAAGGGGATGGGCTGAAGCATAGAGAGGGGAGTAGAAGCAGGCAGAGTGAGCCTTGGAGGAGTGGAGAGCAAGCAAGACTGTCACTGAGGACTGCAAAGAAAGTGGGTGGAAGCCAACAAATGCAGACATTGTGCCATCCCGACCACATAGAGAAATCCAAAATGTAGAGCGCTTCACTAAAGTGAAGTTTACAAATGAGATTAGTTGAATTACAGAATAATATAAAAGGATAAGGAAATTACAAAATAAATATGAAATAAATTATTTAAAATTCTTTTTGCCACCATTTAAGATTCTGGAAGGAGACAAGGCCCAATTTCAGTAAACTGCAGGTGGGTAGTACTGTGGAGTATGGTGCCTCAGTGCCATCTACCTTGGAGATGCAAATCTTGGGACCTGGGAGGACTGAAAAGGAAATGCAAGTATACAAGAAATTTAAATCTCACCAAACTTAAATTAATATCTAGATGTGACAGAAATAGTATGAAGTGAATTGTTTCTGTAAGCGCAGGAAGCACACAATTGTTTCAATATATAATCAGTAAATTAGCAGATCTCTCGTTACTTAAGGTGAAAGAAGTTGTGCTGTTGCAAGGGTGGGTGCTGGGTTGGAGTTAATTGTACAAATGTAAATGTATATCATTTATACTAGCCGATATCCTGTGGTATTGACCTGGTATGTTGAATAATATGATTCCTCTCTTAACTGACTGTGCCAGGTATCTCTCCATCTATCTCGTATTATTTGGTTTTATTATTTTTAGCTTATTACCTTTCCCCTTTAACTCTTTTTGCTTCTTTCTCTGTCTTTTATTTCCCTTTTGGGTATGAGATGGGTGGTGTGGCGAGGAAAGAAGTCAGGAACTGAAGGCTGCATTTGCGGTGGGGGTTGCAGGGAAAATGTGGCTGTTAGTGGCTTCCTTCCTAACGTTTCCCTCAACCATATACTTCCCCCATTCTTTCAACTTCCCACTAGTCATTCAATCATTACTAGCCCTACCCCTTCCCATTTAACTACCCACTCAACCCCTTCATCCTCCCCTTCCCTTGTTCCTCACCCTGAACCCTTCATCCACTTCTTCCACTCCCACTTGGTCAACCCACAGGTCGGCGGCCAAAATTCAAATTTTTGTTTTTTAAAAAAGAATAACATTAGAATGAGGAAAGAAACTGGTTGTCTGCTGTTCTCCTCCCTATTTTTATGTCTTTCTCTCACCCTCTCATAGCCGTTAGAAAGTGGAATCTCTGGGTCACAGGTGAAAACTTTCACTTTTACTAACTGTCGACAAAACGGATGAGGCAATTAGCTTACTTCAAAAAAAAATTCCCGAAATTTGAAGTACCGTTACATGAGGAAAGACATACATTTTTTCCCCCTCAACCTGCCCACATGCACACCCACTCTCTTCACGTGCTTGGTCTCACTTGTGCTTTCTCGGTCTCCCTCTCTCACTTGTTTTCTCTCTTATGCGTGCATATTCTCTTAAAAGAAAATTCAGTGAATAAATTTAATGATATTAAATATTTTTATTTTGTTTTGGACATGAGAGCTCACTGAGGAAAAAAAATGATAGAGGAAAAACATTTTGAAAAGCATTGTGAGAGAGTAATGGGAATGCAGTGCCCTTATTTTTATGTATTCCAAATATCAATTCCCTAAGTCTACTTATATAGAAATTATCTATGTCTAAGATGCCAGCTGTTTTGTGTGGACTGCCAGCTTCTTTGAGATGCTGTTTGGACGTCAGTATTTTCTGAGGAAAGTCCTGTTTTTAACTTTTATTTTGTGCACGTGTGTGAGACGTGTGAGGTAATGCATTTGGGGAGGGCTAGCAAGGAAAGGGAATACACATTAAATGTTAGGACACTGAGTAGTGTAGAGGAACAAAGGGACCTTGGAGTGCATGTCCACAGAACCCTGAAGGTAGCAGGCCAGGTAGATAAGGTGGTTAAGAAGGCATACGGAATGCTTGCCTTTATTAGCCGTGGTATAGAATTTCAGAGCAGGGGGGTTATGCTTCAACTGTATAAAACACTAGTTAGGCCTCAGCTAGAGTACTGCGTGCAGTTCTGGTCACCACATTACAGGAAAGATGTGATTGCACTAGAGAGGGTATGGAGTAGATTTACAAGGATGTTGCCGGGAGTAGAGAATCTTAGCTATGAGGAAAGACTGGATAGGCTGGGTCTGTTTTCCTTGGAACAGAGGAGGCTGAAGGGAGACCTTATTGAGGTGTATAAAATTATGAAGGGTATAGATAAAGTGGATAGAAAGGACCTATTTCCCTTAGTAGAAGGGTCAAAAACCAGGGGGTACAGATTTAAAGTAATTGGCGGAAGGTTTAGAGGGGATTTGAGAGGAAATGAGGGTTGTGGGGGTCTGGAACTCACTGCCTGAAAGGGTGGTAGAGGCAGGAACTATAACCACATTTTAAAAGTACTTGGATGTGCATTTGGGATGCTCTAACCTGCAGGGCTACGGACCAAGAGCTGGGAAGTGGGATTAGGCTGGATAGCTCTTTGTTGGCCGGCGCGGACACGATGGGCCGAAATGGCCTCCTTCCGTGCTGTAACATTCTATGATTCTATGTGTGGAGTTCCAAGCACTTGTGTACAAAAGGTTTGAGAGTCTTGCACTGGCTTGGTATTGTAGGTAGGAAGTAATTACAGTTTCTGGTAGATTCCTGTTTCCTGCAATGTTGATTCTATTTTCAAAAAAAAGTAAAAAGAAATTATGTAAGAGCTTACACAATCCCCTGCTCTGCCAAGTTTGGTGATCAATGACATGATTGTTGGTACAGTTATACAGCTGCGTGCTGATCATATCTGGTGCTACAAATGTATTTTGTCTTGGTTTCCACAACATGAAGAATGATGTTATGCCCGCAGTATAAATTTATTTTAAGGAATATGTTTTGAATTTGGGATTTAGAGGTGATTATCTGTATTAAATATTTTTTTTTAATGCAAAATGGTGAAATCTATTTTTTTTTCTTCTGTCCAAATTAAGTTTTAGACTGACTGTAATTGAACATTGGGTTATTCTGTTTAAAAGCAAAGTAAATTGGACCCCAAAGCTTAATAATGAAGCTTGCCTGATGTCCATGATATAGCAGTTGATTGCTGTTGAGAGTTCCAGTTCTTAAAAAGAAATATTGACAACCCAGAAAGGCCAAGTATAGACGTGTATGCCGCCATTGGCTGGTTGTTATAGATGCTAGTCAAACATATTTTGCACGCACTGCCAGCTTTTATGAGGTGCTGATGAAATTCCATGTTTTTAACTTCTCCAACAGCACTTGGGGCTGAGGTCCTCCAGTATGTGCCAGAAATCTCTTTTTTTGTGTATGCAATTGTGCATAAAATTCATGGCCCCTGTACCACCTCGGCCCTGCACATAAGATGTAATTACAATTTTTCTAAGAAGGTGGGTCAGCACTTTTCCTATCTATGATTTCAATTTGAGAAGTTTTCTTGCTGTCCTCTAGTTTCTCCATTGCTCAATTTTACTTTGTTTTGGCTTCAACTTCTCAGCTCACTTTTTATTCCTTCCAGTTTTAACTTTTTTTTTTCGTTCATTGGATGTGGGTGTTGCTGCTATACTTCTCTCATCTTCCAACATAACTAAATGATTATTGTCAAATCATTGTTTAGGTTTGATTCCCTTTTTCCCAGTAACTAACTGACGGAGTTCAGGCCATAAACTGGACACATCCAATTTAGGTTTTTAATTTTTGAAAAAACCGCTGTCACACTATTTTGTTGCCTTTCTGTTGAAGTTTTTAAGCAGCTAAAGATGTAAAATTCGCATTGCTGATGCTTTCTGTGATCTACAGAGAAGTTTCATTTGTATTACCATCTGCTCCTTTATTAATGAACATTATAGAATTTAAAAAGTTTTTCTTTATAGGCAATCTGGTGGAGAAGAATCTCACTACAAAATGTGGAAAATGCAACAAAAAGTGGCAAATACCATTTTGCGGTCAGCGGCGAAGGGATGGCGTTCGCCGTTCATTATGCTTGCCGCTGCCCACAGACTTTTAGTGGGCTTTTGTGTGGCAACTTAGAGTAATTAGAGAGTCATTTCAGTGCGGCGCCCTCTACAGCAGGCCTGGGACCTCTGTGAGCAGGTCAAGCAGCAGCGTGTCTCTTCAACCAATCAGATCGAAGAATCCTTATTGAGATACGCAGAGCCTAAACCAGGAAGTGTAAGTTTGAATTAAATATTCTATGAAAAATAATGTACGGAAAGCAAAATAAAGAGAGAGAAAGAAAGATAGGATTAAGAGAGAGAGTTAAATGAAACAGAAAAGAAAAGTGAAAAGAACTTGTTTCTTTTAGCTTAAATTTTTTTCCAATAATGATTAAAATCTGAAGGAATGAGACTTCACACTTGTAAAAGTAAATTTTCAGTGTCAGAGAGGTTCACGCTCTTCATGTGTTTTAATGCCGAATCTCTTGGTGAGGTATTGGTGTAGCAAAACTTCTGGAAGAGAAGGGCAAATCAGCAACTTTCTGATTTCCGTGTTTAACTGCAAGTGTGCGGATGCTCAAAGTTGCTGTCCTATTTACTCCTTTAATAATGGTGAGCTCTGATAGCCCTACTACAAAATACACGTAAATACTTCCTTCATCAGGCCTGCCTGCAAGTCCACCCTCTCCCAGAAATAATCTTGTGCTACCAGAGTTTGTTCTCCTCATCCAAAAATTATAAATCCACCACTCCCAAAAATTACACTTTTGTGTGTTTGAGTTCCCCCACCCCTGTAATACAAATGAATGGAATGTTGGGTGTAGCTGCAGTTTAACTCATGACAGGTTCATGCCCCACAGCACTTCCAATGTAAATAGATCTATTTAAATGTCATACATATCAACAACAACTTGTATTTATATAGCACCTTTAACGTTGTAAAATGTCCCAGGGCACTTTGCAGGAGTATTAGAAGACAGAATTTGATACCGAGCCACATAAGGAGAAATTAGGGCAGATGGCCGAAAGCTTGGTCAAAGAGGTAGGTGTTAAGGAGCGTCTAAAAGAAGGAAAGAGTGATAGAGAGGCAGAGAGCAGCTGAAGGCACGGTCACCAGTGGTTGAGTGATTAAAATCAGGGATGCTCAAGAGGCCAGAATTAGAGCGATGCGGATATCTCTGGGTTGTGGGACTGAAGGAGATTACAGAGATAGGGAGGGGCGAGGCCATGGAGCGATTTGAAAACAAGGATGAGAATTTTGAAATCGAGGCGCTGCTTAACCGGGAGCCAATGTAGGTCAGCGAGCACAGGGGTGATGGGTGAACGAGACTTGGTGCGAGTTAGGACACGGGCAGCCAAGTTTTGGATCACCTCAAGTTTACGTGGGGTTGAATGTGGGGGGCCAGCCAGGAGTGCGTTGGAATAGGCATCTGGGTTTCACTTTTCACAGAAATACAAACTGAATTGTGGGGTGTGATCCAAAAGATGAATAAAAATGAGAAATCTCAATGCAATGAATAGATTCAATTTATTCAGCTGCTTTGAAGTAGAAGCCTTGGGCATAAACTTTTATTCAGGGCTATTTTTAATTGATTGTTTTGAGTTCTCAGTTCGTTGGGAGCTTGGTCACATTTTTGAGGCTTGTCTGAGTTTTGTAGGTTAGAATGCATGCGATGTAAATTTATAATGCTGTAATTACACCTATCTGCCAGTGGAGTAGTGCAGCACTACCACTGAGGAAGAGGCAATGTATAATTACGGCGTGACAAGTTTACATAGACAGTTTCCATTCTAAATGTGAAAATAGGAATTTATAATTGAAAACGATTGCCAACGATTGACATGAAGTGTGCACAGATGTAAGGATTTTAATAAATATTATCTTTATGATTTATAGATAAAGGGAGTTAGTGATCTACAGGTTTGGAATCAGCCACGTGGATTTTGGAGGGTGAAAAATAATGAAATCTTAAAGATCCGAAGAAACTGATGTATATTGCTTTTTAAAAAAAGTTGTGCAAAAAAATTAAAATTGGAATGTTAAACCAGGCCAGTAACCAAATCGTGTGCATATGCAATCATGAAATGCACAAAAAAAACCACAACGGGGGTAGTAAACAGAAAAGATGGTGAAAATAAAAACAATGAGTAAAAAGTGAAATAAACTAGGATGACCAAAATTAGTGTGCAGAATTGATGGCCTTGAATGCACAATAGAAATACTGATATTTTGCTGCATATGTATGTTGATTCACATTCTCTGCAGAAGGACTGTTTTTAGTTGTAATGTATTTTACAGGAAAGAGGGTGTGAAAAGCAGGTTTACAAAGCCCAGAAAACTTAGCAGTAGTATAGTTTGGAAGCTGAAATACAGCCTGAGGCTTCTTGGTTATAATTAGGCTTCCTTTACTGAAGGCATCAAAGACAAAAAAGCCTTTATTGTATTTTATTGTGTTGAAAACAATTTTTTTGTATATATTTCATCTAATGGAAAATGAAAGAGGGTGGCCAAAAGGATTTTGGGAGCAATTTATGAAAATTAATATGTGAGCTATTCAACTAGAAGAAGTTTGCATGTCAGCCAATCAGCGGTGCGACACACATTTGCCGAGGTTTTTGCATATTATTGTGATATAGAATGCGATCCATAACACCAGTTATATGTTTTTGAACAGTACCCTTGTAATCTCTTTACATTCCTATGAAAATGACTACTGTGCCAGAGACAATCTTAAAGTATTAGACTAAAAAGATTGATATTGTTCAACGCTAGCTTCTAAAATTCATATTCATGATGCGAAGAATGTTAAAGTTGGTTTACGGAAGTGAAATTTACAAAGATTCTGCAAATAAACCTAAGTAGGTCAAATACTATTTTGTACTGTGCAGAACATGTATGTTGTTTTCCATTAACTTTAGGAGCACTATTTTTAGTTGTAGCAGGCTTAATATTTTACAGGTGAGTAAAATACAGAACATTCGAATTAAAAAAATAAATTGATAATTGCATTCTAATAACAAAACAAGTGGGTTGGAAGGAACAGAGATTGAGTATATGCTATATGAGTACCTGTATATTGAGTCTGTGAAGGAATAAAATCTGGTGTTGAAAATGGAGAGTTGCTGCACAGTATCAGTAGAGAATGGAGTGCAGAAAATGACCCAATTCTCTAATATGATCTACAGCTAACTGGCCTACTTGGGTACTTTGCCAGATCTATAATTAAATCAAAAGGCCACAGAGTATGGAGAATATAGACCCCTCAGTTTTGTAAACCATGCTGTGAAAATGCTGCTGAAAATTATATAAAATAATTTAAAGTGAATTTGAAATTGAGTGAGCAAGTTTTGGTCTTCAAAACAAAAGAAATATTTGGTTTGGGAATAATTTGTGAGCAGGCAATAGAAATGGAAAGAAGCTCAACTCTGTTTCCGAGTATGAGATAGTGTTTGACAGAGTGAAGTATGAAAGACTTAAGATCTCCTGAATAGGCTTGGAGTTGATAGAAAATACATGCACAGCATTCGGCATCTTGATGGAGGAACAGTACAAGTTATAATGAGTTAGCAAAATGGACAAAGATCAGAAGAGAAGTGAAACAAAGTGTGCATTATCACCCAATCTTTTCAATGTACCCAGACATCAATCTGGCGACTTAGAAATTGGGTTCAAAATGAGTGAGAAACTACATTGAAAATACAACACGGAAACAGGCCATTCAGCCCAACCAGTCTGTATTGGTGATTATCCTCCACGCAAGCAGCAGTCCTAATTCCATGTGAACGCTCTGTTCCCATATCCCTTAATTATCCTTTATACCCTGAAGTGCACTTATGATGTAATAGATTAGATTCAAATGAGAGATTATATGAAATAATTGAAAGGTGAATCAAATGGGTTTGGAATATTAATTGAAAAGAACAAAGTCCTTGATAATTATAAAGAAAAAAGATGTCTCAGAAATCAATACTAGTGTGAATAATATGGAAATACAGTTGAATAAGTAGGTATATTTGTTTACTTCAGTAGTTTAAGAATGAACGGACTAAGAAACCAAGGGGGAAAAATTGAGTTGCGGTAGTGCCCTGAAAAAATTAGCGCCCCCCGGGACCGAAATTGAGTGGTAGCGCCCCAAGAGGGAAGTGGGGCGCGACTGGAAGTGCCCCGCCTCCCTCTTGGGGCGATGCGAGGGAATATTGCGGTGCTCTGTGCTGCAGTATTGCAGGCCTTCCTCCCCTTAAAGGGGAGGGGCCTTGCGCAGCGCGACCCAGGGCCCAGCTGGGCCACCGGGATCGGAGTGCCAGCAAAAGAGCCCGGCACTCGAGAATTGCCGAGCTCATGGAGCGCAGCCGGCACTCCGCGGGGGGGCGGGTACTCAGGAGGCCAGGGACGGCAGCGGAGACAGGTGCTGGCAGGCGGCCAGCAACAAAAATGGCCGCCTGGCATCTCGCCTTTAAATAGCGCTGCCCCGGCCGCAGGTAGACCCTCCTGTGCATGGCGTCTGGCGGTAAGTCAGGGGGCGCTACCGAAGATTGCGAGTGGGGCGCTGCGCATAGCGATGACGTCATCGGCAGCGCAGCGCCACGGAGCATCGCTAACCTCCCACTGAATTTTGCAGGAGGTGTTGGCGGCGCCGCGCCACGCCCGGGTGCTAGTTGCTTTGCGCTTAGGGTGCTAACGAGAGGCGCAAAGCAACCAAATTTTTCCCTCCAAAGATTTAAGTGTAGGATAGAAGCGGTGCATGATATATATAAATACATCTGCAGGCCCTTCTTGTCTACACCTCTTAACTGCCTGTTAAGTTTACTGAGGCACAAAAGCTTGATAAAAACATAGCGGAGCTGATTGCACAATCATGGGTGCCCGTAGAACAGCTTTTTGAGCTAGCTGAGTTTGGCCACCATTTTGATTATTACTTTAATGTTACTTTTTCCATTCTCCTGGTAAGTCAAATTTTTTGCCTTCTAATACTCCTATGAAGCGCCTTGAGACATTTTACTACGTTAAAGGCGCGATATAAATACAAGTTGTTGTTGTTAATTCTCTAATTAATTTTAAAGTTTTAAAATTTGAACTTATTATAACATTTTGTATTTTTGTTTTGCTACTCCCTGGGCTCCCTGTCTCCATTAGTGTCCGACTGCTCCAAGACTTATTCTACGACTGCCACTGGAGTGAGCTTTCTCCAATTTTCCCCAAATCAATGGAAGGAATCTTTTACAAAAAGGATTTAAAAAAATTAACTTGTTATTCAGAACTTCTGACTTTCACCCCACTCTTCGGCCCTGGCTCCCATTATTTTGCTGCATATTGACTGTGTTGGCAAAATAACATGCAAATTCTGTGCTCCCGCTCTACTGTATGTACCCTGAGTACCCGTTAGCTAGCTACAGATGATATCCTGGCTGGCCCCATTGTGTGCACCCCAGCCCAATAATGTTTCTTAGAGTGAACTCCAAGTGGCTGCACCCAACTGAGGTCTGGGGCCCAGTGGAAATATTAAATGCATGCAAGTAGGGCCCAGTGGAAATATTAAATGCATGCAAGTAGGGCTGGGAGAAAATAGTGCAACATTTTTCACTCAAAAGTCTGTGTGCGAGATTCTAATCCTGTCTGAGTTTTGAAGTGATGCTAACTTCTTGTATGTGTTCCATTATTGTTAACTAGCTAAAAGAAAATAAGGATGTGAGTTTTAATCAAATAATCCAATATCTCCAATAGCCCGATAGCAAAATACTGCGGATGCTAGAAATCCGAAATAACAGAAAATGCTGGAAAAACTCAGCAGGCCAGGCAACATCCGTGGAGAGAAAATAGAGTCAATGTTTCGAGTCAAACCCTTTGTCTTGACAAAGGGTTTGACTCGAAACGTTGACTCTTCAATAGTCCTTTGGGTATAACTGCATTCATGAAACTAGGGGTTCTGCATTACTCTTTGTTTAAAAGAAAACTGTTACAGATTTTAAAAAAGCCTAAATTGACCAAAATGAAGCGGCTTTTGTCAAAAATGAATGTCCATCGATTTCCATACACTTAATTTGGAATTAATCAGTTTGGCTGGCCCATGCAGGCTTATTGTTTTAGTATTTAGGTTAAGATGAGAATTGAGGCAATAACTGTGAATAATGGTGGTAAAAGACATTCTTTCTGATTATGATTGGGCAGAGTTAACATGGTGTTATGAAAAGGAAATCTTGTTTCACAAATGTATTAATTCTTTGAGAATGTAACTAGCAGGGTAGATAAAGGGGAACCAGTGGATGTAGTATGCCTTTTGGAAATCCAAATATATCATAAGCTGCCACATAAAAGGTTGTTACACAAGATAAGGGCTCATGGGGTTGGGGGTAATATATTAGCATGGACAGAGGATTGGTTAACGGACAGAAAACAGAGTAGGGATAAACTGGTCATTTTCAGGTTGGCGGGCTTAGCTAGTCGGGTGCCGCAAGGATCAGTGCTGGGGCCTCAGCTGTTTACAATCTATATTAATGACTTAGATAAAGGGACTGAGTGTAAGGTATCCAAGTTTGCTGACGATACAAAGCTAGGTGGGAAAGTAAGCTGTGAGGAGGACGCAAAGAGCCTGCAAAGGGATATTGACAGGTTAAGTGAGTGGGCAATAAGGTGGCAGAGGGAGTATACTGTGGGGAAATGTGAGGTTATTCACTTTTTGGTAGGAAGAATAGAAAAATGGAATATCTTTTAGATGGTGAGAAACTATTTAAATGTTAGTGTTCAGACAGATTTAGGTGTCCTCGTACAGGAAACATGGAGAGTTAGCATGCAGGTATAACCTCTGATCTGCTCTTCTAGCCACAGTATTTATGTGGCTGGTCCAGTTAAGTCCAGTTAAGTTTGGTGACCCCCAGGATGTTGTTGCTGGGGGATTCGGTGATGGTTAGACACTCTCTTGAATGTCAGAGGGCGGTGGTTAGACACTCTCTTGTTGGAGAGGGCCAATGCTTTTTTTATTGTGGCACGAATGTTACTTGCCACTTATCAGCCGAAGCCTGAACGTTGTCCAGGTCTTGCTGCTTTATTATCTGAGGAGTTGTGAATGGAATTGAACACTGTGCAATCATCAACAAACATCTCCACTTCTGACCTTATGATGGAGGGTAGGTCATTGATGAAGCAGCTGAAGATATTTGGGCCTAGGACACTGCCCTGAGGAACTCGTGCAGCAATGTCCTGGGGTTGAGATGATTGACCTTCAACCATCACAAACATCTTCCTTTGTGCTAGTTATGACTCCAGCCAGCGGAGTGTTTTACCCCTCATTCCCATTGACTTCAGTTTTACTAGGGCTCCTTGATGCCACACTCTGTCAAATGCTGCCTTGATGTCACGGCAGTCACTCACCTCACCTGGAATTCAGCTCCTTTGAAACATAGAAAAATAGGAGCAGGAGTAGGCCATTCGGCCCTTCGAGCCTGCTCCGCCATTCAATATGAGCATGGCTGATCCTCTATCTCAATACCATATTCCCGCTCTCTCCCCATACCCCTTGATGCCTTTTGTGTCTAGAAACCTATCTCCTCCTTAAATATATTCAGTGACTTGGCCTCTACAGCCTTCCGTAATAGAGAATTCCACATGTTCACCAACCTCTGAGTGAAGAAATTTCTCCTCACCTCAGTCCTAAATGTCCTATGCTGTATCTTGAGACTGTGACCCCTCGTTCTAGACTCCCCAGCCAGGGGAAACATCCTCCCTGCATCCAGTCTGTCTAGCCCTGTCGGAATTTTATACGTTTCAATGAGATCCCCTCTCATTCTTCTAAACTCTAGTGAATACAGGCCCAGTCGACCCAATCTCTCCTCATATGACAGTCCTGCCATCCCAGAAATCAGCCTGGTGAACCTTCGCTGCACTCCCTCTATGGCAAGTATATCCTTTCTTAGGTAAGGAGACCAAAACTGTACACAGTACTCCAGGTGTGGTCTCACCAAGACCCTGTATAACTGTAGTAAGACATCCTTGCTCCTGTACTCAAATCCTCTTGCAATGAAGGCCAACATACCATTTGCCTTCCTAACTGCTTGCTACACCTGCATGTTTGCTTTTAGTGACTGGTGTACAAGGACACCCAGGTCCCTCTGTACATCAACATTTCCTACATTTCCCAATCTATCACCATTTAAATAATACTCTGCCTTTCTGTTTTTCCTACCGAAGTGGATAACCTCACATTTATCCACGTTATACTGCATCTGCCATGTATTTACCCACTCACTCAACTTGTCTAAATCGCCTTGAAGCCTCTTTGCATCCTCCTCACAACTCACAATCCCACCTAGTTTTGTGTCATCAGCAAACTTAGAAATATTACATTTGGTTCCCTCATCCAAATCATTGATGTATATTGTGAATAGCTGGGGCCCAAGCACTGATCCCTGCGGTACCCCACTAGTCGCTGCCTGCCATCCCGAAAAAGACCCATTCATTCCTACTCAGCACGGTGGCATAGTGGTTAGCACTGTTGCCTCACAGCGCCAGGGACCCGGGTTCGAATCCGGCCTCGGGCGACTGTCTGTGTGGAGTTTGCACATTCTCCCCATGTTTGCGTGGGTTTCCTCCGGGTGCTCCGGTTTCCTCCCACAGTCCAAAGATGTGCGGGTTAGGTTGATTGGCTATGATAAATTGACCCTTAGTGTTAGGGGGATTAAATGGGGATATGTGTTGGTGTAGGGGTTACGGGGATTGGGTGGGATATGTGTCGGTGCAGGCTCGATGGGCCGAAATGGCCTTATCTGCACTGTGGGGTTTCTGTGATCTGTGATCCTGTCTATTAACCAATTTTCAATCCATGCCAGTATATTACCCCCAATCCCATGTGCTTTAATTTTGCACACTAACCTCTTATGTGGGACTTTATCAAAGGCCTTCTGAAAATCCAAATACACCACATTCACTGGTTCTCCCTTATCTATTCTACCAGTTACATCCTCAAAAAACTCCAGCAGGTTTGTCAAACATGATTTCCTTTTGATAAATCCATGTTGACTTTTTCTAATCCCGTTGATATTTTCTAAGTGTCCTGTTATCACATCCTTTATAATAGACTCTAGCATTCTAACAGGACTAGACAGACTAGATGCAGGAAGGATGTTCCCGATGGCGGGGGAGTCCAGAACCAGGGGTCACAGTCTAAGGATAAGGGGTAAGCCATTTAGGACTGAGGAATTTCTTCACCCAGAGAATGGTGAACCTGTGGAATTCTTTACCACAGAAGGCAGTTGAGGCCAACTTATTAAATATATTCAAGAAGGAGTTAGATATATTTCTTAAGGCTAAAGGGATCAAGGGATATGGGAAGAAAGCAGGGACAGGGTACTGAATTTGGATGATCAGCCATGATCTCATTAAATGGCGGAGCAGGCTCGAGGGGCCAAATGGCCTACTCCTGCTTCTATCTTCTATGTTTCTATGTTTTCCCTACTTCTAAAGTTAGGCTAACCAGTCTGTAGTTCCCTGTTTTCCCTCTTCCCTCCTTTTTTTAAATAGTGGGCTTACATTTGCCACCCTCCAATCTGCAGGAACTGTTTCATAATCTATAGAATTTTGGAAGATGACAACCAATGCATCCACTATTTCCGTGGTTACCTCTTTTATTACTCTGGGATGCAGATTATCAGGCCCTGGGGATTTATCAGCTTTCAGTCCTATTAATTCCTCCAGCACTTTTTTTACTGATACTAATTTCCTTTAATTCCTCCTTCCCATGGGACCTTTGGTTTCCTAGCATTCCTGGGAAGTTATTAGTGTCCTCTTCCGTGAAGACAGAACCAACGTATTTGTTTAATTGCTAATCCATTTCCTTGTTCCCCACTATAAATTCTCCTGTTTCTGACTCTAAGGGACCTACATTTGTCTTCACTGATCTTTTTCTTTTTACATACTTGTAGAAGCAGAGCAGTACTGACTCATCTTTGCCCATGTTTGGACCAAGGCTGTAATGCGGTCTGGAGCCGAGTGGTCCTGGTGGATCCCAAACTGAGCAAATGCAGCCGCGCAGCTCAACGGGATTGTTGCTCCCATGGCCACTCCCTCCCGACTGTGTAGCACTGTGCTGCCACCTCTGGTGGGTCTGTCCTGCCGGTGGGACAGATCATACCAGGGATGGTGATGGAGGAGTTTGGGACATTGGCTGAAAGGTATGATTCTGTGAGTACGACTATGTCAGGCTGTTGCTTGACTAGTCTGTGGGACAGCTCTCCCAATTTTGGCACAAGTCCCCAGATGTTAGTGAGGAGGACTTTGCAGTGTCGACTAGGCTGGGTGTCCTTTTTGTTGTATCCGGTGCTGAAGTCGATGCCGGGTGGTCCGTCTGGTTTTATTCTTGGTATACTTCTCTGTAGCAGTTTGGTACAACCGAGTGTCTTGCTAGGCCATTTCTGAGGGCAGTTAAGAGTCAACCACATAAGCCAGACCAGGTAAGGACGGCAGATTTCCTAAAGGAAATTAGTGAACCAGATGGGTTTTTACGACAATCCGGTAGTTTCATGGTCCGCATTACTGATATTAGCTTTTTTTTTAAATTCCAGATTTTATTTAATTAACTGATTTAAAATTCCCCAGCTGCAGTGGTGGGATTTGAACTCGCGTTTCTGGATCATTAGTCCAGGCCTCTGGATTATGAGTCCAGTAACATAATCAGTACACTATCGTACCTCATGTTGGCCTTTATTGCAAGGGGGTTGGAGCACAAGAGTAAGGAAGTCTTGCTACAATTGTACAGGGCTTTGGTGAGACTACAATTGGAGCACTATGCACAGTTTTGCTCTCCTTATCTAAGGAAGGATATACTTGCCTGAGAGGTGCTGCAACAAAGGTTCACTAGTGTTGTGTATGTACCTTTAAGAGAATAACTGGTCTCAGACTGCAATACCGGCAGTGACCACCCCTGTATAAAAGGTGCTAGAGAGCCTCTGTTGGTTAGTTTCGTTTATGCCTTTCACCAGTAAAGACTTGTTTGTTTCTCTCCTGCTAGTCCGTGTCTCAATCATTCACGGACTTAACAACTAGTTTGATTCCTGGGATGCAAGGGTTGTCTTGAGAAGAGATTGTGTAGAATGGGCCTATACTCTCGAGTTTACAAGAATGAGAGGTGATCTATTTGAAACATAAGAGTCTGAGGGGGATTGACAGGGTAGATGCTGAGAGGTTGTTTCCCCTGGCTGGAGAGTCTACTACTGGGGGAAGTCTCAGGATAAGGGGTAGGCCATTTAAGACTGGGATGAGGAGAAGGAATTTCTTCACTGAGGGTTGTGAATTTTAGGAATTCTCTACCCCAAAGGGCTGTGGATGCTGAGTCATTGAGTATATTCAAGGCTGAGATAGATAGACTTTTGGACTCGAGGGGAATCAAGGGATATGGAGATCGGGCGGGAAAGTGGAGTTGAAGTCGAAGATGAGCCATGATTTTACTGAATGACGGAGCAGGCTTGAAGGGCTATCTGGCCTACTCATCTCCTAATTCTTTTCTTTTTCTTGGGTTTTACTGTTAAATACACTTAATGTATTAATCCATTCCCTGCTGTGTGGAACTGAACAAAGTCACTGGAAAGTAAACTGATTTAGAATTGTGATCATAAGTAAACTTACAACAATGACATTTAAGAAACTTTCTAAGCAAAATAACTGGAGTTAAGTAAAAAGAAAGACTTGCATTTATATAGCGTTTTTCACGACCCCTGGATGTCCCAAAGCGCTTTACAGCAAATTAAGTACTTTTTGAAGTATAGTCACGGTTGTAATGTAGGAAATGCGGCAGCCAATTTGCGCACAGCAAGCTCCCACAAACAGCAATGTGATAATGACCAGACAATCTGTTTTATGATGCTGATAGACGGAAAAATATTGGCTAGGACACCAGGGATAACTCCCCTGTTCTTCAAAGTAGTGCCAGAGGATCTTTTATATCCACTTGAGAGGGCTGACGTTAGCGTCTCATCCGAAAGACGGATGAGACGTTAAACTGAATAGATTCAATGGGAAGAATGGAGAAAGCTTAATGTCCTTTTATTTTTTCAGAGTTGTCCACATATTAGCTCTCCCATCATCATCATATATATGTAAGCTATTAACTAATGCAAAGTATTGCTAATTTTGTTTTGTTCATGGCCTATCAGACAATGAACTGTTATTTGTATTCTATGCAAGAGGTACATAAAAACATAAGAAATAGGAGCAGGAGTAGGCCATATGGCGCCTTGAGCCAAATGGCATGCTCAATAAGATCAAGGCTGATCTTCGACCTCAACTCCACTTTCCTGCCTGATCCCCGTATCCGTTGATTCCCCTAGTGCCCAAAAATCTATTAATCTCAGTCTTGAATATACTCACGGACTGAACACCCACAGCTGCCTGGAGTAGAGAATGCCAAAGAGTCACAATCCTCTGAGTAAAGAAATTTCTCCGAATCTCAGTCCTAAATGGCTGACCCCTTATCCTGAGACTATGGGGTGACTTTCCCACTGGAGGCGGGTTTTGGTTTGGGTGGGTTTGAAACCCGCCTCCACTGAGAGTTTTCAAAAAATTGTGATTTTCCCAATTGGCCAGTTGATTTCAGAGGTGTGGGTTGCCCTTGGTCAATTAGTGTTTTGGGACTGAAACCCGCCTCTGCTGACGTCACTATTCCAGCCTGATTTTTATGGCTTCTTGCTTCCATGGCTCATTCCACAGGATTTCTGCCTATGCTGCACCACCTGCAACATATTCTGAGAAACCCCTATGTCCAATTCCAAGGCAAGGGCCTCCCCGAGGCTCTTGGATGAGGCGCTGCAAATGTTGTTTGAGGGGGTGACAGCTAGCAGGGAGGTGCTCTTCCCCTCATCTGGGAGGAAGAGGCCTCCTAAAGAAACCAAGGCTATGTGGGTACAGCTGGCAAGGGATAGAAACATAGAAGATAGGAGCAGGAGTAGGCCATTCGGCCCCTCGAGCCTGCTCCGCCATTTAATGAGATCATGGCTGATCATCCAAATTCAATACCCTGTCCCTGCCTTCTCCCCATATCCCTTGATCCCTTTAGCCTTAAGAAATATATCTAACTCCTTCTTGAATATATTTAATGAATTGGCCTCAACTGCCTTTTGTGGTAGAGAATTCCACAGGTTCACCACTCTCTGGGTGAATAAATTCCTCCTCATCTCTGTCCTAAATGGCTTACCCCTTATCTTTAGACTGTGACCCCTGGTTCTGGACTCCCAGATTGGGAGAATGTTTCTGTGCATTGATGAAATGCCATCCCTGTTGGAAAACTTTAAAATGATTTGATGCCAAAATGTTGGCGTTATGACATCTGTTCTTTCGCCTTAGGCAGCTCCACATTGCAACCTCCGCCACACTTGCGTTGTCAGGTTGGTAGCCTGAGTGAAATGAGGCCAGAGAGTCATGTCCATTGTCAGTGATGTCTTAGGATGGAGCCAAGGACATGTGCCAGCTTGGGCAACCTATGCAAATCTGGCTAGGATAAGTGCATCCCGGGCAGCCATGTGCTCGTGTGCTGCTGCTGGTCGATACACCGGCGGTTTGACCTCCTCCTCCTCCTCCAGAGCCTCCTCATCTGAGGAGGGCTGGAACTGAGCCACTTGCTCATCAGGAAGCTGCAAGCCACGATGCTGTGCGATGTACAGTGTACAGCAGACCACGACCATTCTGGAGACCCTGTATGGTGTACACTGCAGCGCTGCACCTGATCTGTCAAGGCAACGGAAGTGCATCTTCAACAACCCAATGGTTTGCTTGATGATGGACCTGGTCGAAGTGTGGCTGATGTTGTAGCAATCTTCAGTCTCATTAGCTGGTTTCCTGATCGGCGTCATTAGCCACTTCTTCAGGTGGTAGCCTTTGTCACCAAGGAGCCATCTGTTAAGTTGGTTTGGCGGATTGAAAAGCGGAGGAACGCTAGAGTGCCACAGGATGAAAGAGTCATGGCAACTACCACAGAACTTGGCGCAAACATGCAAGAACTCCTTCTTGTGGTTACACACCAGCTGTACGTTGAGGGAGTGGAAGCCCTTTCGGTTGACAAAGATAGCTGGGTTGTGATGGGTTGCCCTAAGGGGCACATGTGCAGTCTATGAGGCCTGCACCATTGGCAAGCCTGCCATATTTGCAAAGCCAACCGAACGGGCGGTAATACTTGCTTGATCCCTTGAGAACTGGATGTAATTGTGGGCCTTAGCGAAAAGGGCATCAGTAACCTGCGTGATGCAACTGTGGGTGGCCAACTAGGAGATGTCACTGATGATCCCTGGAAGGAGCCTGAAGCAAAGAAGTTGAGTGTGGTGGTGACTTTGACAGCCACTGGTAAGGGGTGTCCACCCATTGCTCTGGGCACCAGGTCTTGCTGCAGCAGTCCGCAGATCTCTCGGACAACCTCTCGCGAAAGTCTCTGCCTCCTTTGGCACTGCTGCTCATTCATGTTGAGGTAGCTCATCCTCTGTCTGTAAATCCTCTGTCGGGGGTATCTCCTGCGGTGAGGTGCCTCGCTGCGCTGGTGCCTTCTGCCCTGTGCAGCATCAGGTGGCTGAGCAGGAGTTGGGGCTCCTGCTGCTGTTGCTGCTGAGCTGCCTGGTTCTGCTGCTGCCGTGGATGCTCCTCATCCGAATCTGAGCTCCATGGTGAAAGAAAATGAATGGTTCCCATGCTGCTTGCAGATGCTTCCGTTGAGGAAGTGCTCATTGCAAGCAGGAAAAGGGTCTTCCAAGGAGGTCCCACAGTTGTTAGATTAAAGCTGCAGCACCTCCGACTTCGGATGGCCTTCTAAAAGTGCTCAAAGACCTTTTAAAGCAAAGATCTGCCATCTGCAACTAATCCCTGATGAAATAAATGATTTAATGTTGGACCTGCAGCTGTGAGGAGACCACCTACTTGTCAACCTGCCAGGTTTAGGAGGGTTGTGGAGCACGCCGAAATGGTTGAAAAATCACGAGGGCCTCGCAAAATAGGCTTAGAGAGGCCCTTAAGAGCATTTAAGCCTCTTAACAAGCTCTCTGGCCAGCTGGAGGCGGGACCGTTTCCCGCCCTGCAAAACCGGCATCGGCAAAATCCCACGGAGGCGGGTTCTGAACCCGCACTCATTGTTTCCAATTTTCCCGCCTCCAAACCCGCCTCTTCGGACGTCAGAAAATTGCCCCCTATGACTGAGTTCTAGACTCTCCCTCAAGGGTAAACAGCTTCTCAGCATCTACCCTGTCAAGCCCCCTCAGAATCTTGTGTTTCAATGACAGCACCTCTGATTCTTCTACACTCTGGAGAGTATAGGCCCTATCTACTCAATCTCTCCTCATAGGATAACCCTCCCAGAATCAATCCAGTGAACCTTTGCCCCTACTTGAAGGGAAGTTACAATAAAGGCTAACATACCATTTGCTTTCCTAATTGCTTGCTGTACCTGCATATTAACTTTGTGATTCGTGTACAAGGACACTCAAATCCCTCTGAATACCAGCATTTACTAGTCTCTCACCTTCTTAAACAGAAAAGCAGTATTTTTTTTTATTCCTACCAAAGTGGATAATTTCTCACTTTCCCCACATTATGCTGCATCTGCCACTTTCTTGTCCAATCGCTTAACCGATCTATGTCTCGTTGCAGCCTCTCTGTCCTCCTCGCAGCTTATTTTCCCACCTAGTTTTGTATCGTCAGGATACATTACACTCGGTTCCCTCATCTAAGTCATTGATCTAGATTGTAAATAGTCGAGGCCCAAGCACTGACTCTTGCGGCATTCCACTAATTACGCCCGCCATCCAGAAAATTGCCTGTTTGTTCCTACTCTCTGTTTTCTGTCTGTTAACCGATCCATCCTAATATTACTCTCAATTCCATAAACCTAAGGTGTTGTACCTCTTTAGATAAGGACACGGTATTAACGTCTTGGATGGACTTGGGCTTTTATGGAGAATTCAGGTGGTGAAAGTAAAATAAATGTTTAGTACAAAAGAGAAGACTGAGCTTCTCGGAGGACTTTGCGCAATGGAGGATGTGTGGGAGTTCCTTTTGTGGTCAGATGAGAGAATTTGATCATTGCACTGCAAGAAGACTGCAGATCATGGGTAATCTGAAGGAAGTTAATAAATGCAGAACAATTTTGTAGAATTGCCCCATTTCATTTCTTGTCGTAGAATTGAAACATATTAATGGGGAAAAAAATCAATTGAACACTGGCAAATAAATTGATCTTGGAGAATCAGCTGTTGTAGTGGGTTAGCACAGTATTCCTTCACCTCTGGTCTGTGTTTAAATCCAGCACACGTGCAGTGGTACTCTGAATTTGGTGGAAACTGACGTAGCAGGTTCCTCTCATTGCATGTATGCTGAATCTGCATACTAGTGAAAGTGTGCCCAAGAATGATTAGATTATGTGTAAGGACATAAGAAATAGGAGCAGGAATAGGCCATTTGGCCCTTTGAGCCTGCTCCGCCATTCAGTAAGATCATGGCTGATCTTCTACCTCATCTCCACTTTCCTGCACTATCCCCATATCCCTTGATTCCCTTAATATCCAAAAAATCTATCGATCTCTGTCTTGAATATACTGAACAACAGCCCTCTGGGGTAGAGAATTCCAAAGATTCACCACCCTCTGAGTGAAGAAATGTCTCCTCATCTCAGTCCTAAATAGCCAACCCCTTATTCTGAGACTGTGACCCCTAGTTCTAGACTCCCCAGCCAGGGGAAACATCCTCCCTGCATCTACTCTGTCACGACCAGTAAGAATTTTGTATGTTGCAATGAGATCATGTCTCATTCTTCTAAATTCGATAGAATATAGGCCTAGTCTACTCAATCTCTCCTCATAGGACAATCCCCCCCATCCCAGGAACCAGTGTGGTGAACCTTCGTTGCACTCCCTCTATGGCAAGTATATCCTTCCTTGGGTAAGGGGACCAAAACTGTACACAATACTCCAGGTGTGGTCTCACCAGGGCCCTATATAATTGCAGTAAGACGTCTTTACTCTTATACTCAAATCCTCTTGTAATAAAGGCCAACATACCATTTGCTTTCCTAATTGCTTGCTGTACCTGCATGTTAACTTTCAGTAATTCGTGTACAAGGACACCCAGCTCCCTCTGAACACCAATATTTTCCAATCTCTCACCATTTAAAAATACTCTGCTTTTCTATTTTTCCTACCAAAGTGGATAACTTCACATTTCTCCACATTATATTCCATTTGCCATGTTTTTGCCCATTCACTTAGCCTGTCTATATCTCCTTGAAGCCTCTTTGCATCCTCCTCACAATTTACATTCCCACCTAGCTTTGTATCATCAGCAAACTTGGATATATTACATTTGGTCCCCTCATCCAAATCATTGATATAGATTGTGAATAGCTAAGGCCCAAGCACTGATCCTTGCGGAACCCCACTAAAACCCAAAAATTACCCGTTTATTTCTACTTTCTGTTTTCTGTCCATTAACTGATCCTCAATCCATGCTAGTATATTACACCCAATCCCATGAGCCCTAATTTTGTTTAATAACCTCTTGTATGGCACCTTATCGAATGCCTTCTGAAGATCCAAATACACCACATCCACTGGTTCCCCCTTATCTATTCTGCTCGTTCCAACCTCAAAATGTATTATTTTCTAAGTGCCCTGTTACCACGTCCTTAATAATAGATTCTAGCATTTTCCCTACTACTGATGTCAGGCTAACTGGTCTGTACCCGTTTTCTCTCTCCCTCCTTTCTTAAATAGTGGAGTTACATTTGCTACCTTCCAATCTGCAGGAACCGTTCTAGAATCTATGGAATTTTGGATAATGACAACCAATGCGTGCACTATCTTTATAGCCACCTCTTTCAAAATCCTAGGATGTAAGCCATCAGGTCCAGGGGATTTATTAGCTTTCAGTCCCATTAATTTCTCCCGTGTAATCATAGGTCGTATGGTCTCCTTCCGTGTTGTAATTTCTATCATGCCAGTGCCAGCTTTTCGTCTGGCGCTATCTGCTCTAATTCTATTTTCCCTGCTCACATGCCCTTTTATATTCTTCCTTTTCAAATACTTACCTAATTCCCTCTTAAATGATGCTATAGTCTCTGTCTTAATAGATGCCTTAAAGGAATGTTCAAATGACCGTCTGTGTGGGGAAAAATTCATGTAATTCCCTCCTTTGTTCTTGTAACAATCTTGAGTCTATTCCACATTGTTTCCAATGGTTGATGAATTTCTAACAATCTTTCACTATTTATCCCTTCAAAATCTTTATTTTAAATCTCCCCTTAACCTTCTCATTCAATGAAAAGTGCCAATTGTTGGAGTCTTTCTTCATAGCTATAACATACCTCATTCTTGGCATTATTCCAGTGAATATCCTTCCTATAATGGAATGCACAGAACTGCATATGATACTCCCAACTATGAGCTAACTAACCAATGTGTTTTTCCTTGCATTCATTTTCATCGTCCCATGTCTAAAACCCAGAATCTCTTTATCTTTCTTTTTAACGTCCAGTCCCAACTTTACATTTCTACGCATGTGCACCCTTGTATCTCTCTGTTCTTCCACTCTGTTAAGAATATTATCATTTGGAGCGCATATTTCATTATTCTTTTCCCAAAAATGCTTCCCGGTTCCCCCTATCTGCCCATTATGTTCTCATGCAATCTTCTATTTTCTTCCTTACAGTTTGTTGTGCCCTGAATTTAATATTGGAAAACTTGAATATTTCTTTCGTGCCTTTGGAAACATCAGAGGTTCCAGTAGGGATGGCTGGGGCTAGAGGCTACCCACACCTCGTCAATCTGAAAAATGTTGATTTACCTCTAAACTTTGTTTTCTGTCCCATTGCCACCTCTTGATCCATGTAGCAGCATTTCTTTTAATACCACCTGCCTTCATTTTCATAACGAGCCTCTGATGGTACCTTACGGCTTCTGAAAATCCATATATATTGCAAGCACCACTTACCCTTTATTTATATGTGCTGTGATTCTGCAAAAAAATGCAATTAATGTTGTCAAGGCTGACCTACCCATTACAAATCCATGCTTACTATCCCTAATTAGCCCTTGTCTTCCTAATGATTCACTACTTTCATCCTGTATTATGGACTCTGGAAATTTACCTATAACTGAGGTAAGACTTACTGGCTTGCAATTTTCTGACTTATTCCTTTCCCCATTCTTGAACAGAGGTGTAACCTTAAAGGATTAAGTACAGATCTTGGATGCAGGCAGATTAAGGACAGTGAGAAGATTAACTTGCTTTGATCGCAAACTATTTTGTAATGAGATTGAAAAAAGCATACTGTCCTGCCTGGTAACAACTGAGACTGTTTTATTGGTTAAAGGAAGGCTAGGTTATATTAATGGATGTTATTACTATGGATATTCAGCTTAATCCTACCTTAATTTTCTCTTGGAACTATAGAGGTGCAGAGCATATATTTTGAATAGTGCCTTTTTCATATGAAGGTATTTGGAATATATTGTACCTTTTCACCATGGACGTACAATCCCTTTACACCTCCATCCCCCACCAGGATGGCCTGAGGGCGCTCCGCTTCTTCCTTGAAAAGAGGCCCAACCAGTCCCCATCCACCACCACCCTCCTCCGCCTGGCTGAACTTGTTCTCGCATTGAACAACTTTTCCTTTGACTCCACTCATTTCCTCCAAATCAAAGGTGTTGCTATGGGTACCCGCATGGGTCCTAGCTATGCCTGCCTTTTCGTGGGATATGTGGAACACTCTTTGTTCCAGTCCTACTTGGGTCCCCTCCCTCACCTCTTCTTCCGGTACATTGATGACTGTATCGGTGCCGTTTCCTGCTCTCGCCCTGAACTAGACAATTTCATTCACTTTGCCTCCAATTTCCACCCTTCCCTCACCTTCACATGGTCCATCTCCGACTCTTCCTTTCCCTTCCTCGACTTCTCCGTCTCCATCTCTGGGGATAGGTTATTGAGCAACATTCACTACAAGCCCACTGACTCCCACAGCTACCTGGACTACACTTCCTCCCACCCCGCCTCCTGTAAGGACTCCATTCCATTCTCCCAGTATCTCCGTCTCCGCCGCATCTGCTCCGACGATGCCACCTTCCATACCAGTGCTTCCGACATGTCTTCCTTTTTCCTCAACCGAGGATTCCCCTCTACCGTGGTGGACACGGCCCTCGACCGTGTTTGTTCAAACTCCCACACTTCTGCCCTCACCCCTGGCCCTCCCTCCCGGAACCACGATAGGGTTCCCCTTGTCCTCACCTTTCACCCCACCAGCCTCCACATTCAACGGATCATTTTCTGCCACCTCCAAAGTGATCCCACCACCAAACGCATCTTCCCCTCCCCTCCCCTTTCAGCATTCAGTAGGGACCATTCCGTCCGAGACACCCTAGTCCACTCCTCTATCACCCCCAGCACCCCTTCCCCTTCGCCCGGCACCTTCCCGTGCAAGTGCAGGAGATGCAAAACCTGCCCTTTACCTCCCCCCTTCCCACTGTCCAGGGCCCCAAACACCCCTTCCAGGTGAAACAGCGATTTACTTGTACTTCTTGCAATCTAGCATACTGTATTCGCTGCTCAAGATGCGGCCTCCTCTACATTGGGGAGACCAAACGCAGATTGGGTGACCGCTTTGCGGAACACCTCCATTCAGTCCGTAAGGGTGACCCCGAGCTTCCGGTCGCCTGTCATTTTAATTCACCGCCCCATTCCCACTCGGACCTCACCATACTCGGGCTCTTGCATTGTTCCACGGAAACCCAGCGTAAGCTCGAAGAACAGCACCTCATCTTCCAATTAGGCACTTTACAGCCTTCCGGACTCAATATCGAGTTCAACAATTTCAGATCATAACCCCGGCCCCCATTATATTTTTACATATTTTTTATCCACACCTTTGTTTTGTGCCCTTCCCCCCCTTTTTTTCTCTCCCATATGGCAGCTGTCTCTCATTCTGCCAGCGCATTTCACACCTAACCTAGAGCCGTCTTTTGTCTCTTTACTAGTCCTATCACCATCTCGTCTCGTTTTGAATACCTCCTTAATGTCTCTTCACTTTTCTCTTGTTCTTTCATCCCCATTTCCCAGCCCCCAAACTGGCCTTTTAATCTGTTTCATTTCCTGTGTTTTTTCAGCCCTGACGAAGGGTTTCGACCTGAAACGTTGACTCTATTTCTCTCTCCACAGATGTTGCCTGGCCTGCTGAGTTTTTCCAGCATTTTCTGTTGTTACTTGGAATATATTGTACTTGTGTTTCATCTTTGACAATATCTTTGGTGTGCTATGCCCTGTGACATAGCTGAAAGATCTCCACCAGATATGGTGAGGAGCCAAAGACTTTGAGAATGAAGATGTGAATTTTTGAATTAAGGCCTTTCTGCAGTGTTTCAGAATGAAGCTTTTTTTTAAACAACTACCAACATAATTTAAAATTTTACTCTTTGTGGATTTCTCACATATATTTTAGAAACTGAAGCAAATTAGCCATAAAAGAACACAATAGTTATGAAATAAATGCTTGGCAATTGCAGAATGTTCTGAAATTATGAACCCTCAATCCTCTCCAAATTTATTTCAATAAGTACTTTTTAAAAGAATACGTTATTTGTAAGATGAGTTGATTTGTTTCAGACTTTCAGAATAGTTTCAACAGAAACTGTGGGGCCAGTTGCCAGACCTTTTTTTGGTGGTACACAGACTTGCCATTACTGCCTTCTGTTCAATGTCTCTCCTGTGATGCAAATGAAATTATGAACTTGTCATGTGGAGAATTGTGAGTGAATTTCCACCATTGGATGATGGTGTTTTCCAACCTCCTGTTCTACTGGGCTATCCTCTTGTTGGAGCAGGGGGCTGAGTTGAGATTCCTGTCTACTGAGTGAGCTAACAGCGGATGTTGTGCCAGCACTCTTATTGTTCTGGACCAGGGAGTAGGGGATGAAAGAAAGGTTGCAGCAATGTTCTCTGGTTGTCAAATGAGAATTGTGTGTTTGGCCTTTGGAACTGAAGCTTTGTGTGTGCTTGCATTTTGTGACTTTTTTTTATTTTTTATAAAAGACCACTCATTCTAAACATCAGTGAGATGCATGTTAGGTGGATGTCATCATTTTATACACCTCCATGAAGTCTCCCTTCAGCCTCCTCCAAAGAAAACAACCCCAGCCTATCCAATCTTTCCTCACGGCTAAAATTCTCCAGTCCTGGCAATATACTTGTAAATCCCCTTGGTACCCTCTCTAGTGCAATCACAACTTTCCTGCAATGTGGTGGCCAGAACTGGACACAGTTCTCTAGCTATGGCCTAACTAGTGTTTTATACAGTTCAAGCATAAACTCCCCGCTCTTAAATTCTATGCCTTGGCTAATAAAGGAAAGGATCCTGTATGTCATCTTAACCACCTTCTCTACCTGTTCTGGTACCTTCAGGGATCTTTGGACATGCACTCCAAGGTCCCTCTGTTCCTCTACACTTCTCAGTATCCTACCATTTATTCCCTTGCCTTGTTAGCCCTCCCCAAATGCATTACCTCCCACTTCTCCAGATTGAATTCTATTGGAGTCTAAATCATTGATGGATACCACAAAAAGCAAGGGACCTAGTACTGAGCCCTGCGGAACCCCACTGGAAACAGCCTTCCAGTCACAAAAACACCCGTTGACCATTACCCTTTGCTTTCTGCCACTGAGCCAATTTCGGATCCAACTTGCCACTTTCCCTTGGATCCCATGGGCTTTTACTTTTCTGATCATTTTGTCATGCGGGACCTTGTCAAAGGCCTTCCTAAAATCCATGTAGACTACATTAAATGCACTAACTTGTGCTGCCTTCATCGACCCTCCTTGATACCTCCTCAAAAATTCAATCAAGTTATTCAGACACGACCTTCCCGTAACAAATCCATGCTGACTGTCCTTAATTAATCCATGCTTTTCTAACTGATTAATACTATCCCTCAGAATTTTTTCCAATAATTTGCCCACCACCGAGGTTAGGCTGACTATCCTGTAATTACTCGGTCTATCCCTTTCTCCCTTTTTGAACAACAGTACAATGTTAGCAGTCCTCCAGTCCCTCGGCACCACACCTGTAGCCAGAGAGGATTAGAAAATGATAGTCAGAGCCCCTGCTATTTCCTCCCTTGCTTTTCTTAACAGCCTGGGATACATTTCATCCAGGCCTGGCAATTTATCTACTTTCAAGGATGTAAAACCCCATAATATTTCCTCTCTCAGTATGTTTATCTGATCTAATGTTTCACACTCCTCCAAAACTACAATGTTTGCATCGTCCCTCTCTTTTGTGAAGACAGACGCAAAGTATTTATTGAGAACCGTACCCATGCTTTCCGCCTCCATGCACTTCAATAGGCCCTACTCTTTCCTTAGTTATCCTCTTGCTCGTTATGTATTTATAAAACATGTTTGGGCTTTCCTTGATTTTACTTGCCAATATTTTTTATGCCCTCTCTTTGCTTTCCTAATTTCCTTTTTAATTTCACCCCTGCACTTTCTATACTCCTCTATGCTTTCTGCAGTATTTAGCTCTTGGTTTTCTGACATAAGCTTCCCTTTTTTGCTTTATCCTACCGTGTATGCCCCTTGCTATCCAGGGGGTTCTAGATTTCAGAGTTCCACCCTTTTTCTTTGTGGAAACATATTTGTTCTGAACCCTCACTATTTCCTCCTTGATTGCCTCCCATTGCTCTGACATTGGTTTACCTTCAAGTAGTTGTTTCCAGTCCACTTTGGCTAAATCTCATCTCCGCTTAGTAAAATTGGCCATTCCCCAATTGAGAACTTGCGTAGCAACCTTTTATGTGGCACCTTATTGAATGCCTTTTGGAAATCCAAACATACTACATCCACTGGTTCCCCTTTATCTACCCTGCTAGTTACATCCTCAAAAAACTCTAATAAATTTGTTAAAAACGATTTCCCTTTCATAATACCATGTTGACTCTGCCTAATCATATTAGGATTTTCTAAGTGCCCTGTTATCACTTCTTTAACAATGGATTCCAGCATTTTCCCAATGACTGATGTCAGGCTAACTGGCCTGTTGTTCCCTGTTTTCTCTCTCCCTCCTTTCTTGAATAGGGGGGCTATATTTGCTACATTTCAGTCTGCTGGGATCGTTCTAGAATCTAGGGAATTTTGGAAGATCACAACCAATGCATCCTCTATCTCTGCAGCCACCTCTTTTTGAACCCTAGGATGTAGTCCATCAGGTCATGGGGATTTGTCGGCTTTTAGTCCCATTAGTTTCTGAAGTACTTATCTCTACTAATATTAATTACTTTAAGTTCCTCGCTCTCATCAGCTACTTGGTTCCCCACTATTTTTGGTATGCTTTTTGTGTCTTCTGTGAAAACAGATACAAAATATTTGTTTGAAGTCTCTGCCGTTTCCTTATTCTCCATTTATAATTTCACCTGTCTCCGCATCTATGGGACCGATGCTTACTCTTCCTTTTCACATATTTGCAGAAGCTCTTACAATCTGTTTTTATATTTCTTGCTAGTTTAAGCCGGCTGCTGGCAAGCCAGATACCCGCGCAACTTGCAAGGAACACTGGTCTATAGTACACGCCCAGTAGTGATTGCCCCTTTTTTGTTCTTCAGGTCATCCCATATGGCATGTAGTACAGGGTATGTAGAAATCCTTTTGTGTGGAGTTTTATTCCATGCAAAGGATTTTCTATAAACCATATGGAGTTTAGTGTCAGTATGGCTCAGGGGTAGCATTTTCACCTCCAAGTCAGAAGTTTGTGGGTTCACAACGCACTCCAGGGATTTCGGCATGTACTCTAGGCTGACAGTTCAGTGCAGTACTGAGGGAGTGCTGCATCATCCGAGATGCTTTCTTTTGAATGTAAAGCGAGGTCTGGCTGTTTAAAGTGGACTACAATGCATAGTGCCATGGGATCTTTTAAGAGCAGAGGATTTCTTCCTGGCCAAAATATATCCTTCAACCAACACCGCTGAAAACAGATTAACTAACTGTATATCTCATTGTTTACGTGGGACATTGCTGTATGCAAATTGGCTGCTGCATTTGCCTAAGTAACAAGTGACTACAGTTCAAAAGTAATCTATTAATGTGAACATCTTTGAGATGTCCTGGAGATGTGAAAGGCACTATATAAATGCAAGTTTGTTTATTCTTTCTTTGGTTTTTATTCATAAGCTGATGATTTCCCCATATAGGTGATTAATCAGCCCAGGCTTCAGTGCAAATAAAACAGCATTCAAGCTGAAACAGAGAATATTGTCAAAAGAGGCAAACTACTCCAACATGGATGCTCTTGACTGAAAGACCAGGACTGCTGTCAAGGTATTGTTAAATAAATATTACCACTAAAAATCTCAGGCTTTCCAGCAGGACTACATTGAGAAGTTCCAGGATCTTCCTTTTTTGGCGGGGTGGTGGGAATATGTCTTTGGACAATACTTTGAAAAGCTTCAAGAAGCATCAACAAAAAAACTCATCCTAAACAGGGTCACAAGACTTGGCAAATGTAAAGCATAGCTTATTTGCACTTTTGTAAGTCAGAAACATGTTTTAAGCTAGGAGCCACAAGAAAGACATGGAGGGAAGTAGGAAGAAAAAAGAAACTTCTTGTATCCCCGCAGCAGCAGCTTTTAAGTCGCTTTTGGTTGTAGTACTTGTGGAAATTTGAGTGTGGAATTACATTCAATAGTTTCCAAATAAACGTGACCATGTTTCATTTGATGAAAGATGTGGAAGACTGACGAAGAAGTTATGTTCTTCACAGGGATTTTCACCAGTATTTATCGGAGTAGCTTGCTCAGGAGAGTCTGAAGTTGTTCAATGTCGGGAGCTCTTTTCAGATGGAAACACTACCACAGATCACATCAAGGAGACATGCTGGCATGCCTTTTTGTCATGGTAGGGAGTTCTTAAACTGTTGCACTCACACATTTTTCTTATGAGATTGACACCTCCCCACAGCATAGGGTGAACATCAGCAAAATGGATGTGAACTCAATGACACACTTTCTGGCATATAAATAGCTAAAATTTCGAACCATTTTTGTTAGGTCCGGTGTTCAAGGAAGGAGCCTGCAGTGCTCATTATCTTGCAAGACTGGGCAGTGATGCATTTCTCTTCAGTGTGAGTTGGCTCAGATTGTGCTTTTAATTTAAAGTCATTTATGAGATCCAGTTAAATGAGAAAAGTCATTATAGTGATCTCTTCCTGATTGAGTAAAATATCACTCTTGGATCTTCTGTCTCTGAGCATTGCCTGATGCATCCAGATCATTCAGAAAGGACTTAATAACACTTATGTAACACAGAAACCTGTAGTGCCTCCATGGTTGGTTTGACTTTAAAAGAGCCAGTCTGGGCAAATGGGGTTTTGCTTTTCAGTGTTGGAATCTCTTCTAGCAACTTGTAAGTCTTCAACTCTAAATGTTGATTAGAAGACATTTATCTGTTGATGTCAACCACAGTTATAACTCTTGGGTGTGATATGCGTGCCATCCTGTCCTATGATGCTGAAATGGGTGTCATATTAAACCATCACCCAACTCTGGAGGGGAATCAGCTGCAGATTGTTTCATGTCCTCCAAGGTTGGAAAGTTAAACACACAAGAGGTTATTACACAAATTTAGGGCTCATGGGATAGATGGTAATGTATTGGCTTGGATTGAGGATTGGCTAATGGATAGGAAACAGAGTAGGAATAAACGGGTCATTTTCGGGTTGGCAGACTGTAACTAGTGGGGTACCGCAAGGATCACTGCTTGGGCCTCAGCTATTCACAATATATGCCAATGACTTGGATGAGGGAACCGAGTGTCATGTATCCAAGTTTGCTGACTCTACAAAGTTAGATGGGAAAGTAAGCTGTGAGGAGGATGCAAGGAGGCTGTAAAGGGATTTAGACAGGTTAAGTGATTGGGCAAGGACGCGACAAATGGAATATAATGTGGAGAAATTTTAAGTTATCCTACTCCTGCTCCTATCTTCTATGTTTCTATGACAGGGTACTGAATTTGGCTGATCAGTCATGATCTCATTAAATGGCAGAACAGGCTCGAGGGGCCGAATGGCCTACTCCTGCTCCTATCTTCTATGTTTCTATGTTTCAGTAGGTAAAGTAGAAAAGCAGAGTATTTTTTAAATGGTGAGACTGGGAAATGCTGGTATTCAGAGGGATTTGGGTGTCCTTGTACAGGAATCACAGAAAGTTAACATGCAGGTACAGCAAGCAATTAGGAAAGCAAATGGTATGTTAGCTTTGATTACAAAGGGATTAGAGTACAAGAGTAAAGAAGGCTTACTACAATTATATAGGGCCTTGGTGAGACCCAACCTGGAGTACTTTGTACAGTTTTGGTCTCCTTACCTAAGGAAGGATGCACTTGTCTTAGAGGGAGTGCAACTTGGTTACTAGACTGATTGATTCCTGGGATGGGGGATTGTCTTATGAGGCCTAGATTCCCTAGAGTTTAGAAGAATGAGAGGTGATCTCATTGAAACATGTAAAATTCTTAACGGGTTTGACAGGGTAGATGCTGGGGGATGTTTGCCCTGGCTGGGAAGTCTAGATTTAGGGGTCAACATCTCAGGATAAGGGGTTGGCTGTTAGGAATGAGATGAGGAAAAATTTCTTCACTGAAAAGGATGAGAGTCTTTGGAATTCTCTACCCCAGAGAGCTTGTGATGCTGAGTCATTGAGTATATTCAAGACCGAGATGGATAGATTTTTGGTTGATGTAGATAGACAAGAGTTTTCCCCAAATCAGACATTTTTTCCCTAGGATAATCCATCACTAAGCAGAATTTAATCAAATTGAGATGGTAACACTAACAGATCGCATCAAGGAAACAACCTGGCATGTCGGTTTTTCATGGGAGGAGTTCATGAACTGCAGCACTTGCACATTTTTCCTGTGATTGACATTTCTCCACAGGTTAGAATGTGTTACTTCGCATTTACTCCTTGGCTGGCCAAGAGCTGACCAGAAATATTCGAGCCTGTGCTATGGCTAATATGGTGCAGAGTTTTGCTTGACACTATCTGTAGGTAAATACTTAAAAAGTAACTTGTGTGCTTTCACTGAGCTTTATTGTCTCAATTATCAGTTGAGAATCATGGGTGCTTCTGCAGTGGAGTGCTCCAATGTGATTTGCGGATTCAGATCTGCAGAATTTCACCACTAATTTCTGCATCATTTTTGTATGCTTGTATTTGTATACAAATGGAACAAATGAAGAATATTATAAAATATTGATTATAGATGTCATCTGTTAACATAGTTCAGCTGCACACACCAGTCTCCAACAAATCTGCCTCTTCTGTTTTTGGACTCAATGCTGACAGAAGTACTAGCTACATGTAATAATTTAATACTTGGGTGTCTCTGCTACCTTCTGTCATCACAAAATGAAGGTGCAGCTCACAGTGAGGGCTTCTGCAAGGATTTGAAGAACATCTGATGGGGTCATGGCTGAGGTCTTGATTTTGTATTTTAAAAAATTGTTGGAAGCTGGATGATGTGAAGATATAAAGCTGTGCTGGCTGTCGGGGTGAACTGTTCTATAGTGACACCTTTGTAGTCACTTGCTGGCTTTGATCCAGAATTTGTAGCCTTGAAGAATGCTTTGAATTTTACACATTTTCAAAAATTAAATTCTGTTGCTGTTACATTTAGTGCAGTTGAAAAAAACATGTCAGTGGACAGTATGAAAGGTTGCAAATAAAACATTTGGAAATAGTATTTACTAAATTTATGGACAACACAAACTTTGTGATTTAAGGATAGAATCAATAACAATGCAATCTGTCAATCTTAACTGTGTGGGCACTTGAATTTCCCTCAGCCAAGTTTTGTCTGTGGGAGTGAGGTTAAGCTGGCTTCCTTCTTTCAGTATTCAGATGGGCGTCCTAATGGGATGACTGAGAACTAGTTGGCACAATTTATTGAGATGTCCTTTCAGTGCCTTTTTCTTTACAGGGTTTTTTGGTGGGAGGGCAATTTTTGGCCCAGATTTTATGATAGGAGTAACAGTGATGCAATCAGCACTCGCCGTTATTCAGGAGTAAATCGGACAGCAACTTTCAGCGTCCGCACATGTTAAACACGGAAATCAGGAAGTTGCTGTCAATTTGGCCTGCTCCTCCACAAGCTTTGCTATACTGGTACCTCACCGAGAGATTTGCCATTCCAACACATGAAGGGTGTGAAGTTGCGTTACTTGCCCACTAAAAATGCCAGAAATAGTTAGGGCTTGTCCATTTAAGTGTAAGTGAATTTCTAAAGCCGTGATAATTATTAATTACTACCAAACAACCTCTCTCGCACTGAAAATTTACTTTTACAAGTGTAGAGTCTCATTCCTTCAGATTTGAATTGTTGGAGATTTTATAACTTTTTTAAAAACATTACTTTTTCTTCCTGTCTCTCCTCTCTCTTTCTTAATCCAATCTTTCTTTCCCTCTCTTTATTTTGCTTTCTGTACATGATTTTACATTGAATTAAATATTCCAACTTACACTTCCTGGTTTAGACTCTGAAGACTCCTTACTGAGGAGCGCAATCTGATTGGTTGAAGAGACACGCTGTGCTTGCCCTGTTCACACAGGTTCTAGATTCCCTGTAGAGGGTGCCATGCTGGATCAGACTTCCGATGACAGTAAGTTGCCACTCAAAAGCCCACAAAAAGTCTGTGGGCAGCTATAAGCAATGTTCTCTTTAAGCTGCGCTGACTCCTGCACAGCCGGGTTTTCACTGAGGAAAAAATGCGCATGCGCGCTATTATGAATGGGCCGCACAGCCCTGTAAATGGGCCGCGGACCCCCCAAAAATGAACGGGAACATTGGCTATAAGTGTAAGGAACACCAAGTGCCGTTCATTTGCCGCTGATCGCAAAATCTGGCCCGATGTGTTTTTTTCCTATTGATGAATGATCAATTAGTAATGCTTCATTGAGAATTTTTTTAAAAAGAAGTGTTGCTACTATAGCCTACTGTAGAAGGATTAATGAAGTTGGCTGTTTTTCTTCCTTGTTTTGGGTACCTCTTATCAGAGGTTTTGTCATACAGTGGTCATTTCTGTATAAACTGTATTTCTGAGTCCACAGTACTTGCACTTGCAGTGTTTGGTATATAAAATTGCCCATCATTCTAGTTTTCTTTAAACTGCCACTGCCCTGCATGTTTGGAGACATGTGGTTAGGGAGGGAGGAGGATTGCCTATCTGGAAAAGATTAGTTATCATGCCGAAGTTAGTTAGTTATGTGGTTAAAATGTTGATTTAGGGATTAACATTATTTCTTACAACTTAGAGATAATCTTCTAAAGGTATTTAAATAATTTAAAGAGTAAAATAAATATTAGCCTAGCCAACCACTGCTTAACAGAATGTTTTTGTTTTTCCAATGTTCAGACTAGGACATTGCAAATAATTTAGCTTATTTTAGCCCCGAGTGTGTTGCAATGCTGTTTTTGTCATATGTAGGAGATGACTTCAAAACCTGTGTTTATCGACAAAGTAGGGTGCTACAGTTTTATAACTTTTCATGGAAACTCTGGAACTTCACAGTCTAAGGATATGAGTACAAATCAATTATGAATTAAAATAGACATAAAAATACATGGCAGTTGCAACACAAAATATGAAGACTTTCTAACTTAAAAAATTGTAGTTTATATCCATACTAGGACATGTATTTTACAGCTCGCAATATTGCTCATTGTCTTGGTTTGTTGCCAGATCTTACAAGCTTTTACTGCCAGATTGTGTTAGTTGACAGATCTGGTAACACAACATGAAATATAATCGCTCCACATGACTCCACTTTGCTTCACTTCACTTCAAGGTCTGTTGTGAGTATACTGCAACAAATGTGTAATTCAAATAGCTGAACCACACAGCTGCACAACAAGGACGCTAGTAATGCCACAATGTCACAGCAGCTGAACACGCACAGTTATCTCCCATTAGTGTACATGGAATTTTGTGGCACACATTTACAGAAGTGTAACTACACCAGCACTTACCTGTCAGTGATTCTGGATTCACTAACTGTTTGTTACCCAATGCAGACATCAATTAGTGACTGCAAAGAGAGACTAACTTCCATTTTCTTCAGAAATAGACGGTTTTTAACGGTGACAGAAAGATGAAAACTGTATTAGGCGTGGATCTCTGGCTCAAAATACAGAGACGACATCCAACACTTGCAAATGTTATTTTCTATAGTTCATGAAAGGGACTTTTAAAATCAGTTTTTACCATATTTTAATTTACCAACAAATCCCTGGATTTATGGTGGTGGGGGGGGGTAAATTGATCACAAATGATTTCCCTCCTAATTTGAGAGGAAAATCACTAAAATGTCCCATTGTTTTCTAACCAAAATCAGATGTCAGCATTCCTAATGTGTGCTGTATCTGCCATGCTACCATCATAGATTCAGCACACACACATCTCTGGATTTGATTTACAGGAAGAGAAACAAAGGCTGTGTAATTTGAAACATAAAGGCAAAATGCCACAGAAGCTGGAAATCTGAAACAAAAGTAGTAAAAGCTGGCAACACTCAGCAAGTCAGGCACAGCATCTGTGGAGAGCATCAACATTTCAATATTTTAGGCATTGCTTTTCATCAGGACCAGAAAATAGTACAGATGAACAGTTTATAAGAAGGAACAGAATGCGGGAAAGGGGTGAGGATAAACATATACACCCAAAAAAAGCAAAAGATGAGCTGGGAAGTGGTCCGGTGGAGAACAGGAAATTGTTAATTGATACAAGTGATAATAGCGTGAGACAAAGGGAGGCATGATGAGAGTAAATAGAGAAATAAGAGACCCAGAGAATGTCTGAATAATTAAAGCAGGTTAGTTAAATTGGAGAGGGGAAATATGAAAACCTGGCAAAGGCTCCAGTGGTCCAGGAGTCTGATGGAAGACAAAAGCACTTTTGAAGTTAACAGTAAGGCCAGACAGCTGCAAAATATCAAGTAGAAAAGACGTGTTATTCCTCAAGGTTGCATTGAGCTTCACTGGAACAGTATAGAAGGCAGACCTCTCTGCCATGAAGACTATGCTTCTCCACTAGACTAGTGATCTAGTGACTAGTGGATCGCGAGTGGAGTTCGGGGCCAGGGATCACGAGATTATCAGTGCTAATTTGATCCTGTGAGAAACAATATCATTCATGTCCGAAGCCGGGTCCCAGGAGCGAGGACGAGCCCAGCAGCGAGGTCAAGGCCCAGGAGTGGTGCAGCGTGGACCAGCAGTGGGGTCGGGGCCCAGGGGAGGTGCGGCACGGGCCAACAGCGAGGTCGGGAGGACCACAATGCTATTAAGTCTGTGTGTTCTAGTTGTAATTACTAACACAGACTACAAGATTAAAGTTCAACAGGTCTTTACAGGTTGGAGGTCAGGACTATACTAAATACAATATTACTACACAGTGCTTATATACCGGTGGTCACCACCGGTATTACGTATACAGCAGCCAGAGAAAGTAGTACATCTCTTAAGGTGGAACAGGCTTAAGTTCTCTTAAGGTGGAACAGGTTACATACACCACAATTGCATCCTACGAAATCCAGGCAGAGAGGACCTGCGGGAAGGAGGGAGGAGGACAGTAGGAGTATGTTTGTGTGTGTGTGTGCTAGGCCGATGTAGCAGAGCCTGGTCTCCAATCGTCTTGGATCCCCTTGCCATTGGACCAAGACCTTGCTCTGTCAAGCCCGTGTGGTAGCTGGCGTGCAACGGCCACCCCACGTTAAAAGAATTCATGCACAGGCATCTTCCATCCTTTAAAATGAAGTTCGGGACCTGGAACGTCAGGACCCTCATGGACAACCCCAACAGTGACAGAGACTGTAGGTCCCGCATTGGACTCGTCAGTCACCTGAGAACTCATTTTTAGTGTGGAAGCAAGTCATCCTCGGTTCCGAGGGACTGCCTAAGAAGAAGAAGATAGAAGGCCAAGGACAAATGGGTGCGAGTGGGATAGATAATTAAAGAGGCCAGCAACAGGGAGCTGAGGATTGCACTTGAGGATGGAATGGAGGAATTCAGCAAAGCGATCACCTAATCTACATTTGATCTCTACCTCTTCAACAATTTCAAATCGTAACCACAGCTCCCATTTTCTCTCTTGATAGTCGGTGCTGGTAAAGTGGAATGGGTGTACTAATGGTTCCAGGGATGGGTGAGGAAGTGGGTGGGTGCTTGGAGTGGGGTCCCTTTGCCATCGCTCTGTTCCTTTTATAAGCTGTTCAGTTGTAATATTTCCGAGTTGTGATGAAGGGCAATGTCCGAGATGTTGAATTTTCCCTTCTCTCCATAGAAGCTGTGCCTAACTTGCTGAGTGTTTCCACACCCTTGAAGGCCATGGTCATTAATCAAAGGCTGACTCTGGTCACACACCACAGCATTGTTTATTAAACACAAGATTGCAACTATCCCCTGGTCTCCCATAATCTCCCAACAATTTGTAATATTCCATCATCATAGTGGACAACGCCATAGCAATTAGGTTCTTCAATTTTACTATTACTTTTTACAGAAACTATTTAGGAGCTAAGTGAGTTTCATGGTGAGCCCCATAAAAGTAGTGTCAGTGAAATGTGTAAATAATTGTGGGTTTTCACTTAGCTTGACTGTACATTTTTTAATGTCCCTTGCTTGTTTTTTCTGAGTTTTCGCTATGCTCAAAATAGAAACCGTTGTACTGATTTTCTTTCTTCTTGGGGTCCAACATTTTGTCACTGATTTTTCTCTTTTTTTACAATTAAATAGACATTTTTAAATGGTCAGTAAAAATTAACTTTAATGGTCCTTTATTGTGCAACTTAACTTTTCTGTAAATGTAATACTTTATACGAGTTGAGATTATTCAAGATGAGAGTTGATAACCAATGAATGAATCTCCCTCAGATTTTTAACCCTATTCCACATTAGCGCATATGAGGCAATATTGCCGCGCACCAATCGGGAGGTCCCGCGCAGGCCGCTCACCAGCTGCTGCCGCTGGAAAAGATGCCGCGCAGGCGTGGCCATGCAGCAAATTTAAAGGGACCGTGCACCAAAAAATGAGAGGGAACATAGATATGAGTTGGGCTTCTTGTCACTGCAAGGAAAACTAAACTTGTGTTCCCTACACCTTTGGATCAGGACATACTTGCACCATCTCGGGTTTATCAACTTTCTTTTTATATTTCACGCCAATTTTCTTCTTTTCCCTCCTGAAGGTGTTGCAGGGGGTACCAGCAGTTCTGTAGGCACCTCACCCGAATGGCTGTTGCTGGACAATGAGGCTATTTGAGTTTTTTTGAAGGGGCAGGGGGTGGGGTGCGGTTTGGAGAATGGCATTCAAGCGTAAACGTGTCCTTGCACGTACATTCCTAGCACAAATATAGGACAGGAATTGGAATCTTGGCTGACCAAAGGTTCTGAGGCCAATTGTAATGCCGCTTCTGCCACCCCTAGTTAGATCAGCTAACTGAGCACAGACGCTGGATTGAACCAGGGACTTTCTGGGTCTGGCTCAGTTACTAACTGGATAAACTTAGCAAACTCATCAATTTAACTAATTTTATATTGGATCAGGTATTATACTTAGAAATATTTATGCCCTTGACACAATTTTTAGTCCTAGAGTTAATTTGACACTGAATCTGTGGTAGATTTTCTCAGCTGTCTCTATGTATATACTTCGAGTTATTTGTGCCCTTGACACAATTTTTAGTCCTAGAGATAATTTGACACTGAATCTATGGTAGATTTTCTCGCTGTCTCTTTATGTATATACAGTAATAACAGTCTTTAGCTCTGCTCCTAGTAAATCTTCCTGGAACTTATTCAATAATGATGTAAATGAACTGTCAATGGTACTGTTGTTTATAAATGTACTTTAATTTGGATGTTGATATTTTGGCTTGCATATTTCAACCACTAGCTTTTGTTTACTGGAGTTTAAAAATGCAATGCAGTATCTATATGTTAAAAATCTTAGCTATGGGGGACACTTCCTGTCTGCAAGCAATATTTATAATGGAAACTGCCTAAGTAAACATCTGTAAATGGAAAACTGCATGTACACATTTTGGGCCATAATTTGCTGTCACGGCATCTAACGGCAATAGTTAGACTAGCCCTTGCACATTTTGGTTTTTAAAATGTTTGCGCGACAGGTTGTTGAAATTGCGAACTGATAACGAGACAGCGAAGGAAACCGAGTATCTGGGAGCGGAATGAACAGGGCTAGCTACTGTATATCTCCTTAACCAATCAGATTGAAGGATTGTGAAATTAACATGCAAGAACTGAGAAGGAAGTACAAGTTAGAGTGGGTGAATGCAATGTCAAATCAGGTACAGAAAGAGATATAAAGGAAAGAAAGACTGAATTAAGAGAGAAAGAGAAAAAGGAGACAAAAGAAAAGTTTTAAAAAAATTAAATTTTACATTAAAAAAATCTCCAACAACAATTAAAAGCTGAAAGAATGAGACTCGGCACTTTTATTTAGTTAATTTTCAGTGCCAGGGAGGTTAACTGGCAGTAAGTAACACTTATCACGTCGTTAAAAAAGTACTTAGACTGAAATGGACAAGACTTAACTTTTTGTGGTGAGTTTAGTTCGTATCCACCACGCAAATAAGCAACATCATACCGTTTAATGCATTTCAGTGGCGAGTCTTGTTTAGATTTCTGTGTTTAACATCACATCTGCCCTCGCCTGAAGTTGCTGTAGCACTTGTATATGAATAGTGTTCATCATTATTTTGACAGAAAATTTTGGGCCTTTGTCACCACAGTTTGTTGATGGACCAATTGAATCAGAATTTTTTGGAAAAAATAACTTTTGTACACAATTTTGTCTTGGTAACTAATTTCTGGTGGTAGATTTTCTGCTCATTTACATCAGTACTATCAGCACAATCCAGGCGGAACCGGCCAAAGCAACACACAAGATCTGGGAATTTTAAACGTGAGTTACGCCCAAACCACTTCAGTTTGTATTTTCCGTCATCTTTGACACTCATTTAAGATTCAATTTGCCAGATCAACCTCGCCCACAAAACTGGTCACGCCCCCAGGTATTGGTAATTAAATGCATAGTTAATGAAAATATATAATGCGCCACTCATTTTTAATTTTCATCAAATAATGGAGAATCATGGAATCCAATCCCCATAGCAGAAGTAAAAATCCCAGAATATAATTTAATAAAAGTGGAATTTGACTTGGTCAGTCACTATAAATAAGTGACCCTGATGTTATCTCTCGCATAACTACCCTTATTTTAACTAAATGTAGTATCCTCCGACTTAACATGAGCAACATCACAGGAGGCCTCATAAATATTTTTTTTAAACTCAATGGTGTGCAATTACAGTGAACAGCTCAAGCACTGTACTAACACTAACCCTTAGACTTGATTTAATTATCTTGTGGGATGATACAAGCATGAAGAGAACCCTGAAACAGCCAACTTTGAGGGCAATTAGCACCCACACACAAGGACATTCTATTTCTTTAAAAAAAAATGAAACTAATCAAACTCGAAGACGATTGCTTCTGCCGCTTTTTAAAAGAATCTAGGAAAAAGTTAGCAGAGGCACTATTACACATAGTTACTCATTCACTAGAAAAAAGTGCAGTGCCAGAGTTCTGATGAAAGATCATCGACCTGAAACGTTAACTCTGTTTCTCTGTCCACAGAGGCTGCCTGACCTGCTGAGAATTTCCAGTATTTTATGTTTTTATTTCAGATTTCCAGCATCTGCAGCATTTTGCTTTTGTGTAGTACCAGAGGACTGGCGGATAGCTAACATTATACCTATATTTAGGAAGGGAGATCAAACATATCCAGGGAACTATAGACCAGTCAGCTTAACATCGGTGGTAGGAAAAATAATGGAATCCCTACTGAAAGAGAAAATAGAAAAACAACTAGAAACCAGAAATATAACAATGAATAGTCAGCATGGATTTCAAAGGGAAAGTCTTGCTTGACCAACCTCATTGAATTCTTTGAAGAGGTAACACAGGGAGTAGACAAGGATCATGCAGTAGATGTAGTTTATCTAGATTTCCAAAAGGTGCCACATAATAGACTAATGAATAAGGTCAGAGCATGCGGAGTCGGTCGACAAGTAGTAAAATGGAAGCTGGCTTCAAGACAGAGAGTAGGGGTAAAGGTTAGCTATTCAGAGTGGGGAAGGTGGAAAGTGGGGTCCCACAAGGATCAGTGCTGTTGTTCACAATTTATATTAATGATTTAGACTTTGGAATCAAACACACAATTTCTAAATTTGCGGATGACACTAAATTGGGGGGAATAATCAATGCTGAGGAGGACTGCAACAAATTACAAGAAGACATTTATAAACTTGTAGAATGAGCATATAATTGGCAAATGAATTTCAACACAGATAAGTGTGAGGTATTTTGGTAAGAAAAATAAGGGGGTCACATATTCATTAGAAAATAAGAATCTAAATGAGATAGAGAAGCAAAGGGATCTGGGAGTACAAACACACAAATCACTAAAAGTAGCAATGCAGGTTAACAAGGCCATAAAAAAAAAAAGCAAACCAAGCACTAGGGTTTATTTCTAGAGGGATAGAAGTGGCATGTAACATTCGTGCCAGGCAATGATCATCTCCAAGAAGAGAGCATCTAACCACCTCCCCATGACATTCAATGGCATTACCATCGCCAAATCCCCTGCCTTCAACATCCTGGGGGGTCACCATTGACCAGAAAGTTAACTGGAGCAGCCACATAAATACTGTGGTTACAAGAGCAGGTCAGAGGCTGGGTATTCTGCGGCGAGTGACTCACCCCCTGACTCCACAAAGCCTTTCCACCATCTACAAGGCACAAGTCAGGAGTGTGATGGAATACTCTCCACTTGCCTGGATGAGTGCCGCTCCAACAACACTCAAGAAACTTGCCACCATCCAGGACAAAGCAGGGCACTTGATTTGTACCCCATTCACCACCTTAACCAGTAACTCCCTCTGCTACCGGCATACCGTGGCTGCAGTGTGTATCATCTTCAAGATGCACTGCAGCAACTTGCCAAGGCTTCTAAGACAGCACCTCCCAAACCGGCAACCTCTACCGTCTAGAAGAACAAGGACAGCAGGTGCATGGGAACACCATCTGCAAGTTCCCCTCCAAGTCACACACCATCCTGACTTGGACATATATCGCCGTTCCTTCATTGGTGCTGATTCAAAATCCTGTAACTCCCTCCCTAACAGCATTGTGGGAGTACTTTCGGACTGCAGCAGCTCAAGAAGGCAGTTCTCGAGGGCAATTGGGGATGGGCAATAAATGCTGGCCATGCCAGCGATGCCCACATCCCATGAATTAATTTTTAAAAATTGAAAAATAGTGAAGTTATGCTAAACTTTTATCAAACCTTGGTTAGACCAAACTTGGAGTACTGTGTACAATTCTGGTAGCCATATTATAAAAAGGATATAGCGGCACTGGAGAGGGTGCAAACATGATTTTCAAGGATGATACCAGAAATGTGAACATAAGAACATAAGAAATAGGAGCAGGAGTAGGCCATACGGCCCCTCGGGCCTGCTCCGCCATTCAATACGATCATGGCTGATCTGAATCTAGACTCACGTCCACTTCCCTGCCCTTTCCCCGTAACCCCCAATTCCCTTATCTGCTAGGAAAATGTCGATCTCCACTTTAAATTTATTTAATGTTGCAGCATCCACAGCTCTCTGGGGTAGCAAATTCCATAGATTTACTACCCTCTGAGTGAAGAAGTTTCTCCTCATCTCAGTTTTGAAAGGGCAGCCCCTTATTCTAAGATTATGCCCCCTAGTTCTAGTCTCACCCATCAGTGGAAACATCCTCACAGCATCCACCCGATCAAGCCCCCTCACAATCTTATATGTTTCGATAAGATCGCCTCTCATTCTTCTGAACTCCAATGAGTAGAGGCCCAACCTACTCAACCTTTCCTCATACGTCAACCCCCTCATCTCTGGAATCAACCGAGTGAACCTTCTCTGAACCGCCTCGAGAGCAAGTATATCTTTTCTTAAATATGGAAACCAAAACTGCCGCAGTATTCCAGGTGCGGCCTCACCAATGCCCTGTATAACTGCAGCAAGACTTCCCTGTTTTTATACTCCATCCCTCTTGCAATAAAAGCCAATATTCCATTGGCCTTCCTGATCACCTGCTGCACCTGCATACTAACTTTTTGTGTTTCATGCACCAGGACCCCCAGATCCCTTTGTACTGTTGCACTTTGCAGTTTCTCTCCATTTAGATAATAACTTGCTCTTTGATTTTTTCTGCCAAAGTGCATAACCTCACACTTTCCAACATTATATTGCATCTGCCAAATCTCTGCCCACTCACTTAGCCTGTCTATGTCCTTTTGCAGGTTTTTTATGTCCTCCTCACTCACTGCTTTCCCTCCCATCTTTGTATCGTCGGCAAACTTGGATATGTTGCACTCGGTCCCTTCCTCCAAATCGTTGATATAGATTGTAAAGAGTTGGGGTCCCAGCACTGACCCCTGCGGAACACCACTAGTTACTGATTGCCAGCCCGAGATCGAACCATTTATCCCAACTCTTTGTTTTCTGTTAGATAGCCAATCTTCCACCCATGTCAGTATATTACCCCCAATCCTGTGATTTTTTATCTTGATCAGTAATCTTTTGTGTGGAACCTTGTCAAATGCCTTTTGGAAGTCCAAATACACTACATCCACTGGTTCCCCTTTATCCACCCTGTAAGTTACATCCTCAAAGAATTCGAGCAAATTTGTCAAACATGACTTCCCCTTCGTAAAACCATGCTGACTCTGTCCTATTAAATTATGTTTATCCAAATGCTCTGTTACTGTTTCCTTAATAATGGACGCCAACATTTTGCCAACCACAGATGTTAGGCTAACTGGGCTATAGTTTCCAGCTTTTTGTCTACTTCCCTTCTTAAATAAGGGTGTTACATTATCAGTTTTCCAATCTGCCGGGACCTTTCCTGAGTCCAGGGAGTTCTGGAAAATGATCACCAATGCATCCACAGTCCCTACCGCCACTTCTCTCAAGAGCCTAGGATGTAGGCCATCAGGTCCGGGGGATTTATCCGCCTTAAGTCCCATTATTATACTGAGTACCATCTCCTTAGTGATTTTAATCGTGTTTAGCTCCACCCCCCCCCCACCCCCCCCATTGCCCCCTCTTTGTCCAGTGTTGGGATATTTTTAGTGTCATCTACTGTAAAGACTGATGCAAAATATTTGTTCAGCGTCTTTGCCATCTCCATGTTCCCCACCACTAGTTTCCTGGTCCCATCCTCTAAGGGACCAACGTTCACTTTAGCCCCCCTTTTTCTTTTTATATAGCTGTAGAAACTCTTGCTATCTGTTTTTATATTTTTTGCTAGTTTACTTTCATAATCTATCTTCCCTTTCTTAATTAATCTTTTAGTTATTGTTTGCTGGCTTTTAAATGCTTCCCAATCTTCTATCCTCCCACTAGATTTGGCTACTTTATATGCCCTTGTTTTCAGTCGAATACTATCCTTTATTACTTTAAGCCACGGATGGCTGTCTTTTCTTTTACTCCCCTTTTTCCTCACTGGAATATATTTATCTTGAAAGATGTGAAATATCTCCTTGAATGTAGACCACTGCTCTTGTACCGTCTTACACTTTAATCTGTTTTCCCAGTCCACTTTAGTCAATTCTACTCTCATACCTTCATAGTCTCCTTTATTTAAGCTTAGTACGCTGGTTTGAGATCCAACTCTCTCACCCTCAAACTGAATTTGGAATTCAAGCATATTATGGTCACTCATTCCAAGGGGATCCTTTACTAGGACATTTTTTATTAATCCTGTCTCATTATACAGGACCAGATCTAAGATTGCCTGCCCCCTGGTTGGTTCAGTTACATACTGCTCAAGGAACCTGTCCCTAATACACTCTATAAACTCTTCCTCAATGCTGCCATGCCCAATTTGATTAGTCCAGTCAATATGAAAGTTAAAATCCCCCATGATTATAGCTGTTCCCTTATTACAAGCCCCAACTATTTCCTGATTTATTCTCCGACCAACAGAGTTGCAACTGTTAGGAGGCCTATAGACTACGCCCACTAGTGACTTTTTCCCCTTATTATTCCTTATCTCCACCCAAATTGTTTCACTATCCTGATCCTTTGACCCAATATCATTTCTGACTATTGCAGTGATTCCATCCTTGATTAACATAGCAACCCCACCTCCCTTTCCTTCCTGTCTGTCGTTCCTAATTGTCAAATACCCTTGTATGTTTAGTTCCCAGTCATGATTATCTTGCAGCCATGTTTCCGTAATGGCCACCAGATCATACCCATGTGTAGTTATTTGCACTGTCAACTCGTCAATTTTGTTACGAATGCTGCGTGCATTCAGATAAAGAACTTTCAAATGTTTTCTGACAATTTATTCCTGCTTTTACCCCTTTTACTGCTTTACCTTTATCATTATACATTCTGTCCCTTCCTGACACGCTCTGGTTTTTAATTCCCCCACTGCTACCTTGCTCTATTGCCTTCTCCGCTGTCATTTTTATTTTTCGCTCTCTTGAAACCTCCCCCCCACTAATTAGTTTAAAGCCCTCTCTACAGCCCTAGTTATTCGATTCGCCAGGATTCTAGTCCCAGCACTGGCCAAGTGAAGTCCGTCCCAACGGAACAGCTCTCTCCTGTCCCAGTACTGATGCCAGTGTCCCAGGAAGCAAAACCCATTTCTCCCACACCAGTCTTTGAGCCACGCATTTAACTCTCTGATTTTATTTATCCTAGCCAAATTTGCACGTGGCTCAGGTAGTAATCCAGAGATTATTACCCTTGTGGTTCTGCTTTTTAATTTGGCCCCTAGCTGCTCAAACTCCCTCAGCAGAACCTCCTTCCTTGTCCTATCTATGTCGTTGGTACCAACATGGACCATGACAACTGGATCCTCCCCCTCCAAGTTTCTCTCCAGCCCAGAGGAGATGTCCTTAACCCTGGCACCGGGCAGGCAACACAGCCTTCGGGACTCTCGCTCTCGGCTGCAAAGAACTCTATCTATCCCCCTAATGATACTATCCCCTACCACTACAACATTTCTTTTAACTCCCCCCCAATTGAATGGCACCTGCTCCACGGTACTGTGGCCAGGTTCTCATCCTCCCCGCAGTCCCTGTTCCCATCCTCACAGGGAGTAAGTGCCTCAAACCTGTTAGACAAGAGCAAGGGCTGCGGCTCCTCCAACACTACCTCCTGGATCCCCGTACCTGCCTCACTTCTAGTCACACCATCCTGATCCTGGCCACGGGCTACATCTGAATTAATTAATCTAATTGGTGTGACTACCTCCTGATACACAGAGTCCAGGTAACTCTCCCCCTCCCTGATGTGTCTCAGGGCTAAAAATTCAGTTTGGGGCGCCAAGCTAGCCTGGGCGCCGGAATTACCGCTGCGCGCGGAGCCACTTGCGCCATCGGGATATTCAGTTTCTGCGCCCCAAATGGAAGCCGGCCGCCAAACGAGGCTTCCCGCGCCCCGCTTGGGGCGCTGAACCTGAATATCGGCGCGCAAAGTGCCGCAGCGCCACCCGCTGCGGCACGGCACGCAGCGGTACTGCAGGCCTTCCTCCCACTGTTAAGGGGGAGGTGGCTGCAACAGCGTGATCCCCGCTCGCGAGTGCCGGCAAATGAGCCCGGCACCAAGGAGAAGTGCCGGGCCCTCGGGAAACAGCCGGCAATGCCGGGGGGGGTGGGGGGGGGTGTAGGAGGCCGGGGACGGAGGTGCGGGCAGGCGGCCGCAGAAAAAGCGGCCGGCCGCACCTCCACCTTAACTCGCTCCACTACCGCCACAGGTTGGCCCCTGTGTACCGGTCGCTATTTGCGGCCGGCGCGGAAGAGGCGGGCGCGACCTAATATGGCGTTCGGGGCGGTAGCGGGGCGCTGCGCACACCAATGACGTCATCGGTGGTAGCGCAGCGCTACAGGCTAACGCCGCCATTAGCGCCCCGCTAAATATCGCGGTGGTTGAGGCCAGTGGCGCTAAAGCCTCTGAGTGGCCTCTTTGGGCGCAAACTGGTGGCGCAAGCGACTGAATTTCTAGGCCTCAGTGTTTGAAGCTTGGACTCCAGCTCTTCAACATGGAGCCGGAATTCCTCGAGCAGCCAACACTTACTGCAAATGTGATCACCGTGAGCATCAATGGTGTCCACCAGCTCCCACATATTGCAGCAGCAACACATCACCTGATCTTCCATTCTATGTAATTAATTAAATTTATTAATATTATTTTTAAATACCCTCTGCCCCGATTCTAGATGATGAATATCGCACCTTAGAAACTATAAACCACAGAGTTTAAGCTTAAAAAGAGAGAAATACTTACCAACCAATCACTTACCCGCTTTCTGGTGACGTCACACTTGGATTACTTTTTACCTCTCTCCTTCCCTCCGAGTTCCGAGTTCGGAGACTGGTAGGCCTTACCTGGTCTCTGGGGCCTTTTGTAGCCCCGCTCTGCCGCTCGAGATTCCCGCCGACGCTGTGAGGCCTTACCTGGTCTCTGGGGCCTTTTATAGCCCTGCTCTGCTGCTCGAGCTTCCCGCCGATGCTGTGAGGCCTTACCTGGTCTCTGGGGCCTTTTATAGCCCTGCTCTGCCGCTCGAGATTCCTGCCGTCGCTGTGAGGCCTTACCTGGTCTCTGGGGCCTTTTATAACGCCGCTCTGCCGCTCGAGTTTCCCGCCGACGCGGTGAGGCCTTACCTGGTCTCTGGGGCCTTTTATAACCCCGCTCGAGCTTCCCGCCGACGCTGTGAGGCCTTACCTGGTCTCTGGGGCCTTTTATAACCCCGCTCTGCCGCTCGAGATTCCCGCCGACGCTGTGACGAGGTTATACCTATCAGGAAAGGATGAACAGGCCAGGTTTCTTTTCTCTTGAAAAGAGAAGGCTGAGGGATGACCTAATAGTGGCCTTTAAAATTATGAAAGATTTTGATAGAGTAGATACAGAGAGAGTGTTTCCACGAGAGGCCATCAATATTAGATAGTCATGAAGAAATCAAAGAAGGAATTCAGAAGAGCACTTGGAAAGCAGTGACAGGATCGGACAAAGTCAACATGGATTTACAAAAGGTAAATCATGCTTGACTAATCTGCTGGAATTTTTTGAGGATGTAACTGGTAAAATAGATAAGGGAGAACCAGTGGATGTGGTGTATTTGGACTTTCAGAAGGCTTTCGATAAGGTCCCGCATAAGAGATTAGCGTGCAAAATTAAGGCACAAGGGATTGGGGGCAAGGTATTGACTTGGATAGAGAACTGGTTGGCGGACAGAAAGCAAAGAGTTGGAATAAACGGGTCGTTTTCCGAGTGGCAGGCAGTGACGAGTGGGGTACCGCAAGGATCGGTCCTAGGACCCCAGCTGTTCACAATATATATTAATGATCTGGACGAGGGAATTGGATGTAATATCTCCAAATTTGCAGACGACACAAAGCTGGGTGGGAGGGTATGTTGTGAGGAGGAATTCGTGAAACTCTAGCACGATTTGGACAGGTTGGGTGATTGGGCAGAAACATGGCAAATGCACTATAATGTGGATAAATGTGAGGTTATCTACTTTGGTGTCAAAAACAGGAAGGCAGATTATTATTTGAATGGCAATAGATTGGGAGAAGGGGAAGTGCAAAGAGACCTGGGTGTTCTTGTGCACCAGTCGCTGAAGGTAAGCATGCAGGTGCAGCAGGCGGTTAAGAAGGCAAATGGTATGTTGGCCTTCGGAGCAAGAGGGTTCGAGTACAGGAACAAGGATGTCTTGCTACAGTTGTACAGGGCCTTGGTGAGACCGCACCTTGAGTATTGTGTGCAGTTTTGGTCGCCTTATCTGAGGAAGGACGTTCTTGCCATGGAAGGAGTGCCGTGAAGATTCACCAGGCTGATGCCTGGGATGGCAGGAATGACGTATGAGGAGAGATTGTGTCGATTGGGCTTATACTCACTGGAGTTTAGAAGACTGAGAGGGGATCTCATCGAAACCTATAAAATTCTGTCAGGCCTGGACAGACTAGATGCTGGAAGGATGTTCCTGATGGTCGGGGAGTCCAGAACGAGGGGTCATAGTCTAAGGATAAGGGGTAGGACATTTAGGACTGAAATGAGATGGAATTTCTTCACCCAGAGAGTGGTGAACCTGTGGAATTCTCTGCCACAGAGGGTGGTGGAGGCCAGTTCATTAAATATATTCAAGAAAGAGTTGGATATATTTCTTAAGGCTAAAGGGATCAAGGGATATGGGGAGAAGGCAGGGACAGGGCACTGAAATTGAATGATCAGCCATGATCTCATTGAATGGCGGAGCAGGCTCGAAGGGCCGAATGGCCTACTCCTGCTCCTATCTTCTATGTTTCGATGTAAACTTCTTTAACCAGAGAGTGGTTAGAATGTGGAATTCGCTACCACAGGGAGTGGATGAGACGAATAATATAGATGCATTTAAGCGGGTAAGCACATGAGGGAGAAGGGAATAGAGGGTTATGCCGATAGAGTTAGAAGAGGAAAGATGGGAGAAAGCTGGAGTGAAGCATAAACAGCGGCATGGACTGGTTGGGCTGAATGGCCTGTTTCTGTGCCGTATGTCTTATGTAATTCTGTGTGGGGAAAAAAAACTCTGCTGCTTCTGACTGTTTAATTTTTGTCCGTGACATGCTATTAAGTAGAATGCAGTCCTTTTGCCAAATAAAATTGCTAATGATTTATGGATGTTTTAGTAACCCTTGAAGAACTGAAGAGCTTTGACCCAATAGGAACTATTGAATGAAACAATCTGATGTGATTATGTGTGCCCTGTTGCACTGCATTTTTTTTAAATTACAGTTGATAAAATTGTTTTTAAAGATAGTGTATAGTGTAATATTTTTCTGTAAGCAGCACTGAGTATTGATAGAGTAAATATATGACTTGGCTTGAAGCAACATTTAATTAGGGCTTTTTTAAATTCGTTCCTGGGATGTGAGCATTGTTGGCAAGGCCAGCATTTATTGCCCATCCCTAATTGCCCTTGAGCAGGTAGTGGTGAGCCTCCACCTTGAACTCCTGCAGTCTGTATGGTGAAGGTGCTCCCACAGTGCTGTTCGGGAGGGAGTTCCAGGATTTTGACCCAGCAACAATGAAGGAACAGCGATATATTTCCAAGTCAGGATGATGCGTAACTTGGAGGGGAACTTGCAGGTGATGGTGTTCCCATGCACCTGTTGCCCTTGTCCTTCCAGGTGGTAGAGGTCGTGAGTTTGGGAGGTGCTGCCGAAGAAGCCTTTGTGAGTTGCTGCAGTGCATCTTGTACACACTGCAGCCAACGTATGCTGGTGGTGGAGGGAGTGAATGGCACCCCATCCACCACCTTAACCAATCAAGCGGGCTGCTTTGTCCTGGATGGTGTTGAGCTTCTTGAGTGTTGTTGGAGCTGCACTCATCCAGGCAAGTGGAGAGTATTCCATCACACTTCTGACTTGTGCCTTGTAGATGATGGAAAGGCTTTGGGGAGTCAGGAGGTGAGGCACTCACTGCAGAATTCCTAGCCTCTGACCTGCTCTTGTTGCCACAGTATTTATGTGGCTGGTCCAGTTAAGTTTCTGGTCAATGTTGATGGTGGGGGATTCGGCGATGGTAATGCTGTTGATTGTCACAGGGTGGTGGTTAGACACTCTCTTCTTGGAGATAGTCACTGCCTGGCACTTGTGTGGTGCGAATGTTAGCTGCCACTTATCTGCCTAAGCCTGAATGTCCTCCAGCTCTTGCTGCATGCGGGCATGGACTGCTTCATTTTCTGAGGAGTGACGAATGGAACTGAACACTGTGCAGGCTCTGTATGAAGCTATGAAAACCATCAAAAAGCAATAAAAAATAGTTTGAATAACAATCAACAAAACCATATGCCACCTCTGACATCCTTGTATGCTGTCTTATATAGAAAGCTGGAGGTTCATAATATATGTCACTTCCCTATTTATTTTAAATGTATTCTTTGACTAATAGCTTTCAAGTGAATTAATATTTATTACGGCAAGAGTAGGATAAACAAGTAAGCTCTGGTTACAGTCACCAAAGCAGTCAAACAGACCTCTTTCCCAGTATGTATGACAATTCAACGGCATAGACACTGATCATTTAAAACTTAATGATTTGGGCTTTATTTTAAGGGAAGACTTCAGTATTGAATAGTTGAAACAATTGTCCTTTTAGATCACCTGAAGTCGCCTAATAACATGTGGTCTATCACTACATAAATTGCGTTGTAGTGCATGTCTTTACCAAGAGCAGCTGTGATGTGCTCGGTGAAGTTACTGCAAAATTCATAAATTGCATTAAAAAAATTTGGTTTGACTGGAAAGAATCCTGAGTTTTTGTGACAGTGGATTACGTGCTGTCGGGTGTGATTTGTTTTTTCTCTCTTTGTAAAAGTAGGTATTCTTCTAACTCATTGTTCTGATTTATTTTCTTCTTCTGTTTGGATGAGCCTTATTGGACCAGGCACCAACCATAGCAAAGAGGCTGGTCAGGTGACCTGCTTCCAAGTTTCCAACAATGCAGTTCTTTAGCCAGCAGCTATGAGTGAGTGGTCCAGCACTGACTTGTCATCTTTGTTTTTACTTCTCTCCCATGAGGAGATATTTGACCTCTTTTCAGTGCTTTCTTATGGGCTGTGACCGAGAATAGGAATTCAGCAGAATGGTGGCTTAAAACTACAGCACTCATTATGCGGTGCTGCCTATTATGCGGTGCTGTTCGTCATGCGGTGCTGCTCGTTATGCTCCAACCCTTGCTGCAGTGCTGCCCATAACATGTATATTTTATATAATGTTGATAGAATTGTGTAATTTGCCAAAACTTTGTTTTGAGTTCCAGAGGATGTTTTGTTTCTGTGTCCTCTTTGTTATAACAGAACTATTAACCTTTCACACCTTTACAGAAGCTGCAAAAGCACCCTGAATTTAAAAATAATTTTTCAGTGCTGATCTTTGCCATGCTCTCTCTCTCATCTGTCTGTCATCTTTGTATTGCTGCTCTTTTTCTTTCTTTCTTGTCATGGGCTGTTGTGTGGCATGAAAAGGATTTGCTGAAGGCCTCATTTTCTGGTGCCTGGCGCAGGGCACCAGTTAGGCGAGGGATTGGGCTACTGGTCGTCTGTGAGGAGGAGGGGGAAAATTGAAGTCTTTGTTTTTACAAACAGCAAAAAAATGGCTACCGCACTCTTTCTGTATCCAGGACCGAATTGCCACTGTACCCCCCGCGCTCCACTCCCTCACATCACAACCCAAACGGATGCTGCGCCGTTCTATCCTTAGCAAGATCCATGCCATCCCTACCAACTGCTTGAGTCCATTTTCACCATTGAGGATCCACTGCATCTTCCCTATCCCAAACCCCACTTCAGATCCCCAGTAATGCCAACCCCACCGTCTCCTAAATCATGAGACAAACTCTTAAAAATCATGCGATTTGGTAAGAAATCATGAGCTGCTATTTTTTTCGAACATAAACCAATATAGATTGACAGTTGGATCTTTCACAGAGTAATCGGTACTTGGCACATACATCCATATCGAGAAGTAAAGACTAGCCAAATGGATGCTGTAGGAATTCCTTTTGGTTAGATGGGCTAAGAATGGCTTTCCTTGCCTGTATTTATTTTGCAGTTAATGCGGCCTACGGGATGAGATACCACTGCTTTTAACCACGTTTATGTCCTTGGCCTCAGGTTGAACAGAATTTAAAATTAATGTTCAATATTCTAAAATAATCCTGAGCACGTGACCAAATGAACTGAGTGCAGAATAGAATGAGATTTAACCCAGTGCTAATTATCAGTACTATTACCTGAGAATCAATTACAACCACTCAGCCTGTGGGTTTAAACCGAACACTGGTTCGTTGGTTTTAATTTGCCACTGGCTCTGCTTCATTTGTAACTTGATCTCAAGAATATATTTTGGGGCTTTATAAATTTTGGAAAATTATGTTCAAACCAATATAGAATACAGCAGAGCTGCCGTAATGATGTCACGTGCCCTCAAGTGCTTTCACCTTTAACTCCAAGATGGCAGTTCCCATTGTGAGGAGGATTTTAAGATTTCCAGGTTTTAAACTCTGGATGAAATCCTTCAGCAGTGAAGTGACCCTGACACCAAAGGTATTTCCACCCTAAGCCGCTACAGCATGGCTCATTCAAGCCTCTCGGTGTCAAATACCAACTGCTCCAGTCCTCGGACCGGTGACGGCCGCTGCTTCTCGGCGGATCCTTGGCCCCATGTGCCGAGGTCACTGCCCTCCCGGAGGTGGTGCGGCCAGAAACCAAATTGAAGCGTGGCCTGTGCTCACAGCGAGGAGAGGTTAATGGGTTGTTTCAGTAGTTGATGCGCTGCTTTGGATTCACCAACTGATTTATTTTTGTGTAAAAGTCGCAGGTGGTACTCTCAAAGGCTTCTTCGGCAGCACCTCCCAACCTTTAATTGCTTCCCATCCCCTAGGATACCCTTGTACTCATTTTTAAATCCCTCCATTCTGTTGCACTACATCCCAACGTTACTCTTCCAACTCGGATGCAAGTTGTACCTTTCCCTCTCCCAAATTGGTCAATTCTCTATATCTCACCCCACGATCAGAAGTGTCTTCAAGACTATCTCAATCATAGTTTCCTCCATCATCTCCCAACCTTCCTTACAAATTCTTAATTCATATCCCTGTTTGTAAAAGAAATAAGAAGTGCTAGGTTAAATGCTCTGACTAATTGCAAGTTGTTGATGGTGTTAATTGCGGCATGGCACATTGCCTGCTTCTGAAGACCGACACTGACCATCATTAAAAATTACACAATTCCAATGCGGCGAAGTATAACTGCAAAAATAAAAAACTAATATTTAAGACATTGACATTGCCGTACTTGGTACCTGCCGATCAGTAGCTGGCTGCGCGATGCCGTGCACAGTACATAGGACACAGTAATTCTCCAGTCTGACCCCCTCGGCTTGTCCAGGACCACGGTTCAGATCTCGGAGCCTGATACCCGATGACATTCAGTCCTAATCGTCGGCCAGAATGAAGACAATGTGCGGCTGCAAGCTGTCAGAAACAGAAAAAAAAAGTAAAGCAAATTGAGTGCGGACTCCAGCCTCCTCCTCCCAGCCCCGAACTTCACCCCGCCCTCCCAGCAAGAACAAAAACCGCCTGGAAGAAGGCACCTTTCAGCCACACTGTCATATGATTAGTCCCGTGATCATTTACCCCTGACCCAACCCACGTGGCCCAGCAGCAAATCACAGGAGGCGGTGAGGAAGATTCATGCAGCCGAAAAAAAATCATGATTTATCTGAGGTGAAGCGCGAGACTGCGAGTTGGGGACAATTTTCATTAAAAATCTCGTGTCTCGTGATTAAATCAGAGAGTTGATGTTACTGGATCCCTGTGATGTTAAAAGCCAGTTCCAACTGTAAATGGCAGCAGACGTATGCTTACTAAGTGCTTTGAAAATGAATTAGTCCACTCCGTTTACTCCCTTCACTGAGTACAACCTTATCTTCCAGTCCTGGTACATTTGGTCTGAGCACTTTTAAATGCAGAGAGCATGCTTCCTGCCAAAGGCCTTGCTGGGAGTGGGAGAATAAAGAGCAGTGCCAGAACAGCGTGAATGGAGGTGACCAAGCAAATGAATGCTGTCTTACCCAGGACTGAACCTAGTAGCAGGTGAGGAAGAAAGGTTACCATGGTAGGTGGGCTAATATTTTGCTGATGGCCTGGATACTTGGATAGTACACATCTCGCATTCCTCTTTCCAATGTATACAGCATAAGAGGTAGTGCCTGCAGAAAGGAGGGGTGGGGGCAATGTTACCATTGAGCTGCGCAGCAGTGTGGAGGTCCTGCGCAGGCTGCTCACCAGCTTTACAATGGTAATAACTGCACATGTGCGAAAAATTGAATGGGCTGTGCAGCCAGTTGAAGGGCCTGCACACCAGAAAAAAAAATTACAGGGACCATTGGGTGGGGGCAGTCACTAAAGCTGCAAACTTGACTTTTTAATGAGGTGACAACATGGAGATTCTGGGTGTGGAGGCAATAGAGGGAGTGTGGGAGAAGGAACTTGGAGGCCTTCCCCAAGCTCATGGCTAGTATTCTATCATTTTCATTCCTTATCTGATTCATTTATTCCCTCTCACAGACAGACATATGACTCCACAACTGCATAGCATTCAGCTTTTTTATTTAGGTATTTCAGTGAAGGGAACTTTACTCATTTTCATAATTTCCTTTTCTTTGCTTTTTTAAAATGTCTTTAATATTTTCCTTTTATTCTCTTTACTTTCCCACTAATTCTGCATGCATTTTATTTCTTTATAATGGTTAAGTTGTGGAAGAGTTTCTGCTGCTTTGCTCCTTGATGATAGAGGATAAGATGTCATTGCATCTTAGAAAATGTAAGGTTATTTGGAAATTCCCTAAGCAATTCATTTTGCTTCTAATATTTAGGTTGTTACTTAAAGCATATACAACATTTTATTTTTAATCTTGTTTTCCATGAAATCTCACTAATGGTGTATGTGTACAGCTCTCAATGTCAGAGTGAGTCAGATTCAGAAGAACATTCTGGAAGGAGAGGTAGTGAAAGGAAATTTGAGGACAGCCTGGGAAGTAAAAAAAAAAAAGTAGGACAGCTGCAGGGAGAGAAGACCTCAAATCTGAGAGACTGAGTATCATAAAAATGTTCGCCTGAGAAGTCAAACTAGCTTTCAACCGAGGAGGGAGGGGGACATGTCACCATCTGCATATCTTTGCACCTGCAAGGCATCTATTGCTGAAGCTGTGATGCCTAAATATATTTCTTGAGACTTCAACTGGAGCATTTTGTCCTCTTCTCCAATGCAGAAGTTTACATTCGAATAACAAATTGAACTTGCTGATCAATGATGTAAAAGGGTGACCCCGAAGGAATATGGAAGATTAAATTGTGATACCATTAGCTGCAAAGGAGTTTGTTCAAGCTGACGAGCCAATTAGTTTTCAAACAAAAGACCCCTCAACTCCTGTGCCTCAGCTTTGGCACCTTTATTTGGAGGGATGGGGTGAGGTCAGGGGACAGTGTAAGCCCTTTTTTGTCCCCATTATTGGCTATTCTCAAGCTGCTCACCACTTTCAACTGAAAGGTGTGTGTACCAGCAATGCCAGTTACTGGGAGTTAGAGACACTGGAACTCTTCATTGGGTCTAACTTTTACTCTTAGCTGCACTATTGTTCAGAAATTGAGAGTGGGAACTTCTGGGAGTGCAGTGTTGGAGCACTGAAATAATGGGATGCAGTTTCAGTGTACCCTGTGATGCTCCTTTTCTTGCTCAAACTTGTCTACCATTAACACTGTCCATTCCTTCCTTGAGATGAAGATCAACAAACTTTGCTCCCTTAAACGTATTCTTTTTAGGCAGACATGAGAGAGTTAATTTTAGTATTGGTTGCTGAATAATATTTAAATTTAAAGAAATTATTTATTTGGTTCCTTGCTCAATAGAACTCTACAATATTTTTCTATCATTGCAAAGTCATATATTTGTGTATGCTTTTATGTCCTTCGCTACTGTGCATCCACAAAATGAAGATGGGTATAAAAACAAATTCTACATTTTTTTTGTCCAAATTTGCAGCAGCACTTGAGTTCTGAGCTTCATTGAAAGTCATATCATACTTGATGCATGCAGTTTTTGTGTGTGTATAGAATGGTATTAATTGGCTTCTTGCCTTTTGCCTTAGGGTCACAGTGCAAAAGTGAAGTTATGCAATTTCACTAGCATATGGTCCACCATCTGGAAACTCTTAATAGAACTGCAACAACTTTGCAATAGGGACAAGTGAATCTGAATATAGGTTAAAGCTAGGGTTTTAGTTTGTGATTCCCTTCTTTGAGAAGTCTAATGAGCTAGTGATCACCAATACAGTCTTATTCTTGATCCCAATATCTGTGTGCAAGTCACTATTTGCCTGCCTCTCCACAGTGATATGGAGAGACCTGCAAGAATTCAAAATGAATTGGCTATTCTGACTCCCAACAGTGTCAGCTGTGGCTCAGTGGGTAGCACTCTCGCCTCTGCGTCATAAGGTTGTAGGTTCAAGTCCCACTCCAGAGACTTGAACACAAACATCTAGGCTGACCCTCCAGTGCAGGGTTGAGGGAGTGCTGCACTGCCAGAGGTGCCGTCTTTTGGATGAGACATTACACCAAGGCCTCATCTGCTCTCTCAGGTGGACGTAAAAGATCCCATAACACTATTTTGAAGAAGAGCAGGGGAGTTATCCCCGGTGTCCTGGCCAATATTTATGCCTCAATCAACATAACACAAATAGATTATTTGGTCATTATCACATTGCTGTTTGCGGGAGCTTGCTATGCAAAATTGGCTGCCACGTTTCCTACATTGCAGCATGACTACACTTCAAAAGTACTTCATTGACTGTAAAGCGCTTTGGGGCGTCCTGAGGTTGTGAAAGGCGCTATATAAATACAAGTCTTTCTCTTCCTTCCTTCCCTAAATTGTATGTTTTTTCAGTCTTTACAAAAAGAGTTAATGATTGGTACCTTTGCAGAGTAGAAGTTATTTAAAAATATTTTTAACTGATTCTGTATGTCATGTTATATATTTTAGTTTATATTTGTTGCAGCTCCTAAAGTATGGTATGTGGAGTTGTCTAATTTTCTAATAAAACTTTTAACTAAAATTCAGTTAGTGATGTGTGAAGAAGTTCAGATTACTTAGAAAAAGTGGATTTTGTTTCCTCTAAAAAGAAGTCAGTAAAAGATTACATTAATCATCAAATTGAAATGTTTTTACAAAATAACTGACACAATTTAATAATTGTTTTTAACAATTGGCAATTTTGAGGAATTATACATACAACAATAGCCTGCATATACAAAACTTTGACATAATAAGCTTTCCTATCGGGTAAGTATAAGTTGGTGAAAAATAGGTTGATAGCACTGGGATTTCATGCAGTCGAGTCCAGCCGCAGTAAGTATGCAGCAATTAAATGCACACTTAAATCAATTGTGTAGATGGTTAATAGTTTGCCATTGTCTACTTAATATCTTCAGCAAATTATATGGGTGTCTCTTACATACCATGTAAAGGGATTAGTCAGATCTGCTTTGAGTATTGGCCTTTGCTGAAATCTTCATGGCCTGGAACTTACGGTCCTGATGGTGGTGAACTGACAACGTTCGCCGTCAGTTCGCCTTTGAAATTGACCGAAACTTCAGGATTTGGATCATGCGCAGCCTAACACGGAAATCCTGAAGTCTGTCATTCACTGCTCCTCCACAGGCTGTGCCGTGGACCCCACCCCACCCCGAGCCAGCAATCCGTGTAATCTGTTAAATCGTGGAAACTGATGAAAACTTCGGCTCTTCTGTTATGTACTCCATTAAAAGTTAGACCCTTTTGGATAGGTGTAACTGGGGTTTTAACATCGTATTGACTGCTAAACAAAGGTTATGGTCATGAAAAACTAATTTTAATTTTGTAGAGCGTCAAATTTATCCATCTCAATAAAAAAAAATTTTTTTTTTTTAAACTTCAAAACAAATTGACTTTTTTTGAAAAGTTTGTTCATTTTTTTTGTTCAAGTTTGCCTTTTCCCCATGAGAGCCCCAATCTTTGTTTTGTTCTCTCTAACATTTTTAAAAAGTTGGAATCAAAGGAGCTTACTCACTTCCTGGTTTCCTGTCTGAGAATTCTGCATTTTGATTGGCTGCTTAGACAGCTTGTTGCTGTCACTGCAACGCTTCATTGGGAATCCCCGTTAACTTGCATTGATTTCAGTTACGTGTCGGAAAAGCCGAACTTCTCGCCACAGAGATCTTGGTGGGAAGCTTACTTCGGGGCCAGCAGAGAACTCCTTTGCTTTGCTGCTGGCAGCAAATTACAGACTGATGTTTATTCATTGTCATGGAATAATATTTGAGAGACCTACAAAGAGCCATTAACATACTTGACCTGTCCTAACGGTGAAGGTCAGGAAATGAGACCGTGGATATGGGGACCATGGATATGGAGTCCAGTAGCAGACGCATCAGTTGAGCAAATTGTTTCATCCTCAGTGATACTGAGCTTCTCGAGTGCTGTTATGGCTGCAGGTCGAGTGGTGAGTACTCCATCACACTCCTTACTTGAGCCTTGTTGATGGTGGAGAGGCTATGAGGAGTCAGGAAGTGAGCCACTCATCCCAGAGTATCCAACCTCTGCCCTGCTCTTGTAGCCAGTCTGTTGATATGGATGATCCGGTTAAGCTCATAAATGGTGACACCCACCCCCACCCCACAAGATGTTGATGGTAGGGGGCTCTGTGATGGTGGAGCCATTAAAGGTTGGGGAAGATGGCTGAGCTCCTTTTTATTCAAGATGGTCATTACTTGACACTTATGTGACCCAAGGGAACGGTAGCATAGTGGTTATGTTACTGGACCAGTAATCCAGAGACGTGAGTTCAAATCCCACCACAGCAGCTGGGGAATTTAACTAAATCTGGAATAAAAAGCTAGTATTAGTAATGGTAACCATGAAACTATCGGATTGTTGTAAAAACCCACCTGGTTCACTTATGGATGGAAATCTGCTGGCCTATATGTGACTCGAGCCACACAGCAATGTGGTTGAGTCTTAACTGCCCTCTGAAGTGGCCTAGCAAGCCACTCAGTTGTAACAAACCACTAAGAATAAGAATAAAACCAGACAGAAAACCCAGCATCGACCTCAGCACCGGCTACGGACACAACAGCACACCCAGCCCAGACCCTGCAAAGTCCTCCACACTAACACCTGGGGACTTGTGTCAAAATTGAGAGAACTGTCCCACAGACTAGTCATACTCACAGAATTAGACCGTTCAGCCAATGTCCCAGACTCTTCCCTGGAGGTGGCAGTACACTGGTATACAGTCGGGACCTCCTCAATGTTGACTCAGGACCCCATGAAGTCTCATGGCTTCAGGTCAAACATGGGCAAGGAAACCTCCTGCTGATTACCATCGACCACCCTCCCTCAGGTGATGAGTCAGTACTCCTCCATGTTGAACACCACTTGGGTAGCAAGGGCACAGAATGTACTCTGGGTGGGGGACTTCAAGAGTGGCTCGGTAGCACCACTGCTGGCCGAGTTCTGTAGGACATAGCTGCCAGATTGGAGCTGCAGCAGGTGGTGAGCGAATCAACATGAGGGAAAAACCGACGTGACCTCATCCTCACCAATCCACTTGTTGCAGATGCATCTGTCCATGACCGTATTGGTAGCAGTGACCACCGCATAGTTCTTGTGGAGACGAAGTCCCATCTTCACACTGAGGACACCCTCCATCGTGTTGTGTGGCACTAAATGAGATAGATTAAGAACAGATCTAGCAGCTCAAAACTGGGCATCCAGGAGGCACTGTGGGCCATCAGCAGCAACAGAATTGTACTCCACCACAATCTGTAACCTCATAGCCCAGCATATTCCTCACTCTACCATTACCATCAAGCCAGGGTTCAATGAGGAGGTGCATACGAGCATGCCAGGAGCCACACCAGTGCGGCATCGGCAGCGGGTGGAGGCGGAGCAGCGCGGCAGAGCGACTACAAGAGGCCCCAGAGGCTCAGGTAGGCCTCTCCAATCTCAGGCAAGGAGAGAGGTAAAAAGTATTCAAAGTGTGACGTCACCACAAAACAGGTAGGTGATTGGTTGGAGTATTTCTCTCGTTTTAAAACTTTAAGTCTGTGGTTTATAGCTTTTAAGGTTGCTGTGGTGTACCAAGGCCTTTCTGGTGCAGAGTGACTGTTGGGAAACCATTTAACTGGTGTAACTAGAGGGATTGATTTAATTTAAATCCAATTAATTAAAGGGGATACTAGCATCTAAAATCGGGCAGAGGGTGTCCATAACTAACAATAAAAAATGTAATTAATTAAATAGAATGGAGCAGGTGATGTGTTACTGTTGCGAGATGTGGGAGCCGGTGATCCCCATTGAGGCTCACGGTGATTACGTCTGTGACAAGTGTCTGCTGCAACAGGAACTCCAGCTCCGTGTTGATGAGCTGGAGTCTGAGCTTCAGACACTGCGACACATCAGGGAGGGGGAGAAGTACCTGGACTCTGTGTATCAGGAGGTGGTCACACCTATGAAGTTAAGTCATTCAGATGTAGCCCATGGTCAGGGACAGGACGGTGCGACTACGAGTGAGGCAGGTACTGGGATCCAGGAGGTAGAGCTGGAGGAGCCGCAGCCCTTGCTCTTGACCAACAGGTTCGAGGTTCTTACTCCCTGTGGGGACAGGAGCAGGGACTGCAGGGAGGATGAGCAACCTGGCCACAGCACCGTGGAACGGGGGGCCATTCAAGAGGGGGGAGTAAATAGAAATGTTGTAGTGGTAGGGGATAGTATTATTAGGGGGATAGATAGAGTTCTCTGCAGCCGAGAGCGAGAGTCCCGAAGGCTGTGTTGCCTACCCGGTGCCAGGGTTAAGGACATCTCCTCTGGGCTGGAAAGAAACTTGCAGTGGGAGGGGGTGGATCCAGTTGTCGTGGTCCATGTTGGTACAAACGAGGTAGATAGGACAAGGAAGCCGGTTCTGTTAAAGGAGTATGAGCAGCTAGGGGTCAAATTAAAAAACAGAACCTCAAGGGTAATAATGGATTATTACCTGAGCCACGAGCGAATTTGGCTAGGACAAATAAAATTAGAGAGTTAAATGCGTGGCTCAAAGACTGGTGTGGGAGAAATGGGTTTTGCTTCCTGGGACACTGGCACCAGTACTGGGGCAGGAGGGAGCTGTTCCGTTGGGACGGGCTTCACTTGGCCAGTGCTGGGACTCGAGTCCTGGCGGATCATACAACTAGGGCTGTAGAGAGGGCTTTAAACGAACTAGTGGGGGGGAGGTTCCTAGAGAGCAAATAATAAAAATGACAACAGAGAAGGTCATAGACTTAGGTAGCAGTGGGGAAATTAAAAACCAGAGTGTGTCAGGAAGGGGCAGAAGGTATGGAGTAAAAGGTAAAGTAATAAAAAGGGCAAAAGCAGGAACTAAGTGTCACAAAACATATTTGAAAGTTCTCGATCTGAATGCACGTAGCATTCGTAACAAAATAGACGAGTTAATGGCACAAATAACTACATATGGGTATGATCTTGTGGCCATTACAGAAACATGGCTGCAGGGTGACAAAGCCTGGGAATTAAACATACCAGGTTATTTAACGATCAGGAAGGACAGGCAGGAAGGAAGGGGAGGTGGGGTGGCTATGTTAATAAAGGAAGGAATCACTGTAATACAGAGAAATGATATTGGGTCAAAAGATCAGGATAATGAAACAGTTTGGGTGGAGGTAAGGAATAATAAGGGGAAAAAAACACTAGTGGGCGTAGTCTATAGGCCTCCGAACAGCAACTGTTCGGACGGAGTATCAATCAGGAAATAGTTGAGGCTTGTAATAAGGGAACATCTATAATTATGGGGGATTTTAACTATCATATTATTTGGACAAATCAAATTGGGCAGGGCTGCCTTGAGGATGAGTTCATTGGGTGTATTAGGGATGGGTTTCTTGAGCAGTATGTAACTGAACCGACCAGGGGGCAAGCAACCTTCGATCTGGTCCTGTGTAACAAGACAGCATTCATTAAAAATGTCCTAGTAAAGGATCCCCTTGGAATGAGTGACCATAACATGGTTGAGTTCCATATTCAATTAGAGGGTGAGAAGGTTGGATCTCAAACAAGCGTGCTAAGCTTGAATAAAGGAGACTATGAAGGTATGAGAGCGGAATTGAGTAGAGTGGATTGGGAAAATAGATTAAAGGGTAAGACGATACATGATCAGTGGTGTACATTTAAGGAGTTATTTTACAACTTCCAAAAAAGATATATTCCAATGAAGAAAAGGATGTAAAAGAAAAGACAGCCATCCGTGGCTAAGTAAAGAAATTAAGGATAGTATTCGACTAAAAACAAGGGCATATAAGGTAGCCAAATCTTGTGGGAGGATAGAGGATTGGGAAAACTTTAAAAGACAGCAAAAAGTAACAAAAAGATTGATTAAGAAAGGGAAGATAGATTATGAAAGTAAATTAGCAAAAAATATAAAAACAGATAGTAAGAGTTTTTATAGTTATATAAAAAGAAAAAGGGTGGCTAAAGTAAATGTTGGTCCCTTAGAGGATGAGACCGGGAAATTAATGGTGGGAAATATGGAGATGGCAAAAACACTGAATGAATATTTTGTATCAGTCTTTACAGTAGAAGACACTAAGAATATCCCAACACTGGACAAACAGGGGGCTATAGGGGGGGAGGAGCTAAACACGATCAAAATCACTAAGGAAGTGGTACTCCGTAAAATAATGGGACTCAAGGCGGATAAATCACCTGGACCTGATGGCTTACATCCTAGGGTCTTGAGGGAAGTGGCGGTAGGGATTGTGGATGCATTGGTAATAATTTTCTAAAACTCCCTGGAATCAGCTAAGGTCCCGGCAGACTGGAAAACTGCTAATGTAACGCCCTTATTTAAAAAGGCTGGAAACTATAGACCGGTTAGCCTAACATCTGTGGTAGGTAAAATTTTGGAGTCCATTATTAAGGAGACAGTAACAGGACATTTGGATAATCATAATTTAATAGGACAAAGTCAGCATGGTTTTATGAAGGGGAAGTCATGTTTGACAAATTTGCTGGAGTTCTTTGAGGAAGTAACATATAGGGTGGATAAAGGGGAACCAGTGGACGTAGTGTATTTAGACTTCCAAAAGGCATTTGACAAGGTGCCACACAAAATATTATTGCTTAAGATAAAAAATCACGGGATTGGGGGTAATATTCTGGCATGGATAGAGGATTGGCTATCTAACAGAAGGCAGAGAGTTGGGATAAATGGTTCATTCTCAGACTGGCAATCAGTAACTAGTGGTGTTCTGCGGGGGTCAGTGCTGGGTCCCCAACTCTTTACAATCTATATTAACGATTTGGAGGAGGGGACCGAGTGTAACATATCAAAGTTTGCAGATGATACTAAGATGGGAGGGAAAGTAGTGAGTGAGGAGGACATAAAAAACCTGCAAGGGGACATAGACAGGCTAAGTAAGTGGGCAGAGATTTGGCAGAAGGAATACAATACTGGAAAGTGTGAGGTTATGCACTTTGGCAGGAAAAATCGTAGAGCAAGTTATTATCTTAATGGCAAGAAACTGGAAAGTACTGAAGTACAAAGGGATCTGGGGGTCCTGGTGCACGAAACTCAAAAGGTTAGTATGCAGGTGCAGCAAGTGATTAAGAAGGCCAATGGAATATTGGCTTTCATTGCTAGGGGGATAGAATATAAAAATAGGGAGGTATTGCTTCAGTTGTACAAGGTATTGGTGAGACCGCACCTGGAATACTGCGTACAGTTTTGGTGTCCATACTTAAGAAAGGACATACTTGCTCTCGAGTCAGTACAAAGAAGGTTCACTCGGTTAATCCCGGGGATGAGGGGATGGACATATGAGGAGAGGTTGAGTAGATTGGGACTCTACTCATTGGAGTTCAGAAGAATGAGAGGCGATCTTATTGAAACATACAAGATTGTGAAGGGGTTGGATCGGGTGGATGCGGGGAGGATGTTCCCGATGATGGGTGAAACTAGAACTAGGGGGCATAGTCTTAGAATAAGGGGCTGCTCTTTCAAAACTGAGATGAGGAGGAACTACTTCACTCAGAGGGTGGTAGGTCCATGGAATATGCTGCCCCAAAAAGCTGTAGAAGTTACATCATTACATAAATTTAAAACAGAAATAGACAGTTTCCTAGAAGTAAAGGGAATAAAGGGTTATGGGGAACGGGCAGGAATTTGGACATGAGTCTAGGTTCGGATCGGTCATGGCCCTGTGGGTAGCGGAGCGGGCCCAGGGGCCGTGTAGCCTGATCCTGCTCCTATTTCGTGTGTCTGATTCTGTTAGATTCAGGAGATGGTTCAGTGATAGTAGATTGGCGGTTAGGATCAGATCAGCCATGATCTTATTGAATGGCGGAGCAGGCTCGAGGGGCCGATTGGCCTACTCCTGCTCCTATTTCTTATGTACCTAAAAATGAGCTGCCAACCTGGGGAAGCTGCAACGCAGGACTACATGCATGCTAAGCAGCGAAAACAGCATGCTATAGACCGGGCTAAGCGATCCCACAACCAACTGATCAGATCAAAGCATTGCAGTCCAGCTATATCCAGTCGTGAATGGTGGTGGACCATTAAACAATTAACGGGAGGAGGACGCTCCTTGAAAATCCCCATCCTCCGTGAAGGCTGAAGCGTTTGCAAGCATCTACAGCCAGAAGTGCCGAGTGGATGATCCAAATCAGCCTCCTCCTGATGTCCCTACCATTGCAGAAGCCAGTCTTCAGCCAATTCGATTCACTCCATGTAATATCAAGAAATGACTTAGCGCATTGGATACAGCAAAGGCTGTGGGCCCCGACAACATCCTGGCTTTCGTGCTGAAGACTTGCGCTCCAGAACTAGCTGCGCCTCTAGTCAAGCTGTTCCAGAACAGCTGCGACACTGGCATCTACCTGACAATGTGGAAAACTGCCCAAGTATGTTCTGCCCTCAAAAAGCAGGACAAATCCAATCCGGCCGATTACCGCACCAACAGTCTACTCTCAATCATCAGCGAAGTGATAGAAGGTGCCATCGACAGTGCTTTCAAGTGGCACTTACTCACCAATAACCTGCTCACTGGTGCCCAGTTTGGGTTCAGCCAGGACCACTCCGCTCCAGACCTCATTACAGCCTTGGTCCACACATGGACAAAAGAGCTGAATTCCAGAGGTGAAGTGAGAGTGACTGCCCTTAACATCAAGGCAGCATTTGACCAGGTGTGGCATCAAGGAGCCCTAGTAAAACTGAAGTCAATGGGAATCGCGGGGGGGGGAAACTCTCCACTGGCTGGAGTCATACCTAGGACAAAGGAAGGTGGTTGTTGGTGGTCAATCACCTCAAACACAGGACATCGCTGCAGGAGTTCCTCAGAGCAGTGTGCTAGGCCCAACCATCTTCAGCTGCTTCATCAATGACTTTCCCTCCACCATAAGGTCAGAAGTGGGGATGTTCGCTGATGACTGCACAGTGTTCGGTTCCATTCGCAACTCCCCAGATAATGAAGCATTCCATGCCCGCATGCAGCAAGACCTGGATGACATTCAGGCTTGGGCTGATAAGTGGCAGGTAACATTTGCGTCACACAAGTGCCAGGCAATGACTACATCCAACAAGTCTGACTACATCCAACAAGTCTGACTACCACCCCTTGACATTCAACGGTATAACCATCACCGAATCCTCCACCAACATCATCCTGTGGGTCACCATTGACAAGAAACTTAACTGAACCAGCCATATAAATACTGTGGCAACAAGAGCAGGTCAGAGACTGGGTATTCTGTGGCGAGTGTCTCACCTCCTGACTTCCCAATGCCTTTTTACCACCTACAAGGCACAAGTCAGGAGTGTGATGGAATACTCTCCACTTGCCTGGATGAGTGCAGCTCCAACAACACTCGAAGCTCAACACCATCCAAGACAAAGCAGCCTGCTTGATTGACACCCCATCACAAACTTAATCATTTATTCCCCCCACCACCAGCGTACCATGGCTGCAGTGTGCACCATCTGCAAGATGCACTGAAGCAACTCGCCAACGCTTCTTCGACAGCACCTCCCAAACTCGCGATCTCTACCACGTTGAAGTACAAGGGCAGCAGGCGCATGGTAACACCATCACCTCCAAGTTCCCCTCCAAGTTACACACTATCCTGACTTGGAAATCTATCGCCATTCCTTCATCGTCAATGGGTTAAAATACTGGAAATCCCTCCCCATCAGCACTGTGGGAGTACCTTCAACATCTCCTTAAAGATCCCACTTTCAGCGATGAGTTTAGGACTAGCAACTCTAAGAAACATTGTTCAGTTATTGAAGCTGATTGTATCCACAAAAGGACTAGCAGATAACATGGCTTCTAGATTACTTTGATTTTGGGAGTTAAGGGAAAGTGGGGACAGGGAAGAAAATTAAGAAGCAGGACTAGGTCTCTCTTGCTCACTCGCACACAACCACCCTCAAAATGGGAGTTCTCATTTCCTGACCTTCACTGTTCGGAGAGGTCAGCTGTGTTCATTGGCTCTTTTGTAGGTCTCATTTAAACTGCAAATGTTTCTTCATTGTCATGGTATAATATCAGCTTGTAATTTGCGGTCAGCGGCAAAGCAAAGACGTTCTCTGCTGGCCCCGAAGTAAGTTTCCCAACAAGATCTCATGATCTCTGACGAGCAGTTCAGCTTTTCTGACATGTAATTGAAATCAATGCAAGTTAACGAGGATTCCCAATGAAGCGCTGCTGTGACAGCAACAAACTGTCTAAGCAGCCAATCAAACTGCAGAATTCTCAGACAGCGAACCAGGAAGCGAGTAAGCTCCTTTTGATTCTAACCTTTTAAAAAATGTTAGAGATGCACTGGAGCAACTTGGCAAGATTACTTTGACAGTACCTCCTTGCTCTGCCACTTCCACCAACTAGAAGGACAAAAGCGGCAATGTCATGGAAATACCTCAATTTCTAAGTCTCATTCCATTCAGACTTGGACATATATTGCCATTCCTTCATTATCCTAGAATTCCCAAATGAACACCATTGCAGGAACACCATCAGCACAAGGATAGCAGCAGTTAAACTTCTTGGGCCAACTGGAGATGGCAATAAATGTAGCCTTACCAGGGTTGCCCACATCTTGAAAACAAATAATTTTAAAAAGTGTTTAAATATAATTTTGGGGCGCTTGGTCTCCCTGCCCCTGTGTGTCCCCCCTCTCCCTGTCATGTCCTCTCCCTGTCCTATCCCTCCCTCCCCTCCCCTCCCCTGTCTCCCTCCCTCCCTCCCCTCGCCCACCCCACCCTCCCCCACTCCCCTCTGTCCCTCTCTCCGGCCCCTCCCCCTGCCTAGCGCCTGAGGTCCGGAGCTGAGGTCCCCCGCGTACCGCGCGGCTGATGGATGGCCGCTGTGGGCGGGCGGGCGGCGCATGCGCGGTCAGTGCGGGCGGCGCGAGCCCCCCGCGATTTCCCGAGGCTCCCCCCCCCCCCCCCCCCGCCCCATTAAATTGTTATTTAATTCCCTAACACATCATTAAAATATTTACCTTAGTTCCCTAACACACAAAGTGTGGGGGAAAAAATTGTGAAAAATCAAGATGGCGGCCACTCACCTCGGTTCAGAAGGATAAGGCCCGCCCACACACGCACCGATTGGTCGACCGGTCAGGTCACCGAAGCGTAGGATTGGTCAATCGTCGAGTCACTCGACACTCAACTGTAGGAAGGAACCCGCCGTCCGATTGGTGGACCTCGATGTCACACGGTCGCTAATGAGCGGAACGCTGAACGTTTTTGGGATACCGCGGGCGGGATTTTTGTCCGGCCGAAACGTAAATACGCCTATGACCGGTCCGGAATTGCAAGCTTTCTTTTGAGGCGACGCGCGCGTCGGTACGCTCTGTAACTTTCAAACATATAGAGAACGGACAGACAGACAGACAGACATCGGGACAGACAGAAGAGCCGCTTTATATATATATATAGATAAAAGCTCATTCCCGGTCACATGGGGATGACCTTTCTCACTGCTGAGTGCAGGAATTGGTTAGGTGTGCAGTGAGCAGGGAAATGCAAACATTGGGTGTCGAGAAATGGTGGCTCAGAACTGGCATTGAGAGGATCATTGGACAACAGGCCCAATTTTACAAGCAAACATGCAGAAAATAATGATACATACAGGAAGTGCCCACTTTATGCAAGTTTTTAATATATTGTAGATATGCTTCTTTACTATGTGTATATAAAGATACAAATGTATTAACAGCTTAAAAATGAAGAACAGTGTGATTGCACATTCATTTTGCTAAAAATCACCGCAGACAGACTGAATATTAAGAAAACAAAACCTCCAGAATGATGTGATAGTAACACTGAATGTTTGCTTGAAAACTGTTTCAATTCTTTGCAGAGTAAATGTTGAAGGATTACAACACTTGTGATCCCACATCTCAGATTGGGATAAAAAATGCTTATTGATTTAATGCACATCATGACAGCTCACATGACCGAGGGGCAGTAGCAGCAATCCAAATTGATTTTAGTGAATACCACAAATTTATGTCCAAGTGCTGTATTTTCAGAAAGTGTGGGAGGAAGAGTAATTCAAGGGCCATTCTTCAGTCTCCTCTGTCAAAGATAGAAACTGATGAGAACACTATCTGACCTATTTTAAGCTAATGTGTCTTGAAATAATGTACAGCCCCAATAGAGCATCTACCTTTTTCTCAGGCAATTCCAATGTTTTTGTCTTCACTGCCCTAGACTTTCTGTGGCAAAACTTCCAGATGTCTGCCTAACTTTGCCTTTTGCTAGATTGAACCTGTGTCCCCTTGTTTAAAAAAAAACACAAACAGAAACAGTAACTGTTGTTCTCTGGGCTACACAAACAGAAACAGTAACGGTTGTTCTCTGGGCTACAGAAACAGTAACTGTTGTTCTCTGGGCTACATGCCCTGCCCAGAAAGAGAGAATTTACATTTACATATTGCTATTCATATCCTCTTGACATTCCGAAGTACTTAACAGCAAACAACACTTTTATGGTGAAACCAATATTGTTCTGTAGGCATATGTGACTGCCAATTTGCATACAGCAAGTGAATAATAATAATCAACTTTATTGTCATTGTTAGTGCACAAGTGCAGTACGACGAAATGTAAGCTTGCGGCTCCCGAGAGTGTACATTTTGATTAAGACATTTAACATTCATTTGACTTGTAACATGAACATAAACATAATAAAGTGCATTGGCAGATGTGCAGGCTTTAGAGCTTATTTGCAGAGTTCAATAGGATGACAGCCCTGAGAAAGAAGCTGTTCGGGTGCGAATGCATCTGTAGTGTTTCCCAGATGGCAGGGGGGCGAACAGACTGTGGCTGGGGTGGGTAGGGTCTTTGATGATGGTCAGTGACCTCCGTAAACAGCGTTTCTGGTAGATGTTCTCAATGGTCGGCAGCCGGGTGCCGGTAATGCCTTGGGCAGTTTTGACTACCCGCTGCAGGGCTTTCCGGTCATAGGGGCTACAGCTGCCATACCACACTGTGATACAGTTCGTCAGGATGCTCTCTATTGTGCAGCGGTAAAAGTTAGAGAGGATCAGGGGTGACAGGTTACATCCCTTCAGCCGCCTTAGGAAATATAGGCGCTGCTGGGCCTTCTTCACCAAAGAGGAGGTATTGAGGGACCAGGAGAGGTCTTCCGTGATGTGGACTCCGAGGAACTTAAAGCTGTCCACCCTTTCCACCACAGCCCCATGGATGTGGATGGGGTTGTGTCTTCCGCCTTTAGACTTCCTGAAATCCACAATGATTTCCTTGGTTTTCTTGATGTTAAGGGCCAGGTTGTTATCGGCGCACCACTTCACAAGGTGCTGGACCTCCTCCCTGTCGGCTGACTCATCGTTGTTGGTGATCTGGCCTACCACCGTGGTATCATCCGCAAACTTGATGATGGTGTTGGAACCATGAACAGCCACACAGTCGTGGGTGAAGAGGGAGTAGAGGAGGGGGCTCAGCACACAACCTTGTGGGGCCCCCGTGTTCAGGGTCGGGGGGGGGGGGGCGGGGGGGGAGGTGTGGTTACCTAATTTGACAGACTGGGGTCTGTTAGTTAGGAAGTCCAGGGTCCAGTTGCAAAGGGAAGTGTTCAGGCCAAGAGTGTGGAGTTTGGTGGCCAGCTTGTTGGGGACGATAATGTTGAATGCTGAGCTGTAGTCTATGAACAGCATTCTGATGTAGGTCTCTTTACCATCTAAGTGTTTCAATACAGAATGTAGAGCCGTTGTGATTGCATCCTCCGTTGATCTGTTTGCACGATAGGCAAACTGGTGTTGGTCAAGAGAGGCAGGAACACTGGCTTTGATGTGAGCCAGGACCAGTCTCTCTCAACACTTCATTATGATGGGTGTGAGTGTGACAGGTCGATAATCGTTCAGACACGTCACAGCCGTTTGCTTTGGCACAGGAATAATGGTGGCGGTCTTGAAGCATGTAGGGACTACTGCCTGGGCCAGTGACAGATTGAAGATGGCGGTGAAGACATCAGCCAGCTGATCACATTCTTTGAGTACCCGTCCAGGGGTGCTATCCGGTCCAGCAGCCTTACGTGTGTTCACTCCGCGTAGAACACCCCTTACGTCGGAGGTCGACAGAGTGAGCATAAGTGAATGTCTAATCTGTTGAGGGATAAATTTTGGCCAGGACTGTTAAGGGGTAAAGTTTGGCCAGGACATCAGGAGAATTCTCTGCCCTCATTCAAATATTGCCCTGGGATCTTTTACCTGAACAGGAACACAGGGTCTTGATTTAATGTCTCATCCAAATGATGGTACTTCTGACATTGCAGCAGTCCCTTGTTACTCCACTGTTGTTGAAGTGCAAGCTGAAATCAAAGCTGAGAATTTCTGACTTTGATGAATTTTTCTTCTATTTTACCGTAGAAACTTTTCTTTTCCCCTTCTGAAACAAGTTTATATACTCGAGGGTGTTTAAAGCATGAGAAAGTGGTTCAAAAGGACTTGTTAGGAGACAATTAGCTCTTGTTTTTAAAGCTCTCTTTTTGTTTTATTTTGCCTTGCCTTCCTTTCTATTGCCTTTCAAGCTTTTTGTCTTCTCTTTCCTCCTTCATCTGGGCTATACCTTTCTCCTCTTTATACTGCTTTTCTTTCTCTCTGTCTGGGTGTCTGCGTCTGTATATCTCTCTTGTGGAGCCAATGGCCTAGTGGAGAGTGAAAGGTGCATGCTATTGAGTATAACAGTGCCTCCTGGAGTAAAGGAGCCGGCCATTGATGGTTCTACTGCCAAAAGAATCGATATTAAAATTCTTATATGGATCATGTGCTCTCTTGAAAACGATGTAAACATTTCCTGTGGGAAGTTCAATATAAAAATGTCCAATTTACTGTTCACACTTCCCAGTCACATTGCTCGGTGTAATTGCAATAGGATTTGCAATGTTAATCTTGAGATTTGTTGGTAACTAGCTCCCTTCCCTGGAACACCACCACAAGGTGCTACATTATCTTTTCTCCACAAATCACTAAAAATGCTTTCAGAATAAAATGTTGACATTACTTTTTTTTTTCTCTGTAACGGAAACTTCTGATGTTGAAAATGAGATTTTGAAAAAAATCAAACTGGTTGAGGGTGGCGGATCCTGGCCTCTTGCCAACCACTCTTTTGTGGAGGGGGGTGGGAGCTGAGTGAGTGAGTGGGGTGAGGGGGATGCCAACAGAGCAAAGGAAGATACAGCAGGTAGTTCAAAACTGAAAAGCGAAGTGACATGAATCTTGTCATTCATGTGAAAATGACTTATGAAATAATACTGGGCAGCCTGCTGGTGGCGCTGTCCAAGGAGAGTATAAATACTTGGGCATGGGCCCAGCTTGCTCAGGACATTCTTTAACAGGAACTAGTGAAGGACACAACTAGATCTCCATGTTAAAAAGCAGTTGATTAAAGCCTTGTTTAATAATCAGACCAAGTGCCTAGTAGTTTTCTTACGTCACTAAGTATAGTGATGGGAGTGACAGGTGATATCAAGTGGAGGGCAGTGGGAGGCAACATGATGGGAGCAAGGAATGGGCGGAAGGACAAGTCATGGGGGAAGGTATGGGAAAAGAGCCACTGAGGGTCTCATTTTCCCTGCAACATGCAGCCGCTGCTGGCTGTGTGCCATACTACACTTCTCCATCCTCCACCTCTAAGAAAAGAAAAAGGCAGAGAAGCAGAACAGGAGTAGAGAGCAGTAAAACGTTCAGGAGAAAGAAACAGAAGAGAAGTGAAATGAGACAGAGACAGAAGCAGAGAAGTAGAGACGGAGAGCGAAACAGCATCACAGACAACAGAGACAGGTAAGAGAGGCACTATTCTCCAGGATCAATGTCACAGTGATGCTCCAGTAAATAAATAAGACTTGCGGTATTGAAATAATTTTACAGTACATTGGGGCTCAGTCAGGAAACCGGGAGAAGCCAATCCTTTTTTGAGCAGATTAGTACTGATTTTTAAATTGGAGTCAGAAGCTAAAAATTACACTGAAGCAAAATTGCATTACCTCCATTTTCTCGCCCCCCCGCCCCCCGACTTTACAGATCATAAAACACTGTGTGAAAATGTGATCTATATACTTGACAATTGTAATATCTAAAATTTTCAAGACATGACTGGAGGTTTTTGCTGTAGGAAGCAACAGATGTATCATGTGTCTGTATAGAAATTGAATTAAAAATTCTTTAATGAAGAAAAAATGCTTGACTTCTGAACAAAGCTGTTAGTCATATCCCCCTACAGATATTTGTAGCATTGAGACAAAGTTGTGAGTGTACTGTATGTAATTTTGAGTACAGTTGTTTCACTTCCCCCTCAGCTGCTGCTTATTGCTAAAGTAGCATGCAGTGATATGCCAATCATTTTTTTTCTTTCGCAATAAAAACAGTATGTGACATTTTTAAAAGTCATCTTACGTTTTTAGCCCCTAAAGAAATAACTTAAAAAGGAAAGGAAAGATTATCTGTGGGCAGCTTCCCTGAAAACCACCGTGGGCATTTGTGAAGCTGTCTTTGCTTCTATTATTTTTGCACAGATTTATAAGTGGTGTTCACTTCATAATCTCACTTCATCGTTGAATAGTAAATTCATATATGTAAAGTTCAGCTGTACCAAGTTATTGCGTGATACTGGATACAAGTACAGAACAAAGCACTGGGAGTTTCTTCCTAAAAAATAGTTTTAAAAACAATTGTACTTTTGAATTAATAGAATCATAGAATGATACAGCACAGGAGGAGGCCATTCGACTCATTGTGCCTGTGACAACCCTTTGAAAGAGCTATCTAATTGGTCCCACTCCCCTGCTCTTTCCCCATAGCCCAAAATGTTTTCCTTTTCAAGTATTTATCTAATTTTCTTTAGAAAGTTATTATTGGCTTACAGGCCATGCATTCCAGATCATAACAATTCGCTGGGTAGAAATTTATTTTCCTCATGCTGCCTCTGGTTCTTTCGCCAATTATCTTAAATCTGTGTTCTCCGTTTACCGACCCTTCTGCCACTGGAAACAGTTTCTCTTTATTTACCCTATTAAAACCCTTCATTATTTTGAACACCTCTGTCAAATCTCCCCTTAACCTTCTCTGCTCTAAGGAAAGCAACCCCAGTTTCTCTAGTCTCTCCATATCACTGAAATCTATTATCACCATTCTAGTAAATCTCCTCTGCTCTCTAAGGCCTTGATATCCTTCAGAAAAAGTGGTGCCCAGAATTGGCCAGAATACTCCAGCTGGGGCCTAAACAGTGTTTTATAAATGTTTAGCATAAATTCTTTGCTTTTGTATTCTTTGTCTCTATTTATAAAGCCAAGGATCCTGTCTGCCTTTTTAACCGCCTTCTCAACTTGTCCTGCCACCTTATGTACGTACACCCCCAGGTCTCTCTGCTCCTGCACCCCCTTTACAATTGTACCATTTAATTTATATTGTCTCTCCTCATTCTTCCTACCAAAATGAATCGCTTCACATTTCTCTGCGTTAAATGTCATCTGCCACGTGTCCGCCCATTTCACCAGTCCATCGATGAACTCCTGGACAAGCAGTCAGAAATGGTTCCTAATGATTGTATTCTATAGTCCAGTCATTAATAATGAATAATACTTTTCATACCTTTGTGTAGAGACGTTATTTTATATGTTGCTCTCTCAATTGTGATTTCATGGCATGGTAGTACTTCTTGTTTTAACAAGAATGACAAAAAGAACATTTGAGGAACTGTTCAGTGAGGTCAAACAGTCCTCTCAAACTGTACTAACTGTCTTAATCAGACTTAAGGAGACATGGCCTATTACATAGCTTATTCAGCTTTCAGCCGCTTTATTGATTAACTGCTCAAAAATAAATCATATTAAGAACAAAAGAACATAAGAAATAGGAGCAGGAGTAGGCCATTCGGCCCTTCGAACCTGCTCCGCCATTCAATGAGATCATGGCTGATCTTCTGCCTCAACTCCATTCACTGGCCCTATCACCATATCCCTTGATGCTCTTGCCAGTCCGAAATCTATCGACTTCTGTTTTGAATATACCCAATGACTGAGCCTCCACAGCCCTCTGGGGTAGAGCATTCCAAAGATTCACCACCCTTTGTGTGAAGAAATGTCCTCTCATCTACGGTTAAAGTAGGAAGAATGTAACTTTCAGTCGTATTGTACAAAGCAGCAATGGCCAGGTTTAGAGCAAAATGGATCTGGGTTTTGGTGGTGAGGGGGGCAGGAAAGGCTTGGTCAGATCATACAGAAAAACAGAAAGGAAAACTTTAAAAGGTTTGATTTTTTTTTTAAAAAGACAAAACAAAGTAACTCTCAGAAGGATGAAAAAAGCAAATCAAAAGAAATTTGAATGGAACAAAATGAGCATGAGAAAGAAGGCAACTACAATCATTAAAAAGGATGGACTAAGGAAAGGTAGAAAAAAATGCAAATAAAAATGCAAAGATGTGGTGAGACAAAACAATTGTTAAAAGGCAGGTGGTTTCGCATTGGCACTTGTTCTGGATTGGTATTTATTTAGCAGATTGTTCAGAGAATGCCATCTGCGACCATATTGTTTCCCTTTTACATTTCACCATGGAACTTTGAAGTACTGATCTTGAATACAATGCAAGTAGGAAATTGTTTTTATACTGCAAGGTATAATGAGACCAACTTTCCTATTTGTATGGTGTAGGTCAGTGTTTTACAAGAAATGAATCATTGAAGAGTGGGCTAATTAATAGCGGTTGTATGCTACAGGCTTGGGATCGTTGTACACAGAAGATGAAATTCCCGTTGATGAAGGTTTCCACCTGAAATACTAACCTACCTTTCTCTTTCATTTGATGACTGACCTGTAGCTCAATTCTAGCATTTTCTGTTTTTACTTAATTCTTAAACACTGCTTTCTGTAATTGATAATTACACAATCAACTCTCTAAAATGGACTTTTAAAAATCAATCGCACTTTGTTTTATAGTAGTTTGCACCAGTAATTCAATTGCAGGAAAATCAGAAATTGCACCAAGACACACGTAGAAGCATTAAAATTCATGACTGCATCATAATGATTGGGTTGTTAATGGCGTTTGTGAGCACTGGTTGGAACAGCCTAAAAGCTACTGGAATTGCAGCAGAGTGGTGACTAAATGAGAACAACAGTTTAAGCTGGTTGGCCAAAAGTATCTGGAATAGGACATGCATTTACAGCATTACATTTGGTTTTCTTCCTATTTTACGATTATGGCTATAGACATAATATAGCCATTCTCAAGTAGTGGAACCAAGTGATTGGAAAGCATGAGAAAATAGCTCTTCATTTCCATTCCCGTTCAGAGCCTTATTCATTTGTATATGGTAGCCACTCGTCGATGCTCACATAGTTAGAAACATAGAAAAATAGGAGCAGGAGTAGGCCATTCGGCCCTTCGAGCCTGCTCCACCATTCAATATGATCATGGTTGATCCTCCATCTCGATATCATCTTCTTCTTCTTCTTCTTAGGTAGTCCCTCGGAACCGAGGATGACTTGCCTCCACATTAAAAATGAGTTCTCGGGTGACTGATGAATCCAATGTGGGACCTACAGTCTCTGTCACAGGTGGGGCAGATGGTGGTTGAAGGGGTGGGTGGGTGAGGTGCTTGGGTTGATGTGCACTGCCTGCACTTGGCTTCCGCTTGCTCCCGGCGAAGAGACTCGGTGTTTGGCGCCTTCCTGGATGCTTCTCCTCCACTTTGTGCGGTCTTGGGCCAGGGATTCCCAGGTGTCAGAGGGGATGTTCAATATCATACTTCTGCTCTCTCCCCATACCCCTTGATGCCTTTTGTGTCTAGAAATCTATCTATCTATCTCTTTAAATATATTCAGTGACTTGGCCTCCACAGCCTTCTGTGGTAGAGAATTCCACTGAGTGAAGAAATTTCTCCTCATCTCAGTCCTAAATGTCCTACCCTGTATTCTGAGACTGTGACCCCTCGTTCTAGACCCCCCAGCCAGGGGAAACATCCTCCCTGCATTCAGTCTGTCTAGCCCTGTCAGAATTTTATATGTTTCAATGAGATCCCCTCTCATTCTTCTAAACTCTAGTGAATACAGGCCTAGCTGACCCAATCTCTCCTCATACGACAGTCCTGCCATCCCAGGAATCAGTCTGGTGAACCTTCGCTGCACTCCCTCTATGGCAAGTATATCCTTTCTTCGGTAAGGAGACCAAAACTGCACACAGTACTCCAGGTGTGGTTTCACCAAGGCCCTGCATAACTCTAGTAAGACATCCTTGCCTCTGTACTCAAATCCTCTTGCAATGAAGGCCAACATACCATTTGCCTTCCTATCTGCTTGCTGCACCGGCATGTTTGCTTTCAGTGACTGGTGTACAAGGACACCCAGATCCCTTTGTACATCAGCATTTCCCAATCTATCACCATTTAAATAATACTCTACCTTTCTGTTTTTCCTACCAAACTGGGTAACTTTATAATTATCCATGTTATACTGCTTCTGCCATGTATTTACCCACTCACTCAACTTGTCTAAATCGCCTTGAAGCCTCTGCATCCTCCTCACAACTCACAATCCCACCTAGTTTCGTGTCATCAGCAAACTTGGAAATATTACATTTGGTTCCCTCATCCAAATCATTGATATATATTGTGAATAGCTGGGGCCCAAGCACTAATCCCTGCGGTACCCCACTAGTCACCGCCTGCCACCCAAAAAAGACCCATTCATTCCTACTCTCTGTTTCCTGTCTATTAACCAATTTTCAATCCATGCCAGTATATTACCTCCAATCCCATGTGCTTTAATTTTGCACACTAAACTCTTATGTGGGGCATTATCAAAGGCCTTCTGAAAATCCAAATACACCACATCCACTGGTTCTCCCTTATCTATTCTACCAGTTACATCCTCAAAAAAACTCCAGTAGGTTTGTCAAACACGATTTGCTGTACCTTTTTAATATCCCATTTGCATTGCACCACTGAGCTCTCAGTCCATCTGTCTAGGTCATCGGTGACATTAGTGAAGGCCAGAATGATGGTCAATAATGTAACTTTATAGTAACTGTATGTACAAGATAGTGAATTGTAAGTGTGGCAAGTTTGCCACCATAAGAACCACTTGTGCCACAGAACTTTTTCATTGGAGGCAATTCCACAACATAAATGGTGGTAAAAGCAACAGTGTTGGGTCCTAACCGGTTAGATAATTGAGATACCAATGGTCTGAGATTAAGTTTGTGTTTAGAACCTTAGTGCTGGATTGCAAATGATTTAATGTCTCCGCAGGCATTACACAAAGCTAAATGAGCAATTGTTTCAGGAGAACAGACACAACTTGCAGTCATGACTTGTCTTTTTTTGTTTAGTGCACCATCCCACAAAACAAAAAAAACCTAAATGTTTGGGTTGTTAGAACAGTTGACTGAAAATAACAGCTGGCCATTTAAACATATGTTGCAATTTCCTGAGGCATGTAGTACAGGAAACTCTCTTTACCGGCACCTAAATAACCAGAAATCTCTCTTAACTTGCAAAATTCAGGAGTAGGTTCAGGTAAGTTTTGCTTCATATTAGTGGCCGTGTAACCAGGGTTCCTGCACCTGTTGCCATGCAAGAGGGACGCCTGGATCTGTGGCCGTGTACGGGGCTCTCGTACCTTAGTAAGCATACCTCTCTGTAATCCGGACTTTTTGATCAACCTGCACCACACCGGTCCCGTCGGTGCCGGATAAAAGAGTTTCATGTATTATACTGTTGGAGTAACTGTTGCTTTCACTGTTGTTCAATGTCCACATATTTATAACTATTATAAAAGCTTAAGCTGTGACACTCCTGTGGAACTTGCACTACATTATTTTTCAATTACAACTACAATTTTTTTTTAAGCATGTAAGGCATAACATTTGAGTGATTCCTCAAAGTCTAACAACGTATTTTTTTTGGATGCACGGAGTGGAAAGGACATCTGGTAGGGAAAAAAAGTGAATTTGCGCACACATAAGAAACAGATTAAAAGTCATAACTATATTCTTGGCCCTGGGACATACAGAAGAGAGAAAAATATCCCTTGTACAACTAAAATAAAGTAAGGTGGAGAAATCCTCAGTCATTTCACAATCAGACAAAGTGTCACCACCTTAAGTCACAGTTATGGCAGTCTTTGCTTTATCTTTTGTCAATTCTGTTCTTTGTGGTAATTCTAAAGACAACTGTATGAACAAGGAGCAGCATTCTTTTATCAAAGTGCCAAAATGTAGAATTTGAGATATTGTATATCTCCCTATATTTTGCAGCTTGTATTCTTGTAATGACAGAATGTACACTAATTACTTGCCTATATTTTTGCACCACTCACCATTTCTGCTTTTTCTTAAGTCACAATTGCTCATTTACCTTTGTATAAGGCCAGCTATGAATTTAAAGCAATCCATGAAGTTCAGTCCTTGTCCTTGAATACTAGTTTGAAATGTATTAACGTTTCTGTTTTGGAATTAAATTTTAAGAGTATTTAAGGTGAAAAAGATTTAAATTTGCCATGATGGACTGGCTTGCTAATTTGTGCCAACATCTTCTTATCTCCGAGGTTAGAAAGATGATCTGTTATTGAAACTCTGGTCTTTCTGTGCATTGAAACAAATTATGGAAAAATTTAGTTATTTTATTTTTTGTATCAGCCAGGTAGCTAATGTGCAGAAACTAAATTTTAAGAGTCTCCAAACCAAGCTACTGAGAAATTTAAACACAAAAAGACTTGCATTTATACAGCACCTTTCACAACCACTGGACGTCCCAAAGCGCTTTACAGCCAATGAAGTACTTTTGAAGTGTAGTCACTGTTGTAATGTAGTAAATGTAAACTTTGCCCAATTTGGAGTACAAGCTCGCTCCCTGTAGGAAGACCCCGCACTTGGCTAAGTCCAAGAACTTTGGCAAGCGTGACTACAAAGTTTAGTCAGAAAAAAATGGATCCAAGACCAAGAAGGAGATATCAGTAGGAGTGAACAAAAGCAAAAGCGGTGGATTTTAGGAGGGTCTTAAGGAAGAGAGAGAGGTGGAGAAGCAGAGAAGTTTAGGGAGGCAATTCTGGGGGTGCTGTAGGAGGTTAGAGAGATAGTAAGGGGAGAGGCCATAGAGGAATTTAAACATGAGGATGAGTGTTTTATATTGGAGGTGTATTAACTTTTTCAGCAGCAAATTGGACTACGGCAGGGGTGGAGGTGGAGCAGATGGTCTTTATGATGGCGAGGATGTAGGGTTGGAAGCTCTTTGGAGTTGAAGAAGATGTTAAAGTTAACAGTCTGTTTCCGCCTAAGACAGTGACCGCAAATAGGGATGGAATTGATGTCAGAGGTATGGAGTTGGCAGAGGCTGAAGATGATGGCTTTGATATTCCCAATTATTATCTGGAGAAAATTTTGGCTCATTCAACAGCCCTCGACCGTGTCCATTCCATCTCCCGCACTTCTGCCCTCACCCCTGCCCCTCCCTCCCAGAACCACGATAGGGCTCACCTTTCACTCCACCAGCCTCCACATTCAACGGATCATCCTCCGCCATTTCCGCTACCTCCAACGTGATCCCACCACCAAACGCATCTTCCCCTCCCCTCCCCTTTCAGCATTCCGTAGGGACTGCTCCCTCCGAGACACCCTAGTCCACTCCTCTATCACGCCCAGCACCCCTTCCCCTTTGCCCGGCACCTTCCCGTACAAGCGCAGGAGATGCAACACCTGCCCTTTACCTCCCCCCTTCCCACTGTCCAGGGCCCCAAACACCCCTTCCAGGTGAAACAGCGATTTACTTGTACTTCTTGCAATCTAGTATACTGTATTCGCTGCTCACGATGTGGTCTCCTCTGCATTGGGGAGACCAAACGCAGATTGGGTGACCGCTTTGCGGAACACCTCCGTTCAGTCCGTAAGGGGGACCCCGAGCTTCCGGTCGCCTGTCACTTTAATTCACCGCCCCATTCCCACTCGGACCTCACCATACTCGGGCTCTTGCATTGTTCCACGGAAGCTCAACGTAAACTCGAGGAACAGCACCTCATCTTCCGATTAGGCACTCTGCAGTCTTCCGGACTCAATATCGAGTTCAACAATTTCAGATCATAACCTCGGCCCCCATTACATTTTTGCTTATATTTTATCCACATCTTTGTTTTGGCCCTTCCCCCCCCCCCCTCCCCCTTTTTTCTCTCTCCCACATGGCAGCTGTCTCTCATTCTGCCAGAACATTTCACACCTAATCTGGAGCCGTCTTTTGTCTCCACTAGTCCTATCACCATCTCATCTCGTTTTGAATACCTCTTAATGTCTGTTCACTTCTTTTGTTCTCTCCCAGCCCTGCCTTTCGATCTATTTCATTTCCTTTCCAGTTTTGAAAAAGGGTTCGACCCGAAACGTCAACTCTATTTTCTCTCCACGGATGTTGCCTGGCCTGCTGAGTTTTTCCAGCATTTTCTGTTGTTATTTCGGATTTCCAGCATCTGAAGTATTTTGCTATCATACCGATGTTAAGACAATGGTTGGTAAAGGAGAAAAAAAGTGCTTGCCAGCATAATCCTTGAGTAGTGAGCAATTTTGGCAGAGGAGAATGATGCCCGATAGCATTTGTGGTCCAGCTAGATCTGGCAATGAACAGCTAAGCCAGTTGCATGCCATATGCATTTAAGTCTCTGCCCCTTAGACTTAAGGGAGTGAAAATGGGGGCCATACTGAGGTGAACGAGCAGTGGGAGACTGCAAAGGTTGTATTGGAGATGAAGGTATGTTGGGTTGAGAAGGAGTGATTGAGCAGCTCAGTGGCTGCAGAATGGAGGACCAAAGACTAGGTGGTTGGCGGCTTGAAAGTGCAATTGTAAGTGACTTTGAGTGTTTTTTTTTTCCAGGGCGAATGCAGAAGGAAGTGGGGTGGCAAGGGATACAAGGAATTGGTTGGAGATGGCCTTTTCTGTAATTAAGACCAAAGGAGTAGACCAGCCGCGTGAGATGGCAAGATCGAGGGTTTGGCTACGATTATGGGTAGGATAGTTTATATGGAGTGAACTGAAATCCTAGTAGAGGGCAAGGTGAGTTGGCATAGAGATTGAAATTCCGAGATAAGGAGTCATTAGTGCAGAGGCTGGGGGGAGGAAGGAAGGCGAATACCTCAAAGAAAAGCTTGGTGGGGTGGAGGGGGCGGTAGAGAACAGGGATTTTAAGAGATGCGAATGGATGGAATACATTGAAGTGCTTGAAGAAGGAGTAGAGGAAGAGCCCACGGTGTGATTTGGTAATGAGGGGCACACCATCACTGTAGCATTTTGGACGGGGCATGTCGTGGAAAGCATAGCCAGGCTGTGAGGTTTCAATAAGGGGAAAGGTGTCACGTCCTGTGAGCAATGTTCCCTACAACTGTTTGCTGGTCCTGCACAGCCCAGGACCGGCTTTTTCAGTGTTAAGTTTCGTGCATGAATGGGCGGCCCAGTCCCTCGAAGGAGCTGCGCACCCAAAAAAAATTTAGGGGAACATTGCCTGTTTGCCAAGTTTCTGTCAAAGCCATATCAGTGCAGTTGCCCACAATAAGGTTGTGGATGACAAGTGTCTTGTTGGTAAGTGAACAGACCTTCTCAATGGAATTGCAGAGAGGAATGGTGACTGTCGGTGTGCTGGTAGAGTCTGAGTGAGACCTGGTGAGTGGAACGGGATCAAGGTTGGTGAGATTAGCCCTGAGTGGGCATGCTGAGTGGGAAAGTTAGCAAAAGCGGAGGCTAGGGCAGTTTGGGTTGCTGCTCATAAGGAGGCAACAACTAATGCCTCTATGAACCCTTCAGAAAATGCTGAGAGGTAGCTGTGGACTTATCCAAGAGGGATTTAAGCTTGGGACAGTGGCAGGAAGGCAGAAGAGTAACCTGTTATTCTGCATCAGAAACTGCTCTGTGAGGTCTGATGCCTGTTTCTGGAAACTGTCGGGGATTCAAACATCCACACTGTGCTAAGATCGCCTCCTCTGGCTCTGCGAGGCTGTATCAGTTAAAGTGAAAGATATTTCTGTGGTGTCTCCTGATTGCTGCATGACTGTAGAAACCCTTGAAGCAATTGGCTATTTAAGGCACACATCCCACATGACTGAAGGCAAAGGTGAGCATTTTAAACTTTTTTTTCCCAGTTTTGGAAACCAATAGGATTGAACTCTGCCATCATCTTGGGGACTACAAAATACCATTTCTTAGAAAAAGGGAGGAGGGCGTGAACAGGACATGAATCTCCAAAGGGGGGCTCGGCAAAAAAAAAGTTTGGGAACCTCTGCTCCACGTGCTCCACATACAGACTTTTCTCCATCTGATCTTTGGCACTAAGTTCCGGTCAAGAGGAACCTCTTGTTTAAAAATATGTTTTTTAAGCTGTAGCGCTTCTCAATAATCTAAAACTGTGATATAATATAACCCATGACCCACTTTGGGTCACCTTTGCTGCGCTTGACTTAACTGCTTAATTAATTTCCGCTTCCATTCTCTACTTGGCTGGGGGATCTTGATGGTGTACTGTGGTAGGGAAATTATTGGAAAAAATTCTGAGGGACAGAATTAGTCTCCACTTGGAGAGGCAAGGATTAATTAGGGATAGCCAGCATGGCTTTGTCAAGGGAAGATCATGTCTGACCAATTTGATTGAATTTTTCGAGGGGGTGACTAGGTGTGTGGATGAGGGTAGTGCAGTGGATGTGGGTTACATGGATTTCAGTAAGGCTTTTGATAAAGTCCCACATAGGAGACTGGTCAGGAAGGTAAGAGCCCATGGGATCCAGGGTGCCTTGGCACATTGGATCCAAAACTGGCTTAGTGGCAGAAGGCAGAGGGTGATGGTGGAAGGTTGTTTTTGTGACTGGAAGCCTGTGTCCAGTGGTGTACCGCAGGGATCGGTGCTGGGTCCCTTGCTGTTTGTGGTCTACATTAATGATTTGGATGTGAATGGAAAAGGTATGATCAGTAAGTTCGCAGATGACACGAAAATTGGTGGGGTGGTAAATAGCGAGGAGGGAAGCCTCAGGCTACAGAACGATACAGATGGGTTGGTCAGATGGGTGGAACAGTGGCAAATGGAATTTAACCCTGAAAAGTGTGAGGTGATGCATTTTGGACGGACTAACGAGGCAAGGGAATACACAATGAATGGTAAGACCCTAGGAAAGACCGAGGATCAGAGGGACCTTGGTGTGCATGTACATAGATCCCTGAAGGCAGCAGAACAGGTGGATAAGGTGGTTAAAAAGGCATATGGGATACTTGCCTTCATTAGCCGAGGCATAGAATATAAGAGCAGGGAGGTTATGATGGAGCTGTACAAAATGCTGGTAAGGCCACAGCTGGAGTACTGTGTGCAGTTCTGGTCACCACACTATAGGAAGGATGGGATTGCTTTGGAGAGGGTGCAGAGGAGATTTACCAGGATGTTACCTGGGCTGGAGCGCTTCAGCTATGAAGAAAGACTGGACAGGCTGGGGTTGTTTTCCTTGGAGCAGAGAAGGCTGAGGGGGGACCTGATTGAGGTGTACAAAATTATGAGGGGCATAGATAGGGTAGATAGAAAGGAACTTTTCCCCTTCGTAGAGGGGTCAATAACAAGGGGGCATAGATTCAAGGTAAGGGGCAGGAGGTTTAGAGGGGATTTGAGGAAAAACTTTTTCACCCAGAGGGTGGTTGGAATCTGGAACTCACTGCCTGAAAGGGTGGTAGAGGCAGGAACTCTCTCAACATTCAAGAAGCATTTGGATGAGCACTTGAAATGCCATTGCATACAAGGCTACGGACCAAATGCTGGAAAATGGGATTAGATTAGACAGGGCTTGATGGGCCGAAGGGCCTCTTTTCTGTGCTGTATAACTCTATGATTCTATGAATGATAGGGTTAGGTTTCTTTCTGAATAACAATCCCTTGCTTTCTTTTGGAAGCTGGATGCAAGATAGAAAGGGAACGCTGCCAACTGGAGGCACAAGGAATACCTCAGTCAGATGGGCTCAGAACAGAGTGGGGGGAAAAATGGGTGAGACCATTTTCCTCCTCTGCTCCAAAAAGTACTTCTATTTTTCTCCCATAGTACTCTCTTCAGAGCATGGGTTGAAAACCACCTCCCAGGAATCCTAAGGCTACTCTAGAGCTAGCTGTCAGGAGGTGTGTGTGTGTGAGCATCCTGGTCAGTGTGATTGCTTATTTTGATTTTGTTTTTCCTTTCTGGTTCCCCGCCCTATCTGAATATTTCCTGGTCTCTAACAAACAATTCAAGTTTCCTTGATACCAGAGTTCAGATGAAAGTTGGAACTCGTGCATGCAGCCCTATATCTCACTCTTATGAGGTGTGGCACGCCAGGGTATTTGTGACCATATCCTTCTGGCCCTGATGCGAATTGAATAAAGTTTTCTTTTATTTTGTTTATACGTTCAGTGTAGTGTATTCTACAAGCCACTCTTTTTAAAAAAAAATGTTGCCACTTATTACTTCAGTCTGTATAAAGTTCTGCATTAGTATTAGCAGCAATTACAATTTTGGTGAGGTTTTTGTTGGAATATTCTCGGTCCCAAACACATTGAACATAACAACATAAGAAGCAAGAGCCTGGGTCGGCTATACGGTCCCTCGAGCCTGCTCCACCATTCAATAAGATCATGGCTGATCATCGACCTCAACTCCACTTTCCCGCCCGATCTCCATATCCCTTGATTCCCCTAGAGTCCAAAAATCTATCTCAGTCTTGAATATACTCAGATGTAGATCAAGATATTAAATCTATTACCATCCATTTAGTGCAAAATAATTGCAAACTTTGTCTTTCTTGGAACATTGTCAAAAGTAGTAAATGAATTTTGTGTTTTATGGTTAGAGTTGAATTCAATGCAGCAATATATGTGCATAATACTTTAGGTAATTGTTTTATGAATATTGAATTAACAAGTACAATTCTTTTCAGTCAGTAATGGGATATAATAGTTGTGCAGAGTGATTATTACAGAATGTTGACAATTAAAACTAAATTGCATTGCTTGTCTCAGGATTATAATTCCTCAGTAACAAGGTTTTTAGTTTTTCATTTTATAATACTGAAATATAATACTTTCATGATAGACACACAATCCAAACCTGATGAATATTTTGTGACTATATACCAAAATAAAAGTATATTAGAGATTTAGAGACTTCAAAAATGTATTAATTTAAAGCGGCTGTCAAAACAATGGTGACTGCAGTAAGCTAGTGTATACGATGTACTTGAAAATGATTAAACTCTCAGTACACATTCATGTTGTGGAGAGGATTTTTGTCAGTCTCTGTCATTCAACACCTCTAGGTAGACTTAAACACTTTTCAGATGGCCATGTTATTTGTTCACATGCTTTCTTTACTTATTTTCTTGTAATTGGCTTTAATCTGATTTAATTTGGTGTAATTCCTTTTTTAAATACCTTCTAATTCCGAAGAAGATTTGCTAAGTAAAAATCAACATTGTTGACCCTGTACTGCTTTGGTTTGTTTTCTCAGGCACTGGAGAAAGTGGCAAGAGCACATTCATCAAACAGATGCGAATCATCCATGGAACAGGGTACTCTGATGAGGACAAACGAGGCTTCACAAAGTTGGTCTATCAGAATATCTTCACTGCCATGCAGGCTATGATCAGAGCAATGGATACACTCAAAATACAGTACAAATATGACCACAATAAGGTAAATTGGTGTTAGTGAATTTTACAGTTCTAATGTTTTCAGAAATGTTTTATTTTTAAAGTTTTAACCAAGGCCAATTGAAATCTATAGTGCAAATTGTGCACCAGATTTGTCCATTTCTGACCACTCGTAACTTAATTCAGTTGTAATTTTAACCAAAATTGTGACGACCTAAAAGTTCGGTTTATTTTGTTTCTTGTCGATGGCTGCTACTGTGGGTGACTCTGATTTAAAAATTAACACTGCTAGGCTTGATACTAATGATGCAAAAATGCAGCAGTAAATTTCAAGAACACATTTAAATTCACTTAATGCAAAGAGACACACTTTTCTCTTTTTTAAGGAAAGTTTATCCTGGAAGGTAAATTTGATAAAATTGAAGTTAAATAAATTTGTGTAGAAAAATGCATGGTACACTCACTTTTTCCATTAAACTATGGCCAGCAGAAATTCTAAGTTCAGAACTTTGGCATATGGAACATGTTAGTGTGTGAGGGTTGATATTTCCCACTATAGTTAAGTGTTTGCTGCATCATTATTGTATGACATTGGGAATTTTCATCCTGCTTTCAAAATATATTTCTGTGGTCTGATAGGTCAAACTAATAGTCATTAAAAACTTAGCATGGATATTGACTATTATGCTGCTGTATGTTTCGCAGTTGAATTCCAGTCAATTTCAACAGTGTTTACTTGTTCCAATGTATTCTGACTGTGGAATTTCTGTTGTGAACACGTGCATTAATAATAAACTTCAAAACTGTTCAGAGAATTATTGGTATGAAAAGTGAACCATTGCTGCCACCTTTTGTTGGATGCCCTGTATATTAGTCCTGTATTTACATTCAGTCATTTCTTTGCTCTCCCTTTAAAAAAAAATAATGTTATGAGGCTGCAGTGATGCTCAGATACTAAAATCTTCATCTTTAAAGTGGATTTTAACTTGCCGATGTTCTGTAAGAAAACATGATAGCTTTTGGAAGCCATTGAGAACATTTGCATTTAAGGGGATGCTTTTTTATAATGTGGAATATGTCGGCTTGATATTCTGTGTTATTATGGAATGCAAATTCACTAGGTCCCATTGTTTCCTTTTATTAAAATAATAATGCATAGAATTGCATAGAGTTTACAGCACAGAAACGGGCCATTTGGCCCAATTGATCTATGCTGGTGTTTATGCACCACACAAGCCTCCTCTCACTCCACTTCATCCAACTCTATCAGCATAACCTATTCTTTTCTCCCTCATCTACTTATCTAGCTTCCTCTTAAATACATCTATGCTATTTGCCTCAACTACTCCATGTGGTAGCAAGTTCCATATTCTAACCACTCTTTGGGTAAGGAAGTTTCTCCTGAATTCCTTATTGGATCTATTAGTAATGATATATTTATGAACCCCAGTTTTGGACTCTCCACAAGTGGAATCTTCTCTCACTATCCCCGATCAAACCATTTAATCATTTTAAAGACCTTTGCCAAGTCACCCCTCAGTGTTCTCTTTTTTTCCTAGGGAAAAGAGTCCCTGCCTGTTCAGTCGTTCCTGATGGTTATAGCCTCTCTGTTCTTGCATCATCCATGTAAATCATTTTTGCACCTCCAGTGCCGCTAGATCCTTTTTGTAATATGGAGAACAGAACTGTGCACAGTATCCCAAGTGTGGTGCACATTATTAAGTGTAATCAATCATCCTTTAAAATATCTATAGAACATGAGAAAGGTGGAATCATGAAGGTCTTTATAAGATATTTTAATTTTAGGTCACTTATTGGCCCAGTAATTCGGGTCCAAATGCGTGAGTACAGTCTGGGTACTCACGCATCTGGCCGGATGAAATGCCGGCGTTCAGGAAACACCGTGCATGCGGAGAACGCTGGCATTTCTGGTCCTCTGAACGAAGGGGTTCAGAGGCACAGCGCGTGCGACTGCACAGGCAGCGCGTGCGCAGTGAACTTCGTCGATTTCATTCATGGATTCAGTGAGGGTAAGTCCTTAAAAGTTACACTTGAAAAAAGCATGTGTAAAATTGTTTCAAGGCTGCGGAGGAAGATATATTTTATCGTGGAGCTTTTGAAAGGCAATATTTTTGTTTGGGAAAGTGAGGAAGGTTATTTTAAGAAATGCTGAGGTAAGTTTTAAAGTTTAAATTTTTTTTTTTTAACGGGTTTTCAGTACGGTAGGTAGAAGGAGCAATTGTGGCTGTGTGAATTGAATGTGAGAATGAGTGTTCTAAAATGAGTAATGTAACATTTCCAACACTTTTAAGAAAGAAACTTTTCATCAGTAATAAGTAATTATGTATGTATGTCCGCATATATTTCTTTACGTATATGTATGTATGTTTTATATTCCTTTACTTATGTGTATGAATGTATGTTTTTAATTATGATTTTCCAATAAGTTACTTTCTCTGAAAGTCATAATTAAATACATACATTCATACACATAAGTAAAGGAATATATACATACACGCAAAGGAATATATACAGACATACATACATAATTACTTAAAAGAATATATTACTGATGAAAAGTTTCTTTCTTAAAAATGTTGGAGTCATTTTCACATTTAATAAACACAGCAAATTCAATTCACATAGCCACAATTGATCCTTCTACCTACAGTACTGAAAACCCGTTTTAAAAAACAAAAATAAACTTTAAAACTTACCTCAGCATTTCTTAAAATAACTTTCATCCCTTTCCCAAACAACCGCAGCCTCTGGAGCAACTGTACTCATGCTTTTTTCATGTGTAAGTTGTAAGGACTTGACCTCACTGAAAGCATGAATGAAAGCGGCGAATTTTACTGCGCACGCGCTGCCTGTACAGTCGCATGCGTTCTGCCTCTGAACCCCTTCGTTCAGAGGACAGGAAATACCGGTTTTCCCCGCATGCGCTGTGCATGCTGAAAACCGTCATTTCCTCCGGACAGACGCGTAAGTACCCCGGCCGTACTCGCGCGTTTGGAAGGGAATTACTGGGCCAACATTTTACATGTCAATAAAATGAAAAATTTAACAATTGCACGATTTGCCCCCTCGCATCTGCGACTGAGGGTCCAAGGAGGTGCATTGCGCAACAGGTCATCGTCGTACGTATCCTCACACTGTTCCCTTTCGGGAACTGTATGAAGTGGTGGAAGGATTTCTGGCCACGTTAACACTCCTTCCGTGACCATAACCATATTCATACCAGCCATTAGGGTGGTTAGTCCTATGGCGTGAGGGTTTTACGGGCTCCCACAACCCATCTGAAGAGGGGGGGCCACCCACACCCGCGGACGCAAGTATCCCGCTGGATGTCCACCCAGAATTTATAGTTGGAGCTCCGACTCCACTTGCCGGGACTGTCTGGAGCGGGGTTCGAAACCCTACTCCTTCTGGCCCAGCGGCGGGGATGCTTACCGCTACGCAAAAGGCACACTCGCGCAAAAGGTGACACCCATACGTTTCCTGCGCCTTTTCCCTCCCCCGTGACTGGAGCCCTATGCTGCCACTTGAAAGACCAAGCTATCATCTGTCCTTTTTGCGGCACCTTTGACTTCTCATTACCAATGATGAGCAGGCGCTGCGCCTCCACCTCCTTGAGGAGATTGCTGAGGTCATCATCAGTTCAATTGTGAGTTCTTTTAATGTCGTGAATTGTGCTCATTCCAGCCATTTCACGTTGCTAATCGGATTGGGCCTTTGGCGTAGTGGTAGGATCCCCGCCGCTGGGCCAGACGGGGTAGAGTTTCGAACCCCGCTCCAGACAGTCCCGGCAAGTGGAGTCGGAGCTCCGGCTCTAAATTCTGGGTTGACATCCAGTGGGATATTTGCGTCCGTGGGTGTGGGTGGTCCCCCCTCCTTGTATAGCTTGTGGGAGCCCGTAAAACCCTCCCGCCATAGGACTAACCACCCTAATGACTGGTTCAAAGATGGTTACGGTCACGGAATGAGTGTTAATCACGGCCATAAATCCTTCCACCACTTCATACAGTTCGCCAAAGGGAACAGTGTGAAGACATGTATGACGACGACATTGGTAAATAAATAAATGGAATAAAAAAAATTATTTTAGGGCTTTTAAAAGTCTTTAAATTGCTTTAAATCTGTTTAAAACTACTTCAGATTCTTCAAAATAATGTAAACGTTTTTAAAAGTTTATAAAAGTTACCAAAAGCTTCATAAAAATACCAAAAACCTATTTAAAATGCTGCTTTGCATGTAAAAATGCTTAGCAGCTTGTGAGAAACATTGGGGGCGTGTCCTATTAAACTGAGACCTCAAGGGGCGTGTCTCACTTGCACAGCGCGCTCCAGGCTTCGCGCTGGCTGCACTCCTGGGCGGCGTGACGTCAGACGCTGCCCGGGATTCTTCTTTTTCAAACTCGAATTGCAGGCGTCCCTGGAGGTGAAATGTCAGCGCGTCGGGTAAGTGCATATACGGGGCTTGCACGCGCGGCAAGCCCCGGACCCGAATTACTGGGCCATTGTGTGCAATATTTTGTACATTTGATGTGAATATAAAAAGCAGAATTTTAAAAGTTGTACTGTTAAACACTTTTTTGGAGGAGTACTTTTTTTTTTTATTCGATCCTGGGATGTGGGCATTACTGGCAAGACCAGCATTTATTGCCCATTCCTAATTATCCTTGAGAAGGTGGTGGTGAGCCGCCTTCTTGAACTGGCGCAGTCTGTGTGGTGAAGGTACTCCCACAGTGCCCTTGTCCTTCTAGGTGGTAGAGGTCGCGGGTTTGGGAGGTGCTGTCGAAGAAGCTTTGCCGAGTTGCTGCAGTGCATCTTATAGATGGTACACACTGCAGCCACGGCGCGCCGGTGGTGGAGGGAGTGAATGCTTAAGGTGGTGGATGGGGTGCCAATCAAGCGGGCTGCTTTGTTTTGGATGGTGTTGAGCTTCTTGAGTGTTGTTGGAGCTGCACTCATCCAGCAAGGGGAAGAGTATTCCATCACACTCCTGACTTGGGCCTTGTAGATGGTGGAAGGGCTTTGGGGGATTCAGGAGGTGAGACACTCGCTGAAGAACCTTCTTCTTCTTAGGCAGTCCCTCGGAACCGAGGATGACTTGCTTCCACGCTATAAAAATGAATTCTCAGGTGACTGATGAGTCCAATGCGGGACCTACAGGCTCTGTCACAGGTGGGGCAGACGCTGGTTGAAGGGGCGGGTGGGTAGGGTGCTTGGGTTGACGTGCGCTCCTTCCGCTGTTTGCGTTTGGCTTCCGCTTGCTCCCGGCGAAGAGACTTGAGGTGTTTGGTGCCTTCCCGGATGCTTCTCCTCCACTTTGTGCGGTCTTGGGCCAGAGATTCCCAGGTGTCGGTGGAGATGTTGCATTTTTTCAAGGAGGCTTTGAGGATGTCCTTGAAGCGTTTCCTCTGCCCACCTGGGGCTCTCTTGCCGTGTCGGAGCTCCGAGTAGAGCGCTTGTTTTGGATGTGGCCCGTCCATCGGAGCTGATCGAGCGTGGTCAATGCTTCGATGCTGGGGTTGTTGGCCTGAGCGAGAACACTGACGTTGGTGCGCCTATCCTGCCAATAGATTTGCAGGATCTTGCAGAGGCAGCGTTGGTGGCACCTCTCCAGTGCTTTGAGGTGCCTTCTGTACATTGTCCATGTCTCTGAAGCATACAGGAGGGCGGGTGGAGAGTTTTCCCTCTGATCCCCATTGACTTCAATTTTACTAGGGCTCCTTAGTGCCATGCTCGGTCTAATGCTGCCTTGAGGTCAAAGGCAGTCACTCTCGCGTTGCCTTTGGAATTCAGCTCTTTTGTCCATATTTGGATCAAGGCTGTAATAAGGTTTGGAGCTGAACGCTCCTGGCGGAACTCAAACTGAGCATAGGTCAGCAGGTTATTGGTGAGTAAGTGGAGCTTGGTAGCACTGTCAATGACACCTTCCATCACTTTGCTGTTGTTTGCTTGTAGGCTGGTGGGGTGGTAATTGGTCAGATTGTTAAAAATGGTATTGAACACAGTTTTAGAACCAAATTCAAAGGTTGCATTATTAATCAGTTGGAATACTGCTTTATTTCCAATAAAATGCCTAGAAATATCTGTAGGGAGAACCCGATGAATTAAAAATATATAAAGATTCAGCTAAGCACAAGGCTCCTCCATTTGAAGTGATTCCTGTTTCTTGAGAACTCATTACAATGCCATTTAAAATAAACACCATAAATCATTACATAAATAGTACACAAGGGCATTTTTAAAGTCTGCACTTATTTCACGCATATCTGTGATTATAACTGTGTTATACACTAGTTTCACTCCTCTTCAGGAACATTAACAAATTGCTTTTATAGTCTGGCATAGGGCATGGGAGGGAATTCGTGAGGTTTTGGTATGTTAAGCATATGCAACTTCTTTTTAAGAACGTGGTTAATTCAAGCTAATTAAATTATTGGCCCTCTACGTGGCTGCGTATTGCAGTTTCAGTGGGAGTTTAGTTTTTGAGGGTCATAAAGTTTTCACGTACAGAAGGAAAGCCACACAAAGTGAACAAAAGTGAAGTGGCATTTTGCCATATTGCTTCAAAAATTGGTGTCTTCTGTTTGGATTACAGGAAAAATGAGCTTCAAAGATGTACTTGGCAATAATATTAAGTTGTGGCAGTTTTCCTAGAATTTATTTAGGAACAGTATTGTCCCCAGATGTGGTGCAGTTTCACCTGTAGAAAGATCTCGGTTTCAGACTTTAGCAGTGTTTAATATGATCACAACTAGTCCACTTCACATCCTAATAACATGTAAGATGATAATATGCCTTCCTCTGCCAAACTTCAAAGGTCTCTAGTGATTGTAATAGATGCTGTTTTTTAAATCAACTCTACATTGATTTCAATTTCATACAAATCAGAAACTGAAGTATCTGGTTGTTTGTTGTAAAACCTGTTTGTCCTAAGGATGCTTTATTATTAATTCCGCCATGGAGAAAATAATTCTCTAACATTTTGGTGTATCTGTATTTTCTGATATCATTTTTTACTGTACTTTTATTGTCTGCATGGTAATTTGATGGTGATATGAGATTTTTTTAATGATAAATGCCATAAAAATATGCCAGCCTATATGATCTTTTAAATGTTTTTGATGTGTTTAATGAACAGTTCTTGAATAATAATGGTGGACTAATGAGGGAAGATTTTCCTTTTATGGGCATCCGCTGAGTCCCAACTTGCGTTGTGTCTGTCAGAGGATGGGGAGTGTGCCATTTTTCTAAACTTCAGCCATTTACGTGATCCAGGCGCAGCCCCCACCTGCTGGCAGAGCCTTGCAGCTGAAAATCAGGCACCAAGTCATAGCACAACTGCAGGCCTTCTGGTTGCGGCTGGAGGAGATACCTAGTCAGCAGTCAACTTCAATCTTCAGACTACCCCATGAACTCTTGGGTCTGCAGGGGCCTGGGCGCAAACTACGATGCCAGGATTATTCGGGTACCCATCTTCTGGGGCACTCGAGAGACATTCACACAGAAACAATAGACAGGAGGTCAGGAATGCCCCATCCTGTCTCATTTATGGCAAAAATCTGGGACAGGCCCGGTTATGTATCCTCAGGAAAAAAACTAGGAAATCCCAGAACAGTGCAGATTGGGGAAGAGATCTCCCCTCCCTCTTACTACTCTTCATCTGCTTCCCTTTTCCTCCCCATAACCTCTCCCCTCCCACCACCCACTTCTTCCTCCTTGCCTCGTTTTCTCCCTTTTCCTCTGCCATTTTTCTTCCCTCCCTGTTCCTCTTCTTCCCTTTCTTTTCTCTGTCCCCTTCCTTCTCTCTTCCTCTGCTCTCCCCTAAATTTTCTCCCTCCCCTTCTTTCTTCCTCTCCTCCTTCCCACTTCCTTCCCCATTCCTTCCATTCCTCCTTCCCCATTCCTTCTCTCCTCCCTCCGCTTCTTGCTTCCTCTCCTCCCTCCCTTCTTCCTCCGTCTCTTCCTCTCTCCTCTCTTCCACTCCTCCTCCATCTCTTCCTCCCCATCTCTTCATCTCTCCCTTCCTCCTTGTCTCCTCCACCCTCTTCTTTCCCTCCTCCATATCGCTCCCGCCTCTTGCTCTTCCCTTCCTCCCCTCCCGCTCCTCGTCCTGATTCCCCATTCTTGTCCTCCCCTCACCCTTTCCCACTTGAAAATGGCTCTGTATGTTTAAGAAAAATTGGGTGGTTGCCCTTCAAAAAAATAAATTATAATAAAAATACTGAAATTTCTACTGAACTTGTTCTTGGAGAAAATGCATCGCTTGAATACGTATAAGTTTCACCCTAGCAAGTATTCAGCAATTCTGAATGGTGTCTTGTAAACAATCATGTCTGTATCATCGTCCTAATCCAGGGTTAAGTTTATTTTCCATTTGGTCATTAGTTTCTTCACAAACTGCTAATGTAATTCAAATTAGATGTAAAATTGATTGATCATTATTCTGCTTCCTGTAAATGGCTTTTGGTGCTGTCTCATGCTGGTGACAAATGATAGCATATTTAGCAAATGGGAAGCAGTAAGATTATGACACTGATGCATAATTATACGTCCCTTTGTTTGGAAACCTGATTATTTTTTTTAAACTGTCACTGTGTAAAAGCCTTGTTTCGGTGCAGCAGTCTGTTGTGACCAACTGCAGATCTTTTTTCTATTGTGGGTCTGCTTATATAATTATCAGAAATAGGAAATGTGAACGAGACCACAAACCTTTAAGGCTTACACTAGTAAATTATGTGAGTTCTATATGTTTAGCATAAGAAATGGTGTAAATAGTGAGTTACATAGAATTACATAGGATATACGGCACAGAAACAGGCCATTCGGCCCAACCAGTCAATACCGGCGTTTATGCTCCACACAAGCCTCCTCCTGTCTTTCCTCATCTAAATCCATCAGCATAATCCTCTATTCCCTTTTCCCTCATGCTTGTCTAGCCTCCCCTTAAATGCATCTATACTTTTCACTTCAACCAATCCCTGTGGTAGCAAGTTCCACATTCTCACCACTCTTTGGGTAAAGAAGTTTCTTCTCGATTCCCTATTGGATTTCTTGGTGACTATCTTATATTGATGGCCTCTAGTTATGCTCTTCCCCACAAGTGGAAACACCCTCTGTATCTATTCTATCAGAACCTTTCATAATTTTAAATATTAGGTCACCCCTCAGCCTTTTTTCAAGAGAAAAGAGACCCAGCCTGTTCATCCTTTCCTGATATGTATACCCTTGCATTTTTGGTATCATCCGTGTAAATCTTCTCTGCGCCCTCTCCAGTGCCTCTATATCCTTTTTATAACATGGCGACCAGAATTTTACGCAGTACTCTTAAGTGTGGTCTAACCAAGGTTTGATACAGGTTTAGCATAACTTCACTACTTTTCAATGCTATACCTCCTAGAAATAAACCCCAGTGTTTGGTTTGCTTTTTTATGGCCTTGCTAACCTGTGTTGCAACTTTGTGATTTGTGTATTTGTACCCCGAGATCCCTTTGTTCCTCTACCGCACCTAGACTCGCACCCTCCAAGTAAAAGGTGACCTCCCTATTCTTCCTACCAAAATGTAATACGTGACATTTATCTGTGTTGAACTTCATTTGCCAATAATATGCCCATTCTGCAAGTTTATTAATGTCCTTCTGTAATTTGTTGCAGTCCTCCTCAGTATTGACTAACCCTCCAATTTGGTGTCACCCACAAATTTAGAAATTGTGTTTTTGATTCCAAAGTCTAAATCATTGATGTAAATTGTGAATAGCAGTGGTCCTAGCACTAATCCTTGTGGAACACTGCTACCCACCTTCTGCCACTATGAATAGCTACCCTTTACTGCTACTCTCTGCTTTCTGTCCTGAAGCCAGCCAGCAATCCATTCTGCTATTTGTCCCCTGACTCTGCATTCTCTGACCTTGTTCATCAGTCTATTATGGGGTATCTTATCGAAGGCATTTTGAAAATCTAGATAAATTACATCTACTGCATTACCATTGTCTACTCTCTTACCTCTTCAAAAATTCAATAAGGTCGACCAAGCAAGACTTTCCCTTTTGAAATCCATGCTGACTATTCATTATCATATTTTTGGTTTCTAGATGTTCTTCTGTTTTCTTCTTTAGTAGGGATTCCATTATTTTTCCTACCACCGATGTTAAGCTGACTGGTCTATAATTCCCTGGACATGTTCTATCCCCCTTCTTAAATATAGGCATTACGTTAGCTATCCGCCAGTCCTCTGGCACTACACCTTTTTCTAACAAATTATTAAATATGCGTAGTAATGTTTCTGCCATCTCTTCCTTAGATTCTTTTAAAATGTGTGGATGTAATCCATCTGGACCAGGGGTTTTATCCTCTGAGTTTGATTAGTTTATTTAATACATCCCCTTTTTATTTTAAGTGCACTTATCTCATTGCTGATCTCATCATCCAATGTCATGTCCACCTGTTGTATCTCCCTGGTAAATACTGAAGCAAAATAATTTAATATTTCTGCCATCTCTATATTGTTACCTGTGGTATTGTCCTGTCTATCCCTTAATGGCCCTATTCCCATCCCAATCTTTTTTTTAATTGATGTGTCCATAAAATATTTAACTATTTTGTTTATGTTCCTTGATAATTTAATTTCATAGTTCCTCTTTGCCTCCCTAATTTCTTTTGACTTCTCTCCTAATCTTTTCGTATTCTCCCTTAACATGTACTCCCCTGCTGTCTATGTCTGCCTCTTTCCTTAACCTCAATTGTTCCCTTATGGCTTTATTCATCCATGGAGTCTCATTAGTGTTTAGTTTGTTTTCCTTTTAGCAGAATATATTTTTCCTGCACTCTGTTGAACACCGTTTTAAATGTTTCCCATTGCTGTTCTACATCGTTGTTTGCCAATATTGTTGCTCATTTTTTTCCCCAACTTCTATTCTCAGCCCCTCAAATATCAGCTTTTTTCCAATCTATTAACATCGTTTTCGTTATACTTGTGTCCTTCTAAATTATCATCTTAAAGCGTATTATATTATGGTAACTATTGCCGAGATGTTCCCCTATTTTTACTTCTCTTATTTGCTCTGGTTCATTCCTCATTACTAAATCCAATAGCAAATCCTACCTTGTTGGCCTTTTTACATATTGGGTTAGAAAGGAGTCCTGTACACATTGTAGGAACTACATTCCCTTATCCCCTTTACCTACCTCTTCTGTCCAATTAATATCGGGGTAGTTGAAATCCCCCATGATTATTCTATGTTTTTTACTCATTTCCCTAATTTGTCCACCTCCCTTCCACTATTAGGTGGTCTGTAGACTATGCCTATTAGTGTGATTGACCCTTTATTATCTTTTATCTCTATCCATATGGATTCTATTTTTGCCTTGTTGATATCTGCGTCATTTTTTTCTACTGCCATTATGTTATCCCTAATAAGTACAGCTGGGGCCTGATGAAAGGGAGGAACTGAAAGAAATCAGTATTTGTAGGGAAATGGTGTTAGGGAAATTGATGGGATTGAAGGCCGATAAATCCCCAGGGCCTGATTATCTACATCCTAGGGTACTTAAGGAAGTGGCCCTAGAAATAGTAGGTTCATTGCTGATCATCATCCAACATTCGATGGAATCTGGAATAGTACCCATGGATTGGAGGATAGCTAATGTTACCCCACGATTCAAAAAAGGTGGTAGAGAGAAAGCAGGGAATTACAGACCGGTAAGCCTGACATCGGTAGTGGGGAAAATGCTAGAGTCCATTATAAAAGATGTAATAGCAGAGCACTTGGAAAACAGTGACAGGATCGGACAAAGTCAACATGGAATTACAAAAGATAAATTGTGCTTGACTAATCTACTGGAATTTTTTGAGGATGTAACTGGTAAAATAGATAAGGGAGAACCAGTGGATGTGGTGTATTTGGACTTTCAGAAGGCTTTCGATAAGGTCCCGCAGAAGAGATTAGCGTGTAAAGTTAAGGCACATGGGATTGGGGGCAAGGTATTGACTTGGATAGAGAACTGGTTGGCAGACAGAAAGCAAAGAGTTGGAATAAATGGGTCGTTTTCCGAGTGGCAGGCAATGACTAGTGGGGTACCGCAGGGATCGGTCCTTGGACCCCAGCTATTCACAATATATATTAATGATCTAGACAAGGGAACTAGATGTAATATCTCCAAATTTGCAGATGACACAAAGCTGGGTGGGCGTGTGTGCTGTGAGGAGGATGCCGAGAAACTCCAGGATGATTTGGACAGGTTGGGTGATTGGGCAAAAGCATGGCAGATGCAGTATAACGTGGATAAATGTGAGGTTATCCACTTTGGTGGCAAAAACAGGAAGGTAGATTATTATCTGAATGGCAATAGATTGGGAGAAGGGAAAGTGCAATGAGACCTGGTTGTCCTTGTGCACCAGTCACTGAAGGTAAGCATGCAGGTGCAGCAGGCGGTTAAGGCGGCAAATGGTATGTTGGCCTTCGTAGCAAGAGGTTTTGAGTACAGGAACAAGGATGTCTTGCTGCAGTTGTACAGGGCCCTGGTGAGACCACATCTTGAGTATTGTGTGCAGTTTTGGTCACCTTATCTGAGGAAGGATGTTATTGCCATGGAAGGAGTTCAGCGAAGATTCACCAGGCTGATACCTGGGATGGCAGGAATGACGTATGAGGAGAGATTGGGACGGTTGGGCTTGTACTCGCTGGAGTTTAGAAGAATGAGAGGGGATCTTATTGAAACTTATAAAACTCTGACAAGACTGGACAGACTAGATGCAGCAAGGATGTTCTCGAAGGCGGGGGAGTCCAGAACCAGGGGTCACAGTCTAAGGATAAGGGGTAAGCCATTTAGGACAGAGATGAGGAGGAATTTCTTCACCCAGAGAGTGGTGAACCTGTGGAATTCTCTACCACAGAAGGCAGTAGAGGCCAATTCATTAAATATATTCAAGAAGGAGTTGGATATATTTCTTAAGGCTAAAGGGATCAAGGTGTATGGGGAGAAAGCAGGGACCGGGCACTGAAATTGAATGATCAGCCATGATCGCATTGAATGGCGGAGCAGGCTCGAGGGGCCGAATGGCCTACTCCTGCTCCTATCTTCTATGTTTACTCCACCTCTGCTTTTTCCCTCCCTATCTTTTATAAGTATGTTATACCCTGCAATGTTTACTTCCCAGTCCTGATTTTTCTTTAGCCATGGCTCAGTAATCCCGACTATGTCTGGTTCCTCGCAACGCATGATTGCCTCCAGCTCCCCTTTTTTATTACGGACACTGTGTGCATTGCTGGACAGACAGTTTAACTCATTTTTAATAGGATTTCCTCTCACTTTATGTTTAACCATCTTTTTTCACTCCTGTTCTATAACTCTCTTTATTCCATAACTGCCAGTCTGGGCCTGCAACAGGTGGTGAGAGAACCAACACGAGTGGAAAAACCTACTTGACCTCGTCTTCACCAATCTACCTGTCGCAGATGCATCTGTCCATGACAGTATTGGTAATGGTGACCACCGCACAATCATTGTGGAGACGAAGTCCCGTCTTCACACTGAGGACACCTGCCATCGTGTTGTGTGGCACTACCACTGTGATAAGTGGGATAGATTCAGCATCGATCTAGCAGCTCAAAACTGGGCATCCATGAGGCACTCTGGGCCATCAGCAGCAGCAGAATTGTATTCCACCACAATCTGCAACTTAATGGCTCGGCATATCCCTCACTCTACCATTATCATCAAGCCAGGGGACCAACCCTGGTTCAATAAGCAGTGTAGAAGAGCATGCCAGGAGCAGCACCAGGTGTATCTAAAAATGAGGTGCCAGCCTGGGGAAGCTGCAACACAGGACTACATGCATGCTAAAAGCAGAAGCAGCATGCTATAGACAGGGCTAAGCGATCCCACAATCAATGGATCAGATCAAAACTCTGCAGTCCTGCCACATCCAGTCGTGAATGGTGGTGGACCATTAAACAATTAACTGGAGGAGGAGGCTTCATGAATATCCCCATCCTCAATGATGGTGGAGCCCAACACGTGAGTGCAAAAGACAAGGCTGAAGCATTTGCAACCATCTTCAGCCAGAATTGCTGAGTGGATAATCCATATCGGCCTACTCCTGAGGTCCCCACCATCACAGAAGCCATTCTTCAGCCAATTCAATTCACTCCACATGATATCTAGAAACGGCTGAGCGCACTGGATACAGCAAAGGCTATGGGCCCCGACAATATCCCGGCTATCATACTGAAGACTTGTGCTCCAGAACTAGCCGCGCCTCTAGCCAAGCTGTTCCAGTACAGCTGCAACACTGGCATCTGTCTGACAATGTGGAAAACTGCCCAGGTATGTCCTGTCCATAAAAAGCAGGACAAATCCAACCTGGCCAATTACTGCCCCATCAGTCTACTCTCAATCATCAGCAAAGTGACGGCACTTACTGACCAATAACCTGCTCATAGATGCCCAGTTTGGGTTCCGCCAAAACCACTCGGCTCTCGACCTCATTACAGCCTTGGTCCAAACATGGACAAAGGAGTTGAATTCCAGAGGTGAGGTGAGAGTGACTGCCCTTGACATCAAGGCAGCATTTGACCGAGTGTGGCATCAAGGAGCCCCAGTAAAACTGAAGTCAATGGGAATCTGGGGGGAAAACACTGCACTGGCTGGAGTCATACCTAGCACAAAGGAAGATAGTTGTGGTGGTTGAAGGTCAATCATCACAGCCCCAGGACATCGCTGCAGGTGCTCCTCAGGGCAGTGACCTAGGCCCAACCATCTTCAGTTGCTTCATCAATGATCTTCCCTCCAACATAAGGTCAAAAATGGGGATGTTCACTGATGACTGCACAGTGTTCAGCGCCATTCACAACTCCTCCGATAATGAAGCAGTCCATGCCCGCATGCAACAAGACCTGGACGATGTTCAGGCTTGGGCTGATAAGTGGCAGGTAACATTCGCGCCACAGAAATGCCAGGCAATGACTATCTCCAACAAGCGAGACTCTAACCACCGCCCCTTGACATTCAATGGCATTACCATCGCCGAATTCCCCACCATCAACTTCCTGGGGGGTCACCATTGACCAGACACTTAACTGGACCAGCCACATAAATACTGTGGCAACATGAGCAGGTCAGAGGCTAGGTATTCTGCGGCAAGTGTCTCACCTCCTGACTCCCCAAAACCTTTCCACCATGTACAAGGCACAAGTCAGGAGTGTGATGGAATACTCTCCACTTGCCTGGATGAGTGCAGCTCCAACAACACTCAAGAAGCTCGAGTCCATCCAGGACAAAGCAGCCCGCTTAATTGGCACCCCATCCACCACCTTAAACATTCACTCCCTCTACCACTGGCATACCGTGGCTGCAGTGTGTGCCATCTACAAGATGCACTGCAGAAACTCGCTAAGGCTTCTTCGGCAGCATCTCCCAAACCCACGACCTCTTCCACCTAGAGGACAAGGGCAGCAGGCGCATGGGAACACCACCACCTCCACGTTCCCCTCCAAGTCACACACCATCCTGACTTAGAAGTATATCGCGGATCCTTCATCGTCGCTGGGTCAAAATCCTGGAACTCCCTCCCTAACAACACTGTGGGAGTACCTTCACCACATGGACTGCAGCAGTTCAAGAAGGCAGCTCACTACCACCTTCTCAAGGGCAATTAGGGATGGGCAATAAATGCTGGCCTTGCCAGCGACGCCCACATCCCATATACGAATAAAAGAAAAATTCCCTTGCCATCAATGTCCTCCCTAACTTTATTCTTTCCTAAACTCTCTTTTCCTGTTTTGTTCATATTTAGGCTGGTTATGTTTCTTGTAGATCCCTCCCCCCATCTTACTAGTTTAAAGCCTTTGCCACCTCTCTATTTACCCTTTCTGCTAGGACACTGGTCCCATCCCGGTTCAGGTGGAGCCCATCCCATCGGTACAGCTCCTTCCTGTACCAGTACTGGTGCCAGTGTCCCATGAAAAGGAACCCCTCTTTCCCACACCAGCCCTTTAGCCACGTGTTAATTTTCTTGATCTGTCTGCTTCCATGCCAATTTGCATGTGGCTCGAGCAATAATCCAGAGATTATTACCCTCGAGGTCCTGCTTTTTAATTTAGATCCTAACTCCTGATACTCTTTCAGCAGGATCTCCTCCCTGTTCCTACCTATGTAGTTTGTTCCAACGTGTACCACGCCAACTGGATTTACCCCCTCCCTTTCCTAGTTCCTCTCCAGCCACCGTGAGATATCCCTTACCCTGGCAACACACTCTTCGGGATTCTCGTTCTTGGCTGCAGAGGACGCTATATGCCCCCCTAATTATAGAGTCCCCCTATCACTACCACATTTCTAGTCTGCTCTCACCCCTCTTTGGACAGCCTTCTGAGCCATGGTGCCTTGGTCTGCATTGTGGCTGTCCTCCCTGCCGTCTTTCTCCTTGTCCTCACAGGTAGCAAGTACATCGTACCTGTTGGACAGGACCAGTGTCTACGGGACCTCTCCTAAATCCCCGCTACCCGTCTCCCTAACAGTCACTCCCTCCCTTTCCTGAACCTGTGCTTTCCTCTGGGGTGTGACTGCATTGTGGATAAAAACTCTCCTGAAATTCTTCCCCCTCCTTTATGTATAGATGTGTCTCCAACTCACACTCCAGCTCAATGACTCTGATCCGGAGAGGTTCGAGATGGAGACATCTCCTGCAGACGTGTTTGCTCGGGACAGTCTCACTGTCCACAAACTCCCACATACTGCAGTCCAAACACACAACCTGCCCTGCCATATCTTAGTCTAGCCTTATTTTATTTATTTAATTAGTTAAAGTCTTTATTCAACAATTATTTAAAGTTATATTAATTAGTTTAACTAGTTAGGCTATAAATTTAATATACTGTAGTATGTTATAATTTCCCGCTCCTAGCTTAACCCACTGTCTTAGTTTAGAGAGAAAAAAACCTTAATACTCACCAACCAATCACCTACCTGCTGTCCTGTGATGCCACACCTTGTTTTTTTTTTGAAAATCGTGGAAGGTTCTGCCGCTGCTGATATTACCTCCAATTAGTTAGGAGCAGAAATACATGTCTTTTCATAATAATGTATTTCCTCTCTGAGATAGGATGGCAGGAGCACACTAAATGGCTCTAACTAATGCAGTAGTACTTCACGTTTGCCCCAATTAGTGAAATAAAGTGTATTTTGTACATTTAACTCTAAGCACAAAATGGCTGAGAAATGCATGCTCGTACAAAAATTATATTCTGCACAATTGCAATGCTGAACAAAAAAAGAAAAACGGAATTTGTCTGTAACAAATTTTGATCAAAGTAAAAAAAAAAGGTATGTTTGCATTTGGCACAGAAATGAAACAGTCCTCAAAGGGTATGTTTTTTTTTAAGCTTTCAATACATCCGAGAGCATTTGAAGCTACATCTCGAAGGTCAGTTTATTCTTCGGCATCATATTTTTCTGTAATCTGAATGTAAGTAGTTATGTTTTTACAACAACAGATTTAAGTTACTTATAGCTGATTTAAAAAGAGAAAATGCGGGAAATGTACAGGTCAACCAGCACCTAAAAGAGAAAAATCAAGTTAAGGTTGCGGCTCATATGCTTCATCAGGACATTCATCTGTTTTTTTTCTGATGCATTTGTGCGTTCCTAGCCTTTTGCTGTTTCAGATTGAAGGTTTTCTTTTCATCTCAAAATGACTTACCTACTTTTTTTAAATAATTCAGTTTCACAAAAATGCTAAACATCTGAAAAAGTATTAACATCTTGGATTTGAGGTATTTTCGTTCAAATCATTTCATATAGGGTTCCCTTGAGATTCTGTAAAAACTGGGTTTTTAAAAAACAGTGCTAGAAACAATGCAGAAAGGCAGTTTGTAATCATGTAATATTTGAAGTGCAGTTTGTAATCATGTAATATTTGAAGTGCAGTTTGTAATCATGTAATATTTGAAGTGCAGTTTGTAATCATGTAATATTTGAAGTGCAGTTTGTAATCATGTCCAAGATTTTTCATGAGAAAGAGCTGCCTGTCACTTTTTATCAATTTGTGTGCTTTCATCACTGACAATAGTTCTTCTGTTCCCATTCTGCACTGTGTATCTCATTTTCCAATACATCTTCTACACTCTACTTTTGCAATTTGTGTCTCAAATTTAACTAAACAAATGGATCTTTGACAGTGCCTAATCATAGTAAGCATCTGCCCAACAGGAGCGTTTCTATAATGGAGAGAAATCATTCATCATCACTTGGGTACTTTTACATCTCTGATGGAGATACATGCCTCCAAAGTGGAAATAGTGGGGAGGCTGAACCCACTAGGAAAATCTAAGCGGGAGAGATTAGTAGACATCAAAACAGTCACCAAAGAATATTTAAGCGCATTTGAATTATTTGGCACTCAAGCAGAGAGAAAACTAGAACCTGATATTTGGCCTCCTCTTCACCAAGGAAGAGGATACTGCCATAGACATAGTAAAGTGGAGATACTTGATAGGATAAAAATTGATAGAGGAGGTATTAGAAAGGCTGGCTGTACTTAAAGTAGATAAATCACCAGGAGCGGATGGGATGCATCCTCGGATGATGAGGGAATTGAGGGAGGAAATAGCGGAGGTACTGGCCATAATGTTCCAATCCTCCTTCGATATGGGGGTGATGCCAGAGGACTGGAGAATTGCAAATGTTACACCATTGTTCAAAAAAGTGTGTAAAGATAAACCCAGCAACAACAGGCCAGTCAGTTTGACCTCGGTAGTGGGGAAGCTTTTAGAAACAGTAATCAGGGATAAAATTAACAGTTACTTAGACAAATGTGGATTAATTAAGGAAAACCTGCAAATCGTGTTTAATTAACTTGATTGAGTTCTTTGATGAGGTAACAGAGAGGGTTGATGAGGAGAATGCGGTTGACGTTGTGTACATGGATTCCCAAAAGACGTTTGATAAAGTGCCACATAATAGACTTGCCAGCAAAGTTGAAGCCCATGGAATAAAAGGGACAGTGGCAGCATAGATACGCAATTAGCTAAGTGATCGGAATCAGAGAGTAATGGTGAACTGCAAGATTAGAATCACAGGCTCACACACAGATTACCCAACAGGGCTTTAGAAGTTGTAAGGCTTTTATTAAAGAGCTACAGTTTTAAAGCATAATCAGTGTCATAAATCTCATCATCGAGAAACTCCCTATGAAATAACACTGGACGGCCAGCTGGTGGCGTCGTCCAAGGAGAATAAATACTCGGGCGTTGGCCCCAGCTTTCCAGGGACATTTTGTAAAGACGAGCTGGTGGATACAACTAGACCTCCATGTTCTGAAACAAGTTGATTAAAGCCTTGCTTTATGCTCAAACCAAGTGCGCAGTGAGTTTTATTACATCAATTTAATCAACTTGATATCGACTCCACGCTTTGGGTGATTTTGGGAACAGCCAGCTACGACTCGAACCGTAGAAGGGAACTCAGACAAGTAATCGATCCATTATGGAGAAACTACTCAGCCCCGCCCATCTTGACCTGGACCCGAATTCACTTACAGCTGCTAAGGTATGGAAACATTAGTATCGTACTTTCAGCAACTTCCTCAGGGTGTGTGGTGAAAATGTTCCTGATAAATTAGAAATACTTGCTAATTATGTATCCCTTCATGTGTTTGATTATATTGAAGACTGTGTAGACTATGACGCCGCTATCCAAATACTACAGCTATATGTCAAGTCCCCAAATGAAATTTTTTCCTCGGCATTTATTGGCCACAACTTGACAACAACCCGGGGAATCACTTGACGAATTCCTTGAGAAACTTCGCAGGCTCAGCAAGGATTGTAATCTTAAAGCTGTTGCAGCTGAGCAGTACCAGGAGTTGTTAATTCGTGATTCCTTTATTAATGGGATTGCGTCTCCCTTCATACGTCAGCGTCTGTTGGAGAATAAAACCCTCAAGTTACAGGCTGCCTATGACCAGGCATGTTCTCTGGACTTAGCAAAGAGGAATGCAGACACCTATCTTTTACCATGTGCACGGGCTGCTGCTATCTCTTTTAGTGACTCTTTCAATAGGCCTCGGGCGGAAGCCTTCATGGATGACGACTTCAACCTGGCTGATGACAACCCTAACCTAGAAACCTACACTGATGACGACCCCACCCTAGCGGCATCTTGGCAATCTGGAAGGAGGTGTTTCTTCTGTGGAGGAGCGTTCCATTTTAGGAAATTTTGTCCTGCTCGTAACACGACCTGCAATCATTGCAGCAAGAAAGGTCACTTTTCTAAGGTATGCCAGTCAAGAGTCGCTGTTAGTAAGAAAGGCCACTTTTCTAAGGTATACCGGTCGAGAGCTCCTGTTAGTTTTGCAGCTACTATCTATAAAATTGCTCCTCCCCCAAGAGCCACTACTAAGGTTACAGCTGCAATCTATAAAACTGCTCCTCCCCCAAGAACCACTACTAAGGTTACAGCTGTCAAGGGTAAAACTGCCCCTCCTCCCATCACAGCTGTTTTTCCCCAAGTTTGTCCCATGCAGCCACGAAGGTTTCGATAAATGGACATATTTTGAGTGCACTAATCGACTCATGCAGCTCTGACAGCTTCATTAGTGAGCGGGCTGTCAGTAAGTTAAAACTGCGTATTTACCCCTCGGACAGGGAAATTGCAATGGCTCTGATGACACTCGCCACCAATTCTTCCGGCTTTTGTCTTGTCAACCTTATTCTCAATGGCCGCACTTATTTCTCCACCCGGCTCAGGGTGCTCAAAAACCTATGCAGTGATGTGCCCCTGCGACAGGATTTCCAGAAACAACTCACTTTCAAGTTTGGATGGTCAAAGCCGGAGCTTATTATTTCCAACGTACCATTTTGTGCGCTTTCGGCGGCTTCGCTCGACGAGCCCTCCTTGTTTGCCAATCTTTCCCCCCCCGATGTAAGCCCATAGTCACTAAATCACGACGTTTCAGCCGAGATGATCGAGCCTTTATTGAGGCAGAAATCTCTCGCCTTATAGCCGGCGGTATCATTGAGCCATGTTCATCTTCCTGGCAGGCTCAAGTCGTCATTGTTAAAAATCCTCTGAAGCAACACAAGAAACGTCTTTGCATCGATTACTCGCAAACTATTAACCAGTATACCGACCTGGATGCCTACCCACGACCACGCATCGATGACATGGTCAATAACCTTGCTAACTACAAGGTATTTTCAACTTTTGATTTAAAGAGCGCATATCATTAAGTACCGTTAAACGACTCTGACAAAAATTATACGGCCTTTGAGGCCAACGGTCGGCTTTACCAGTTTTGTCGCCTTCCATTTGGGGTCACCAATGGGGTGGCCGTCTTTCAACGGGCAATGGATAGCCTAGTCAAACAGGAGAACTTAACGGACACTTTTCCATATCTAGATAATATCACCATTGCTGGTCATAACCAGAAGGAGCATGATGCCAATCTCCAGAAATTTTTTGCCGTTCTCCGTTTATTACGTCAATCAGATATTACATATGGTTTAAGCCGAGTATAATAGACATACAACCCGTGACAGTAGGAGCGATCTACGACTCCGGAATCGGAATGCCACGACCGGACGGACGGGGAGGCAGTACAGTGGTCTCAGATTGGGTGGATTCATGCAGTCTGCTGCAGTGGTCACTTCCGTTGGGTCATCTCTTAAGCTGTTGGAGGTGTTAGGCCGTCAGCCACCTCAGAGGCTAAACTTGACCAAGGTGTTAGACCGTAGCCACCTCGGGGAAGCCTTCGCCCCTGACTGCCTGATTTCCTCTCTCGGTCATCTATAGTTATTTTGGTGGGCTGGTAATCACCTGGAGTCAATCATTTGATCCCCCATCCTATTGTCCAATTGTGAAGCGGGAAGGCATCCCTCGCCGTCCCTTTCTGCGTGGCTGACGAGGCCTCCCTCTTATCTTTCGGAGGAATGTTTTATTACGTTTCTTCAAGGACATTTTATGACTTTTCGGCTCCATTTTTGTCTATTATCCCACCACCCTGTGATGTTTTGTATTTTACGATTCCCTTATCACTTCTATTTGTCTTATGATGCTTGATATTTGACCTTGCTGGCATTTATACTATCCGTTCCCGGCTGCATGTTGTCAGTCTCTGTTCTAAGAATTAAAACCCACCTTTGAATCTAACAGCTATTTCTTACAGAACGGTTATTTTTCAGACTGAAGGAAGGGATACAGTGGTGTTCTCCAGGGGTCGGTTCCAGGACCACTGCTTTCCTTGATATATATCAATGACTTGGACTTGGGTGTACAGGGCACCATTTCAAAATTTGCAGATGGCACAAAACTTGGAAGTATAGTGAACAGTGATTCATTAAAAAATGCAAAGAAACCTACCTGGAACATTGGAACAAAATAACCGAAAGCCAAAGCAGATTAGAATGTTACCGGGCCCTAAAAAGAGAATATAAACTGGCAGACTACCTCACGACCATCAGAGACACAAAACAGAGACAGACCCTCACCAGGTACAGACTAAGCAACCACCAACTGGAAATTGAAAAAGGCAGATACAAGAAATCCTGGCAGCCTAGAGAGAATAGAATATGCGATCAATGTCTGGCTGGCGAGGTTGAAACAGAAATGCATTTCCTCCTAAAATGCGAAAAATTCAACACATCAAGAAACATATTATTCAACAAGCTAAGCCAAACAACCCCAGATTTCAAGGAATTGGATGATCTGTCAAAATTGAGATTAGTCCTAGGAGAAGGAGACAGACCATACCTTGGGGCCAAATATGTAACAACATGTCACAACCTGAGGACTGTTTAAAATTAAGACTGTTTAAAATTAATATTGAACGTACCAAATGAAGTACAAAGACTGTTTAAAATTAATATTGTTTAAAAGTAATATTGTATGTACCCAACAAATGTCAAATCGATTGACACCTACAGAATGTTGGAAAACTGTACCTTTTTTGCTATGTAAGCTTTGGCAATATGGTTCTCTGTAAACTTTCATGCCAATAAAGCATTTTAATTGGAATTGGAATTGGAACAGTGAGGAGGATAGTGATCGATTTCAGGAAGACATAGACAGGCTGGTGAAATGGGTGGACATGTGACAGATGAAATTTAACGCAGAAAAGTGTGAAGTGATACATTTTGGCAGAAAGAATGAAGATGACATATAAACTAAATGGAACAATCCTGAAGGGTGTGCACAATTCGTTGAAGGTGGCAAGGCAGGTTGAGAAAGCAGATTAAAAGGCTTACGGGATTCTGGGCTTCATAAATAGAGGTACAAAGTACAAAAGTGTGGAAATTATGATGAACCTGTATAAAACACTCCCAATTGGAGTACTGTGTCCAATTCTGGGCCCCGCACTTTAGGAAGGATGTGAAGGCCTTAGAGAGGGTGCAGAAAAGATTTACAAGAATGATTCCAGGAATGAAGGACTTCAGTTACATTGATAGACTGGAGAAGCTGGGGTTGTTCTCCCTGGAGCAGAGAAGATTGAGAGGAGATTTGATCGAGGTGTTCAAAGTCATGAGGGGTCTGGACAGAGTAGATAGAGAGAAACTGTTCCCATTGGCAGAAGGGTCGAGAACCAGAGGGCACAGATTTAAGGTGATTGGCAAAAGAACTAAAGGCGACATAAGAAAAAAAATTTACGCTGCGAGTGGTTAATATCTGGAATGTACTGCCTTGAAAGGGTGGTGGAGGCAGATTCAATCACAGCTTTCAAAAGGGAGTTGGATTAGTATCTGAATTTAAAAAAATTGCAAGGCTACGGGGAAAGGGCGGGGGAGTGGGACTAGCTGAAGTGGTCTTGCAGAGAGCCGGCATGGGCCTGACTGGCCAAATGGCCTCCTTCTGTGCTGTATCATTCTATGATTCTATGATTGTGGATTGATTCAACAGTCCAATTGTTCCAGCAGTTTCAAAATCTTCAAGATTCAAAATAAGTGGGAGGGAAAGATTACTTAAGATTTAAAAAATCCTTGTAGAAAATACCGCCTTTGGACTTGCCTTCTAACAATATCAAATGGGATTAGAGAGCACTGAATTAATTAAAAAATATATCACATAACTTCATTGAGCAGTCCACATATTGCTGAATTGCTCCACGACCCCACTAAGTACTATTCCGCAGATGTATTGGCTTAGAGTTCCCTACATCAATCTATACTCTTGCATCTAAAGGAACACATAGGCTAGCTTCACTGCCTCTCTCGGCTAGCTCAAGAATGGCCCAGTGAAGACTATCCATTCCCTGCTTGGAGCAGCATGGCTGCGATCCGGAACTCTGCTGTGGGGTTGGGGACTCAAACCGCGCCCCGACAGTGTGTGGTGTAGTTGCATTGATGCTTAGAGCTGAATTGGGGAACAACAAGAATGGGGTACAGGGTTTGGAGCTTTGAGTGCGTGGATCTGGGACAACAGGAGTGGATGCTGCAGTCTAAAAGCATTGATGGGAAAAGATGGTTGTATGTACTCAGGAGGGAGGTGAAATGGAATGGGACAATTGAGGGAAAAGGATCTTGACGTGTGGGAGGATATTGGCAAGGTCTCTGATGTGATGGTGTTGGGGTTGGTTAGATAGCATTTTTTAGTGGGAAGAACTTGAAGAGTGAAGGGTGCAAGTTTGCATGAATTCCTCATACCTCTGTCCTGAGAAACTTTACCACAGTGCTTTCCCAGCACTAATTTGATAAATCTGTTTTTAGTTATTTCAAAGCAATTAGTGCTCTAATACTGTAATTTCCCAAGATAAGGAGTAGTATACAGCTGGCAAATACTATAATAGATTTAATATAGGAGCTGGGCAACGGCATTCTGGAAATCCTGATAGCCCAAAGGGGTCAAGATGTTTGCGAAGTGCCACTGGGGGGCTAAGAGACAACTTCTAAGATAAATGTTGTAGGATCAGACAGTTTAGGTTTTGTGCTTTTCATGCTGGACTTTTATGAAGGGCTTCTGGACGTACATTATAGGCCTCTGAATTCTGTCACAGGTAATCTTCGCTTGCCTGCAGGCAGGCTTCATGGTTGATGGAGGCCAGGGAGTTTGCTTTAAAAATATGAATTACCCTGATCTCTCAAAATCAGCAGAGGTCAAGGTAATTTGGGCTGAAATCTGTGATGGGCAGAAACACTGACCTGCTGAAAATGTACCTCGAAACCACGGAGGAGCAAAGGGATTTGTGTATCAGTGTACGCAAATCACAACCTAGTGCAGCGATACAAAGAGCAATCAAAAAGGCTAATGTAATGGTGGACTTTATCTCAAGGGAGCTGGAATACAAAAACGAGGAATTGATACTTCAGTTGTATACAGCCTTGGTCAGACCCCATGCGTTCAGTTTTTGGCACTGCACCCCAGGAAGAATATATTGACCTTCGAAGGGATACAGCATAGTTTCACCAGAATGCTAGCAGGGCTCAAAGGGTTGAATTATGAGGACAGATTGCATAAAGTTTGCTTTTATTCCTTTGCGATTAGATGGTTGAGGAGTGATCTAATCGAGGTATTTAAAACAATAAATGGATTCGATAGGGTAGGTATAGGGAAACTATTTCTCTGATGGGGGAATCGAGATAAAGGGGGAATAATAAAATTAGATCAAAGCCAGTTAGGGGTAAAATCAGGTAGGACATTTTGCACACAAAGGGCAGTGGAAATCTGGAATTCCCTCTTTCTCTTCCCCCGCCACCCAGAAGGCTGTGGATGCTGGATCAATTGAAAGTTTCAAGACTGAGATCGATAGATTTTTGTTAGGTAAGGGTACCAAGGAATGTGGGGCAAAGATGGGTAACTGGAGTTGAGATACACATCAGCCACAATCTAATTGAATGGCAGAACAGGCTCCAGGGGCTGAATGGCTTACTCCTGTTCCTATGTTACTACCTGGATTCCGCAACAGCGAAAATTCCAGAACTAGGTTTTCTTTCCCTATTGGATACTTGGAGTGCATTCAAACCCCAAGCAAAAGCAATTAATAGAATGTCAATCAATGTTTAAAAAAAATTAATATATGTTTAAGAATGGGCCAGAAAGCCAAAAGACCCAGTATAGACCTAAATGATCAAACTTTGCTTATGGCATAATGGTCCAGTGCTGCTCGGATATGTCATTTGTGGAACACAACTACTTGGAATTGGAGTGTGGGTTCGAAGAGTGGATTACTATTTGCTATGTTGCTCAAGTACCTTTGAAAATGCGTAACAAATTTCATGGATCTTTATTATCTTGGAGGTTTTATGTGTCTTTGGTTGCCTTTCTTGGGGGATTTATTACTTTGATGGATTCCCGGACAGCAAATTGTACACATTTTGTGGTGGGAATGGATTTGATTAGTCTTTTTTTATACTTAACATTACTTCATAGTTTATTTGGTCCTTGGGTATAAACTAAGGATTGTTTGTCATTGAGTGGGGACTAGAAAGTTGAGCAAACCAAAACTTTGCTAACTTATTTTAGTGATAACAGGAGGAACCACTTGGATCAAAGAGATATGGTAGTAAAGAAGTTACTCAAACTTGCGGTAGTCAAATCACTGGGATTTGATCATTTACATTCAAGGATCCCGAGGGTAAGTAAGGAAGTAATAGTGACATCTCTAATTTTCTTTGGAAAGAAGAATTGTGCCAGAGAAGACTGAACTAAGCCAGGAAATGATAGGCCATTTAGTCGAGCTTCAGTTATTAGTAAACTATCGCAATCTTTATTATGGGATGAAGTTACTGAGCAGTTGGAGAAACATGAAGTAATCCGAATCCATCAGTGTGGATGCTTAACCAATCTTATAGTATTTTTTTATGAAATAACAGCAAAGATTGATAAAGGAAATGCAGTATCTGTGGTTTATATGGATTTTCAAAAGCATTTAATAAAGCATCGAGTTAGAAACGTGGCAAAGATTGTCATTCGGAATTTAGGGAGATGTGGCTACATGGGTAGAGAGATACAGTAGTTGGAAGGAAGAAAGCAAACAATGAAGATAAAAATACATTTGTCAGATGTGGTGAGAGGTATTCCACAGGGGTCTGTGTTGGGGCTGCTCTTATCAAATATATAAATAAATGATATGGTCTTAAGAATTAAGAAACAATATCTGGCAAATTGTGATGACAGTTGTGAAAAACTGCAGGAGGATAGTTAGGCTACCAGGATGGGCAGATAGGTGGCCAGTTTTCTTAATCATTGCCTGTGTGTTTAAGTCTCTGTTTTTCTCCTCTCCAATTTTTTAATTTTCTCCTTTTGTCATAACACAATCATATTGCACAAAACGCATCCCCCACTTCAATGTTCTGAAATTCAAACACCATGATTTTTCTTCACCCATTCTACACTCCTAAAAATATCAGAAGAATTTACAAAATAAATTGCAAACTTCCAGTTTTTCCTCCCTCCCTCCTTTCACGAGCAACATGATAGATTTCTGAACATCCTGATTTCTTGGCACATTGTCCCCACTACATGATTACCACCAGATCAGCGGATTCCTTAATTTGGGGTTTGATCAAAAACTGCAGCATAAAGGAGCATATGTACAGGAATTCACTTTGTGTATTACAACAGCCTCACACAAGCCTACATACTGTAAAACAATTTTGCTACTAATTTGAGAGTTGGGAGCACAATGCCAACATAACCTGTGTTTGTGCTACTCTTATGAATTTATATTGTTGTGTTGCAGGGGAGGCTCATATCTCTGGCTTTGCTGTAAGTGGAAGAAACTCTTGCTATTGGGATTCTTAATTTTGATGAGCTTATCTGCCAATTTGCCATGACCAATGCCACAGGCGATTCACCAGTGTACATATTTATGTATATAGAAAGTTGGGTTTAGTCAGCAGTTTTGGTCAAGATTAATGGAGAATAAATCTAATTCATCGAAATAGTCACTAAGGTGTAGAATGTGTTTAGTTTTGTATGGTAGAATTGTTTTAATAGGTATATTTCGTCGATCAATGGGTCAGTATTTAAAACAGGGCTGCTTAATTGCTTGTTTTGTACATGAATTGCAACTCTCTGGATTATTTTTGTGCAAGTCTTTCATAAATTATTTTTGTTTTTGTAACTAAGACTCTGACTGTAATGCAGTAAATCTGTTCTCCTCTTCAGACCATTCTTAATCATCTAATGCTACAAGCTTGTGTCAAAATAAAAGCACATTCACAACAAACATGACTGGATCTTGTAAAGGTTAAGTAATTGACAAGTAATTCTTCCCTATTGTGTGGCAGGTGTGATCTTATACATTCTTTATTGATTTTTCATTTACACCCTCTAGCTCTTGATGAGGCAGTTTGAGTTTCAACCTATACTGTGCATGTTAATTTCAGGTTTTTTCCAAAGGCTTTTCTACAGAACCAGAGTGAGCCAAACCTATAACTTCATTCTGTGTCATATACACATTAGCATGTCTTTGTTTAATAATTCACCAATCATCGGAGAGGTTTTCTTTGGGTACCTGCTGTTGTCTTTTCAAAGTTCAGACAGGTACGTGTACCATTCTTTATAAGTTTGTGAAGTTTGATTATCAATGTATTTGTCGTGCAGGTCGTCTTAGCATTTTTAAGTTTCTCACCTCAGTCTACAATTGGAACCCAGATTAGTTTAGTAAAGTCTTTTCTTGAAGTATTAAAATGCATCATTTTCATTGAAAAATATTTAGCAAACTTTTTCCCCCCCTATTTTTTCCAATGTATAATTCAGCGGTATAACTGGCATTGTAAAACATGCTTTTGGTATTACAGTGAGAGTGATGTGCAGGCCTTTTGGCTGTTCTGGCTCTCCCAAACAGCAATTCACTCCCTTCCTCCTTCACTCTCATTTCTCAAGCTGCCTGACCCACCGATGCTGACTTCTGTTATAGTGTAGTTCCACATGTGTAAGTAGCCCTCTGATGCTGTGCACAAGAGGCTATTCTTCATGTATGAAACCACACAATGAATGGTGAGATAGCTCAGCCAAGGTTGAGTCTTTATCACCCAAACTCTACATATATACTCTTCCTCTAGATGGCAAACATGATTTTGAACTTTGCTTCTCTTTTTTTTAAAAATAAACCCCATCCTGTCACAGGAACACTGGGGCTAGTCATAATGCCTTGTAGCTGTGCCAGTTGATACCAACTAGAAAGAATATAAGAAAATTTAAAAGGAGCTAAAAGAGTAAGGAGAGGGGCAAAGAAAGACTGAGAGAAAAGCACAACAGCAGAGGATAAGCATAACAGCGCAAAAAATAGTCATGTAACAGTGAGGCAGTTAGAGAAGAGGTGAAAATGTAAAAGATCATTAAAAAAAATCATAATCAATGTTATTGTCATTGTTAGTGCACAAGTACAGTACAACGAAATGTAGGCTTGCAGCTACCGAGAGTGTACATTTAGATTAAGACATTTAAACATTCAACATTCATTTGGCTTGTAATACATTAACATAAACATAACCATAATAAAGTGCATTGGCAGATGTGCAGGCTTTAGAGTTTATTTGTGGAGTTCAGTAGGATGACAGCCCTGGGAAAGAAGCTGTTCCTAAATCTGGTCGTTCGGGTGCGAATGCATCTGTAGCGTCTCCCAGATGGCAGGAGGGCGAACAGACTGTGGCTGGGGTGGGTAGGGTCTTTGATGATGGTCAGTGACCTCCGTAAACAGCGTTTCTGGTATATGTGCTCTATGGTCAGTAGCCGGGTGCCGGTAATGCGTTGGGCAGTTTTGACTACCCGCTGCAGGGCTTTCCGGTCATAGGAGCTACAGCTGCCATACCATACTGTGATACAGTTCGTCAGGATGCTCTCTATTGTGCAGCGGTAAAAGTTAGAGAGGATCAGGGGTGACAGGTTACATCCCTTCAGCCTCCTTAGGAAATATAGGCGCTGCTGGGCCGCCTTCACCAGAGAGGAGGTATTGAGGGACCAGGAGAGGTCTTCCGTGATGTGGACTCCGAGGAACTTAAAGCTGTCCACCCTTTCCACCACAGCCCCATGGATGTGGATGGGGGTGTGACTTCCGCCTTTAGACTTCCTGAAGTCCACAATGATTTCCTTGGTTTTCTTGATGTTAAGGGCCAGGTTGTTATCGGTGCACCACTTCACGAGATGCTGGACCTCCTCCCTGTCAAAGTAAACTTAATGACTTTGATATAAATAAGACGTTCTGGACAGGTTAAAATGGCTCAAAACAAACAGATCTTCAGGAGTAGATGATGTTTATCTCAGAGTGCTGAAAGAGATTAGGGAGGAGACTTGAGGAATTGACATGCATGAGGAAGCCACTGGACATTGGGGAAGTACCACCAGATTGGAAACAGCCAACAAGGTTTCCCTTAGTCCTAAAGGTTGTTAAAACAGACACGGGCAACTGCCGATCCATCAGTCCCACCTCCATTCTGTGCAGAATAATAGAATCTATCACCAGGAGTAAACTTGAGTATCTGTATAATAATAACACAGTACAGGTAGACTACCCTTTATCCGAACTTCCGAAAACCGAAACCCTCTAAAAACCGAAGGTTTTTTCGGTCAGCGTAAGTCGTGCGCACGACATGACCAGAGTGGCGCATGACTTACGCTGAGCAGAGGGTCAGCGTAAGTCGTGCGCACGACCACCCGCCGACCCCCCCGCAGAACCACCTGACTCTCTTCCAAAGGCTCGAAAGCAACGAGAGCTCTGAGACCGCGGCGGTGCCGGCCCCTGTTCCGACCGAGCACGACGACCTGTTGGTGGAAATGCGGAACTTCATTGCATTCCAAGCTAGCAGCGACGGACAAGCCACGACTGCGGACCCCCCCGCCGACCCCGACCCCCGCCGACCACCCCCGCCGACCCACCTTCCGAAATTTTCCGAAAACCGAAACACGGCTGGTCCCGAGGTTTTCGGATAAAGGATAGTCTACCTGTAGCTAACATGGATTCAGAAGGGGACGATCATACCTGACCAATCTCTTTGACCTCTCTGAAGTAACATTCCAAGTGGACTGTGGGATACTGTATGACATAGTGTACCTAAATTTCCAGTGGAATTTATCAAAGTCCCCCATGAAAGGCTATTTGGAAAGCTCAAACTGCAGGGATTCAAGGTAAACCCTGGGATACTGATTTGAAATATAGAAAGCTATGCATGCTCATTAGATGAATTATAGCCGGGTGGAGGGAAGTACTCAGTGGGGTATCCCCGGGCTTGGTATGAGAACTACTGCTTCTCATTTACATAAATGACTTGGACTCAAACTCAATGCAATGTGGTCAAATTTGCTGACGATGCCAAACTGGGAGGGGCAGTGCAATTGGAGGAAGCAACTCAAAAATTACACTGTGTGGACAAACTAACTATGTTCGGAGACCAATGCCAGATGAAATTTTACACAGGCATGTGCAGATAACACAAGTAGGAAGGAAAAATAAGCAACACGCGTACACCGTAAATGGTGTTGAAATAACCTAGGCTGAAAGAGAGAGAGATCTCTGAGGCTTAGCAGACCTTTCTGCTTGATGCAGAGCAGCAATCAAAGCCAACAGAATGTTTGTTGAACTACATAGCCAAAACAGTAGAAAATAAGTCAGAGGAAGTTGCGATCAAACTGTACAGTGCTCTCGTCAGATCACATTCAATCCAGCATTCAGTTCTGGGCACCAAGACAGAACAGAAGGGAGACATTCAAGCACTGGAGGCAGAGAAGAACCACGAGGCTGACCCCTGGTCTCGGGTCTCGAAAGACTGGCGAGACGAAACATAGAAACATAGAAACATAGAAGCTAGGAGCAGGAGTAGGCCATTCAGCCCCTCGAGCCTGCTCTGCCATTCAATGAGATCATGGCTGATCATCCAAACTCAGTACCCTGTCCCTGCCTTCTCCCCATATCCCTTGATCCCTTTAGCCTTAAGAAATATATCTGACTCCTTGAATATATTTAATGAATTGGCCTCAACTGCCTTCTGTGGTAGAGAATTCCACAGGTTCACCACTCTCTGGGTGAAGAAATTTCTCCTCATCTCGAGAGATTTTCAGCCTGGAAAGGAGACGTCTGAGAGGTAATCTTAGGAAGGGATACAAGAAAGAAAGAACAAACTTGCATTTATATAGTACCTTTCACATCCTCAAGATGTGTTATAACCAGTGGATTACTTTTGATGTTAGTTGCTGTTGTTTTGTAGGCAAATATGACAGCCAATTTGCACACAGCAAGGTCCCACCTAAAATAGTAAATGGTATTGAACGGGTAGATGTGGAATATTATTTTAAATGAAATTGTGAGAGTAGGATGAGATTCAAAATAATAAAAGGTAACTTTAGGCCTGATATCAGGAAGTTCATCTTCATGCAGAGTGATCAACAGTTGGAGTGAACTTTCCAACAGAGTACAGTTGGTAAAAACCCTTGTGCATTTAACAAAGAGTTGGATACTGCAATGGGAGCACTGGACGGTGCTTCTGGATAGATGAACTAATATGATCTTGCTCATCCATAATGATCTTGTGCTCTAACCAGGGACTGAGCCTGGATTTTTGGTTTGTATGATTGAGTACCCATGGTACAATGATTTTACTTTAATAGTTAGGTTTGTATCTACAAAAGTGTACTTTGTTCAGAAGACATTAAGACTGATTTTGGTTTAAAGTGAGTCACAATAACTACTCAGAAGAGAATTTTAAATGGGAATGGCTTTGAATTAACTGACTCTGAAAAAAGAACGATCTATCCGTAAGAGACTCTTTGTAGACTTTGTGAACGGTCTGGTTAGGCATCAGATAGGTAGCAGGATACAATGCTTTCATTTTAAAAATAGCATTGTGCTATAGAAAGACCTAAGAAATAAATGATGCAAGCAATATGGGTTTTGCATTTTAAAGTAAGAAATAATTTGATTAGTATGAATGTGCTTTCATGAATTTAAACATTCTAAATAGATTTTGGGGTGGGGGGGGAATTGTGATTGTTACCTGCTTGGTTGCCTGAAAATTTTGGACCTGACACTCTAATTACAACAACAACAACTACTACTTGTATTTATATAGCGCCTTTAACGTAGTAAAATGTCCCAGGGCGCTTCACAAGAGTGTAATCAGACAAAATTTGATGCTGAGCTACATAAGGAGCTATTAGGGCAGATGATCAAAAGCTTAGTCAGAGGTAGGTTTTAAGGAGCACCTTAAAGGAGGAGAGGTTTAGGGAGGGAATTCCAGAGCTTTAGGGCATAGGCAGCTGAAGGCACGGCCACCAATGGTGGAGCGACTAAAATAGGGAAATGTCCAAGAGGCCAGAATTGGAGGAGTACAGATATCTCTGAGGGGTTTAGGACTGGAGGCAGTTGCAGGACTGGAGGAGGTTACAGAATTAGGGAGGGGTGAGGCCACGGTGCGATTTGAAAACTGGGTTGAGAATTTTAAAATTGAGGTGTTGTTGGACCAGGAGCCAATGTAGGTCAGCGAGCACAAGGTGATGGGTGAGTGGTTCTTGGTGTGAGTTAGGACACGGGCAACTGAATTTTGATGAGTTCAAGTTTATGGAGTGCGTTGGAATAGTCTAGAGGTAACAAAGGCATGGATGAGAGATTCAGCAGCAGATGAGCTGACACAGGCTGAGTCGGGCGATATTATGGAGGTGGAAGTAAGTGGTCTTGGTGCTGGCACGGATATGTGGTCAGACGCTCCTCTCGAGGCGTCAAACACAACACCAAGGTTGTGAATGGTCTGGTTAGCCATCAGATAGTTGCCAAGGAGAGGAATGGAGTCAGTGGCTAGGGAATGGAGTTTGTGGCGGGGCAGTGGTGTGACAATTTAGAGACAGTAGAGGGGTCGAGAGAGGTGGTGGTGAGGTAGACTGATCAACCTCCATTGCCTCCAGTCCAGATCGAAGGTCGTCCCATCCTCTGTCGTCGAATTACAGTATGCAGAAGACGCTTGCGTCTGCGCTCACTCGGAGGTCGAACTCCAAACCATCGTCAACACCTTCACCGAAGGGTACGAGAGCATGGGCCTTGCACGAAACATCTGTAAGACAAAGATCCTCTACCAACCTGCCCCCACCACACAGTACTGTCCCCGATTATCAAAATCCACGACAAGGCCTTGGACAACGTAGACCACTTTCCATACCTCGGGAGCCTACTGTCAATAGGGCAGATGACGAAGTCCAACACCGCCTTCAGTGTGCCAGTGCAGCCTTCGGTCGCCTGAGGAAGAGAGTGTTTGAAGACCAGGACCTCAAACACGGCACTAAGCTCATGGTCTACAGGGCAGCAGTGATACCTGCCCTGCTGTATGCCTCAGAGACATGGACCATGTACAGCAGGCACCTCAAAGCACTGGAGAGGTACCACCAACGCTGCCTCCGCAAGATCCTGCAAATCCATTGGCAGGATAGGCGCACCAACGTCAGGCCAACATCCCCAGCATCGAAGCTTTGACCACGCTTGATCAGCTCCGATGGACGGGTCACATTGTCCGCATGCCCAATACGAGACTTCCAAAACAAGCGCTCTACTCGGAGCTCTGGCACAGCAAGAGAGCCCCAGGTGGGCAGAGGAAACACTTCAAGGACACCCTCAAAGCCTCCTTGGAAAAAGTGTAACATCCCCACCGACACCTGGGAATCCCTGGCCCAAGACCGCACAAAGTGGAGGAGAAGCATCCGGGAAGGCGCCGAACACCTCGAGTCTCTTTGCTGGGAGCAAGTGGAAGCCAAGCGCAGGCAGCACAAGGAGTGCACGTCAACCCAAGCACCCCACCCACCCGCCCCTTCAACCACGGTCTGCCCCACCTGTGACAGAGATTGTAGGTCCCGCATTGGACTCATCAGTCACCTGCGAACTCATTTTTAATGTGGAAGCAAGTCATCCTCGGTTCCAAGGGACTGCCTAAGAAAAGGAGGTGAGGTAGTGCTGGGTGTCACCAGCGTACATGTCGAAACTGATGCTGTGTTTTCGGATGATATCAGTCACATAGCATGTCATTTGTGACTTTGATATGGGCCGTTTCAGTATTGTGGCAGGGGCGGAAACCCGATTTGGGTGATTCAAATGTGGAGTTACATTGTAATTACATTGCAACAGTCCATTAGCCTCAATCTTCCAGACAAGTGGTATGCCTCAAAACCATTTTGGTGAAGTCTTCTATTGTTCAGTTAAAAAGTTATTTTTGTCAATATGTTGCATGGACAATTTTTCTCTTCAAAGTATTTAAAATATATAATCCATAAAGTATTATTGAACTGTTTGTACTCTCAGTTCACGGTCTGACTTTTCCTGTATTCTCTGGACTAAATGGCAATTTTTATTTTTCTATTATTTTCCTATATGCATAGTATGAGTGACAATGCACTAAGTAAAGAATGTAAACAGTGACTTTGCTGTTTTTATGATATAAACTTGGATTAAAATCTTTATAATTTACTCTCCCTGCAAGGCCCCTCATTTTGCTGCCAATTACCATGCTGCTTCTTTCAGACAGCATGACTGGGCCACAATCTTTGCTCACCAGAAGAGACTGATTTGTCATGTTCTTTCACTCACTTTTTTTGTGTTGCACTTTTTGCTTGTTTTGTTTGTGTACTCCCTGAGATGAGAAGGATAAAATTCACAGGCAGCTCCAGGATAAGACACACAAGCTCCATAAACAATGGAGGCAGATGGCAGGTGCGTTTTGGATGTTTCTGATTGGATGGCACATTCAGCTACTTTTTAAACCATTGGAATCTCCTTCACCAATCACAGAAATCACAGAAACCCCACCGTGCAGATAGAGGCCATTTCGGCCCATCGAGCCTGCACCGACACATATCCCACCCGATCCCCGTAACCCCTACACCAACACATCCCACCCTATCCCTGTAACCCCACGTATTTAATCCCCCTCCCACCCAAAAAAAAAAAACTGCTTATTCAAAAAAGATATTTTTCACATTGGTCATGTTTTATTTTGGAAATGGGTGTGTGAAATAGGGCAAGGATGGCACACTAATGTGTGGTGGCAGAGTTCCCTCAACTCCCTACCGTGGAAATGTTGAGTTAAAATCCACGCTTAAATGTACAAAGATTTTTGAAGAACTGTTCAACTTGACCCAGTCTTAATTTATTAACCCTGGAATTTAATTCTTCATGCCAACCAAAAGCAATAAAGTAATGACAAGCGAAGAAGTGGGAAATCATAATCATAATCAACTTTATTGTCCTTGTTAGTGCACAAGTGCAGTACAATGAAATGTCGGCTTGCGGCCCCCGAGAGTGTACATTTAGATTAAGACATTTAAACATTCAACATTCATTTGGCTTGTAATACATTAACATAAACATAACCATAATAAAGTGCATTGGCAGATGTGCAGGCTTTAGAGTTTATTTGTGGAGTTCAGTAGGATGACAGCCCTGGGAAAGAAGCTGTTCCTAAATCTGGTCGTTCGGGTGCGAATGCATCTAGCGTCTCCCAGATGGCAGGAGGGCGAACAGACTGTGGCTGGGGTGGGTAGGGTCTTTGATGATGGTCCGTGACCTCCGTAAACAGCGTTTCTGGTATATGTGCTCTATGGTCGGTAGCCGGGTGCCGGTAATGCGTTGAGCAGTTTTGACTACCCGCTGCAGGGCTTTCCGGTCATAGTAGCTACAGCTGCCATACCATACTGTGATACAGTTCGTCAGGATGCTCTCTATTGTGCAGCGGTAAAAGTTAGAGAGGATCAGGGGTGACAGGTTACATCCCTTCAGCCTCCTTAGGAAATATAGGCGCTGCTGGGCCTTCTTCACCAGAGAGGAGGTATTGAGGGACCAGGAGAGGTCTTCCGTGATGTGGACTCCGAGGAACTTAAAGCTGTCCACCCTTTCCACCACAGCCCCATGGATGTGGATGGGGGTGTGACTTCCACCTTTAGACTTCCTGAAGTCCACAATGATTTCTTTGGTTTTCTTGATGTTAAAGGCCAGGTTGTTATCGGCGCACCACTTCACGAGATGCTGGACCTCCTCCCTGTAGGCTGACTCATCGTTGTTGGTGATCTGGCCTACTACCGTGGTATCATCCGCAAACATGATGCAACACACCACTACAGCTTGAGATCACAACTTTTTACTTGCTTCACATAATTGTTTATTGGCACATCTGCCAATGCACTTTATTATGGTTATGTTTATGTTAATGTATTACAAGCCAAATGTATGTTGAATGTTTAAATGTCTTAATCTAAATGTACACTCTCGGGAGCCGCAAGCCTACATTTCGTTGTACTGCACTTGTGCACTAACGATGACAATAAAAGTTGATTTGATTTGTTTCTGCAACAGCTATATTTTCAGTGAAATTGATATATCTCTGCAATGCAGTATATACTGCATTAATCTCTTATTTCATGTCTGCGGGGCTTTTTCTATTTTTGGTGGCTTTTGTCAAAGGTTTGAGTGTAGGATAATCGGGAATTGAGAAGATCAATCACTCTAGCAGTGTACCACAGCCCGTGTTTCTCCTGAATTTCCTATTAGATTTATTAGTGAAAATTTTATATTTGTGACTCCTCATTCTGGTCTCGCCTGCAAATGGATATACCTTCTCTACATCTACCCTATCAAACCCTTCCATAAGACCTATATCAGGTCACCTTTCAGTTTTCCCTTTTCTAGTTCAATCTTTCCCGATAGGTAGAACCTCTCAATTCGGTTATCATTTGAGTAAATCGTTTTTGCACCTTCTCCAGTGCGCGCCTCTCATTTTTATAATAATGAGACAACAGTTTTCCTCAAATGTGAGATATTTGCCTATTTTTGTTTGTTCTTTGGACATGTTACTTTATTTTGTGTGTAACATGTTTTACTTGATTGGCTTAATTATATAACAAACATTTTCAAGGTGGTGGTTAAAATCTGTAATGCAGTAGTAATACCAAAGCCATGTGATTTTTAGGCTATTTCCTAAACGAGTTTGGCGTTCAGCCAGCACGAAGTGAAACTCAACACAGGCTCTTGAAGTAGTTTGGGAATCTCTTCAGTTTAAAATGGATGCAAATCTTGTTATCCAGTACTTTTGCACTAGAATCAACGAAAGTCACATTTTATTTTCTTTCCCAATTATTTTGTTTTGTAAATGATCAACAGTTAGTGTACATGGTGCAATAAATACTGTATATATGTCTTGTTAAATTGTAGATATGCATTATGTATGGCACAGTTTGGCAGCTGTTACAGGATGAATATTTTACATCAGTCTTTACAGTAGAAGACACTAAGAATATCCCAACACTGGACAAACAGGGGGCTAAAGGGGGGGAGGAGCTAAACACGATCAAAATCACTAAGGAAGTGGTACTCGGTAAAATAATGGGACTCAAGGCGGATAAATCACCTGGACCTGATGGCTTACATCCTAGGGTCTTGAGGGAAGTGACGGTAGGGATTGTGGATGCATTGGTAATAATTTTCCAAAACTCCCTGGACTCGGCAAAGGTCCCGGCAGACTGGAAAACTGCTAATGTAACACCCTTATTTAAAAAGGGCAGTAGACAGAAGGCTGGCAACTATAGACCGGTTAGCCTAACATCTGTGGTAGGTAAAATTTTGGAGTCCATTATTAAGGAGACAGTAACCGGACATTTGGATAATCATCATTTAATAGGGCAAAGTCAGCATGGTTTTATGAAGGGGAAGTCATGTTTGACAAATTTGCTGGAGTTCTTTGAGGAAGTAACATATAGGGTGGATAAAGGGGAACCAGTGGACGTAGTGTATTTAGACTTCCAAAAGGCATTTGACAAGGTGCCACACAAAAGATTATTGCTTAAGATAAAAAATCACGGGATTGGGGGTAATATTCTGGCATGGATAGAGGATTGGCTATCTAACAGAAGGCAGAGAGTTGGGATAAATGGTTCATTCTCAGACTGGCAATCAGTAACTAGTGGTGTTCCGCAGGGGTCAGTGCTGGGTCCCCAACTCTTTACAATCTATATTAACGATTTGGAGGAGGGGACCGAGTGTAACATATCAAAGTTTGCAGATGATACTAAGATGGGAGGGAAAGTAGTGAGTGAGGAGGACATAAAAAACCTGCAAGGGGACATCGACAGGCTAAGTAAGTGGGCAGAGATTTGGCAGATGGAATACAATACTGGAAAGTGTGAGGTTATGCACTTTGGCAGGAAAAATCGTAGAGCAAGTTATTATCTTAATGGCAAGAAACTGGAAAGTATTGAAGTACAAAGGGATCTGGGGGTCCTGGTGCACGAAACTCAAAAGGTTAGTATGCAGGTGCAGCAAGTGATTAAGAAGGCCAATGGAATGTTGGCTTTCATTGCTAGGGGGATAGAATATAAAAATAGGGAGGTATTGCTTCAGTTGTACAAGGTATTGGTGAGACCGCACCTGGAATACTGCGTACAGTTTTGGTGTCCATACTTAAGAAAGGACATACTTGCTCTCGAGTCAGTACAAAGAAGGTTCACTCGGTTAATCCCGGGGATGAGGGGATGGACATATGAGGAGAGGTTGAGTAGATTGGGACTCTGCTCATTGGAGTTCAGAAGAATGAGAGGCGATCTTACTGAAACATAGAAGATTGTGAAGGGGTTGGATCGGGTGGATGCGGGGAAGATGTTCCCGATGATGGGTGAAACTAGAACTAGGGGGCATAGTCTTAGAATAAGGGGCTGCTCTTTCAAAACTGAGATGAGGAGGAACTACTTCACTCAGGGTGGTAGGCCCATGGAATATGCTGCCCCAAAAAGCTGTAGAAGCTACATCATTATTTCTGTTTTAAATTTATGTAGACAGTGTGGTAAACCACTGTTATAGTTATCACTGTATATTGTTCTCACTGTTCTCACTGTCACATCACTACACGAGGTCGCCTCTTGTCGCACTGTTATACCTGGGCTGACCACCTCCGACTCCGCCCATTACCTGCCCAGGTATAAAGGTAGCTGACTGGCTAGTATTCCTCCCTGTTGGATCGGATCACCCACGAGGGTGGGCTCTGTTATTTAGCCAATAAAAACCTTCAGTTACGTTCTTAACTCGTCGCCTTTTATTGGACTAATTGATAGGCATATCAGACAGTTTCCTAGAAGTAAAGGGAATTAAGGGTTACGGGGAGCGGGCAGGAATTTGGACATGAGTCTAGGTTCGGATCGGTCATGGCCCTGTGGGTAGCGGAGCGGGCCCAGGGGCCGTGTAGCCTGATCCTGCTCCTATTTTGTGTGTCTAATTCTGTTAGATTCAGGAGATGGTTCTGTGATAGTGGATTGGCGGTTAGGATCAGATCAGCCATGATCTTATTGAATGGCGGAGCAGGCTCAAGGGGCCGATTGGCCTACTCCTGCTCCTGTTTCTTATGTTCTTATGTAGTTAGCAATAATACTGTTTTTTCCGAGTATTGGAGAGAGGGGGCCTGAGCTTCACCAATGATGCATTAGTTGTTTAACTCCGCACCCCCCCCCCCCCCCCCCCCCCAGTTCCTTTATTTTATTTTTACTTGGTTGGGTTATCTGAGGACATTCTGCTGTTTAAAAAAATGAAATGGACAAATGGCCTCAAATACACTCCCACTTTCTCCCATTCATAAAACCTCTGGCTCTCACGCACCACTTCCAGTCAGAGAACAGGTGGGTGCTCTTCGGCTGGCTGCCAAGAACTGCATCAGCAGTTTGGTGAGGACACCATATCTGACTCATTCATTCTTCTCTTTTCCCCTTTCCCCCCCCCGCCCCCCCCCCCCCACACACACACACACACACCTATCTCAGATTACAAAAGTAAGTGCACCAGTGATATTAGGCACTGCCACTGTGCCACTTTATTTAATATCAGTGTTTGTACTGTTTTTTGCAGTGTTGTTAACAGAAAACTACATTAGAAACTGCCAAGGAACAGAGAGCAACTCTTAAGGTTTCTCCTACTTCAGCTGCATTAAAAATGTGACAGTTTCCTTTGCCCTGAATCATCTTTCACTTTGGTCAAGTAGGGTTAATAATCCTAATGGTTAGATCAATGATTTTGCAAATCTAAACTAGCAGACCACTTTAATTATAGGGAGAGTAATGTAATCAAGCAATCTGCATATAACTGGTTCACCTATGTATACAGTTCATGGTCATGGTAGCACCTTTTACTGCAGTACGCAGAAAGCTTCCTGGGGACTGAAGCAGTTCTTTTGGCAAAGTCTGATGATTGACACTTTGAATAGACTTTTGGAGTGTAGTGGAGGCAAAAAATCTTGGTGTCATTTAGCACGCAGCGGATGCTGTTGGGGAGGAAGGGATTGCAGGTTTAACTAGATGAACTGTTATGGGCCAGAGTGGCTTTCTTCTTCCATGTTTATCCTTTCCCGCCTCTTGTCCCCACTTGCCTCTTATTTTACTAACTTGATCCAGAATGGTCTGTGTTCAAGTCGGGAAACGCAGAATTCGGTTTCAGACTTCCCTTCCTCCTACAATGTACAGACTTTTAAAACCCAAACTCGGCATTAGCTAACCATAATAATTGATCACCATTCTGCTGCCAAGATAAAGGAGCTGGTTTTAGTTTTATAAATGTGGAGCACTGGACCCCCTATTTGGTGTAAAAGGAAATCCCACCATGGCTAAGAAAACCAGCTCCCCAGTCCAAATATTAAAAGAGGAGAATGGCGCACAGATATTGCTGTTCCAATACTGGATAGTTATGTGCAAATATAAAAGCACCTTCTATTGTCAGGTTGTGTCTTTAAATCTCTGACATTGTAAGCTCCATGGAACAAGACAAGCCAAATATGTGCATCTTTCATGGAAATCTAACTAGGTATATGCAACAATTATCAATGAATTTGGCCCAATCTGAGACTGACATTTAGATATTAATGAGGTACGGTGGCATAGTGGTTAGCACGGTTGCCTCACAGCGCCAGGGACCCGGGTTCGAATCCGGCCTCGGGCGACTGTCTGGGTGGAGTTTGCACATTCTCCCCGTGTTTGCGTGGGTTTTCTCCGGGTGCTCTGGTTTCCTCCCACAGTCCAAAGATGTGCGGGTTAGGTTGATTGGCTATGATAAATTGACCCTTAGTGTTAGGGGGATTAAATACGTGGGGTTACAGGGATAGGGTGGGATATGTGTTGGTGTAGGGGTTACGGGGATCGGGTGGGATATGTGTCGGTGCAGGCTCGATGGGCCGAAATGGCCTCTATCTGCACTGTGGGGTTTTCTGTGATTCTGTGATTGTACTCAGCTGGGTAAAGTTTTTTATGCAGATCAGTCAGCATCTGTTAAGAGGAATGGCTGGCTATTTTCATTTCAGGTATGTACTTTTTATCAGAATGGAAGACTGAAAGATGAACAGGAATTTTACTAAGGTTGGGGAAAGTGAGAAGACAGGAGGATGGGGAAAGAGAGAAAATCAACAATATGTATGCTTCGCTGTTGTGAGCATATGGCAGCAAATGCAGGGAAAATATATAGAGAGAAAATATGTCATCCAATTATTAGGGTGTGGATGGATTTGTAGAGAGTTTGTGAGATCAGATTTGATAGGTTAGTAATCAAAGGATGATGGATTGCGCCAGTTTGAAGGCTATTTCTGCAGTTCAGCAAAACACTCAATATCCATTGTTTTTGGGTGGTGCGTGACTTTGATTTTAAAGTTAATTTCTTAAACTGGAATTTGATTCTTAATGCCAGTACTGTATTTTGAACTACAATTCCTTGTAAGGCCTGGTATGTAGTTGTGAAGTATAAAATTGAAAGACTTTTAGCACAGCACACTTTGTGATGCATTTTGCTTTTAGCGTATTTTTTTGTAATTGACACCTGTATAACTCTAATATATGTAAATAAAAGCTATGGCAATATTCCCTGTACCAGTCAATAAATTTCTAATGTAACTTTAAGTTTAAAATTGTGATGTACGTCGCACCAGTTCTCCCTCCTCCCACCTCACCCCATGATTGCTACCTGCTAGGACCTTGGCTGGCAAAAAAACAATAATAATATGGTTAAAAAAGGTCAGAAATCGCTGTGTAGTATTCTGGGCATCACACAGCCTGACATATGTTCCAAGCCACTTGAACTTGGCTTTTGCAGTTTATAATGTCATTTCAACCCTGCGAAACTTCACAGCCATGAAAGATATTCTGCAGTTTGTGCATTGTCCTAATCCATTCATGGTGTTCACTAATTATGCTGCCATGGATCTGACTATTCAAGAGGCAAGGTCTAGCTAGTGTTGCAGCATCAATTGCTATTTAGTTCATTTTGCGAGTAATATGCATAAATGTTCCAAGGTTTATTTTCTGCAATAAATAAATTTCATCAAAATGTTTTTCATGTCTATTGTTGAAGTCTTATAATTTGCAACCAGTTGTTAACAACTACATACTTGGAATCAAACCAGTATATGTTTAATGCAGAGGAATCATCCCTGTATATTATACCTTTGAAACAGATTTTTATTTATAATAATTGTTTTGTGTTTTCTGGTGCAGTAAATCTCAATCACTAGCTACTATATCGATTTGAAGGCAGTAGCACCATGTTCAGGTTGCCTGTTGTGCATCCGGGAGAGAGCTTTGCATATGCATGTTTGCAGCAACCACATTCAAAACGTGTAATAAGCTCTGATAATCAAATGTCTAAGAGGCAATTCAACCCCTGAGCACTTTTTCAACTAAGCTTGATACAACAGTATATAATTATATTCTGTGTGGTGTTGAGCCAAAATAGTATGACCCAATCTCCTCCAGGAGGTCTTTCAGTGCTGTGCTATGCTCCAGAGTCCGCGGAGTCAGGACCTCGCTTCGGCGTAATATTGCAATTTTTGTGTCACTGCAAATGGGAAATCATCTCTCAATGATGTGAACATGGCAGTGTAACTACACTCTTAATACTCAAACCTATTCACATTTGAAACCATGACTGTGGTCAAAACATTAATCAAAACTAAACATTTGAGTGGCTTGTGTGAACTTTTGAGATAGGAATCCAGGGAATAGAAATCTGTTCAGGTCCAAAAGCAGCAGTAGCCAACGTTGTTTAAGAAGGATAGTTGTATGAAGTCTTAATTTACCTGGAGATTTGAGGATTGGCTAGATCAAATGATTACTTGGTAAGGCTAGTTTGAAGATCCATTGAGGCATCCCAGGAATTCCACACATTAATGTCTAGCTTCACAACAAATTACTCGGGTCCTTTTGAAAGTATTTAAAGGTAGGTGAATGTGCTACTTGAAATGTGGTGAAAATTGCAATTTTTTAATCTACAGTATTCCATCAAACAAGGATTGCACCATGTATTTGTAAACATTCTATACCTGAGTATGAATTTGTCACTTCAATAATAGGGTTCCATCAAAATTAGACAGGAGCTTTTCTAATTATACTCTTGCTTCCTTTCGATATTGGATGAGCTGCAAAATGTACTTTGCCGTTTATTTGACTGAGTGGTAATGCTAATTTGGATTTAATTAGATTTTGACTAAGTTTTGTCAATTCATCTGATGGAATACTAAATTTTGTTTCTTTAAAATTACCATGATGGACGCGTTCAATTTTACAGGTGTAGTTTACCAACCTAAAGCACTGATTGGATATTTTTGGCATGCTGCAAATCTAAATTTTATTGGATTTCATAATTGTGCATGAGTACCAAATTTACTCACATATATTCTGCGCAAAAAAAAACCCCAGTATGTCTGCAAATTTCTTATACTTTTTTTAAATGACTGCCACAATTTCTGACTCTCAAATCCATTATATTTCCACTCTAACTGATTGATTAAATACACAGCTGGATCAGTCATTTCTGCAAGAAAACCAGAAAAAAAATTCTGATGTGAGGCTGTGACTTGAATGTAAAATAACTCTTCATTATGCAGCAATAAGTTGCTGATGTTGCCCACATCACTAATTATATATGCATTCCATTGTAGCACTTCAGAGACTGAGAGAAATGACTGCATAAGAGTCAGCAAACGGTTCTGCATTTTTCAAACTATAAATAGGTAGCTTCAAAACACCTGGGAATACTGAATATGAATAGATGTACTTTCCATGTGAAAATTCATGGTATAATATAGTCATTTACATGTTGAGCTAAAAAGTGCATATTCTTAGCTTTACTCCAACTCATAAGAGGAAAAAGGTCATGCAAGTTAGGCAGCCACATTTTAGCATACATACCAACTATCAGCATTTCCCAAACAAATCAACACAAATGGGCCCTCTCCAATCCCTCCCTCCGACCCACACCTCCAATGTCTGGGGACTAATTCACTGAATTAGCAGCCAAGTTTACTGCTTGTGTGTACTGGAGATGAGAACTCAAGTTCCTGTCTCCAGTATACAGAACAGCTGTGCCGCCATTAGTGTTAGGCATTGCACAAAGCGAAAGAGTGGGAGCTGTTTGGGGCATTTGCCACCAGACTCTGACGAAGAGACATGGATGCCAAGGGGAGTGGGGGAGACGGAATGTATGGAAGGAAAAGGCAGAGGGCAGAATGGATGGCAGAGGTGAAATTCAGGGTGGATAGCAGTCAAGACAGTGGTGTGACCGGCAATGAAGGGGAAAATCAATCGCAATGAAGGGGAAGGTAAATAGATGACAATAGCAGGAAGGAGGGGGAAATAGAGAGAAGAGGATAGAAGCTGGGGATGGCAGTTTGGGGTGGCGAAGGAAGGAGAATTCCAATATGAACTGGATGGTGAGGTGGACGAAGAGTGCCATTATGAACGGGGGTGGGAGCGGGGGCGGGGGAGTGGGCAGAGAAGAATACCAGCTTGAGTGGGGGAAAAGTGAAGTAAAGTAGCTAAGTTGAAGAAGGACAAGTGCAATAGTTTGAATTGACAAGGGAGAGTGAGAATAATGCCGGTATAAACTGTGAGGGTTGGAAAAGAGCATCTCTGAAGGATAGGGAGTTGGACGGTATACAGTGTATCTGCAAACTGTGTACAGAGTGGGTAGTGTGCCTTCGTGGACTAGGGTGGTGGAAGGTAGGTTGGATATCGGAGAGCGATTGTGAATCCATGTTGCATTGTTTTTCCTTTTTAAAATTAAAAATCTATAACTGCTTAAATTGTGCAATTATAAAAGTACAAATTCCATTTTCTGGGGATGCATGCTCCTAGGCGCCCTTTATATTTGTACCATCACTTCTTTGCCGACATTTGGAAGACCCACCTCCAGTCCTGTTTTTCTCTGGTGTTATGGCTGACTTTTTAAGCACCTTGAGACGATTTTCTACATTGAAGGTGCAAGTTGTTGTTGGATTTCCCCTCCAGATTTCCATATATTTGTTTATATTTTTTTTTCCTACAGTACATGGAAAGGAAAGTTTATACCTACTGCTTAAGTGACAACGTTTTCGTAACTATTAGCTTTCATGTGCCAGGGTCATCTTCAGTTGTTAGATTTTTGGTGTTATCAGAGTTTTTGAAGCTGCTGGTCAGCTGTTGCTAGGTTGGAATCTATGGGCTGGATTTTCGCGGGCATGGAGGTGGGACTGCCGGTAAAATAGCAGAAAGTGGGGGCGGATGGCAAACCCGCCCCCATCCCGACTCTGTGCCCTTTTGCCAGGAGGCGGGAAGATGTCCTGCCCCGGGTCCCATCTCCTCGAGGCGGGGAAAGGCATTACATCCTTTTAACTGCCTGTTAACAGGCAGAGAAAAGGATTCGTGCCATTTTACCTTCACAGGTGAAGGCTTCCTGACCTCGGAGAACCCCGCCGGGCTGGTGGGGACGTGAAGGGGGTCGGAGGCACCTGGAAGTAAGATGTAGAGGTGAGTGATGGATGCAAGTGTGGAGTGGTAAGTATGTAAGGTGAGTGATAAGTGTTTTTAAAAAAATGTTAACTTACCTTATTTTCTTCCGACAGCCTTCATCCACCCTGGATTGGGAGCCCCGACATCCTCCTTGTTGATTTCACAGACTGGCTGTTGGATCCTCCGAACCAACAGCCAACTGAAATCGACAAAGTTGAAAGGTTTGATGAGCCCTGAACACAAGGACTCATCAAACTACAGAGAATGTCAGTGTTTGACAGCTTCACAGAGCTGTCAAACACTGACATTTCTTCTTTCAAGAAGTCTTGACAGATGGCAGGTCAGACGTTGATGTGCTCTGTCAGTGACTTCCTCCCTAATTACCTGCTGAGCCCGCAGGGTGGGCTTAACAAGGCCAATCAGGGGAAAATCCCTCTAGTTGGTCAGGCGATGATGGAGGCGGGACATTGACACGACAAGCAGCAGTCCCGCCTCCAACTTGTCTCCATTGAGAAAATCCAGCCCTATGTTTTAACTGTTACTTTTATGGTCCAGCAGAGATTAGATTTTCTTTCTGTCATGAATTGTAATACTTTTCCCATGATCGTGCAAAGTTTGCTACAGGAACGTTATCAATTTGAACCTTTTGAAGTCTAGTTAATTATTTAGATCACATGGATCACAAAAATAAGTACAGATGAGGAAAGCCATTCAGTCCATCGTTCATGGAAACCTACAATTGCCCCCCTCCATCACATCAAATTGCCTCTTGAATAACTCCAGAGATTTTGCCTTCAGTTACATTTCATGGAATAAAGTTATGAAGTTGCCAATAATCGATATTTGTCACAGCCTGCAGCAGTATAATGGGAAAAAGCTATATGTTTTTACATATGTAGACTAATGGGTATCCAAGATTTGTGTTGTTGTGCAAATTTGCACTGTAATTTGAAGGTCCAGTTGCTTTAAAATACAAAAACGTTAACTAAATTTCAACTTTCCAGCTGTTTATTATTTTCACAATGTTTTAGTTTTTAGCCCCTATCCGTTTCTGTTGACAAAGTTCCTGTCCTGGGGAGAGGAGGAATGGGAGTGATAATAACTTAACTCATCTCTTTTAGATTGTGATTGAGACAATAATTGAAATTACAGTCATGTAATAGCATCCCATTGAATGGAATAACACTGCATTGTAGAAATTTGACGACAATTGTTGGTAGATTTCCAAAGAAGCAGGACTGCTCATGTTTATAAATTTGGAAAAGGGAAGTTTTCAAGATCTTCAGGACTCTGACTATCATTTTACTCATTATAAAATTTATCAAATGTGTTACTAATATTTGTAGAATTTGCAAAATTAATATTGTATTATAAGGGTCCTTTGGCAGAAGAGGCCTTGGTTTAAAGACTGTTTTAAAAGAAGCCCAGAAAAAGGGACACATAAAATGGCCGCCAGACCCCGTGACTAGCTTTCTGGACATTTTAAAATGGTTCCTGCAGTCCCCAGACAGCCTTTGTGGATTCAACCCACAGTAAGTTCTGGAAGCCATTTGAGAAAACGAAACCAGACATTAACACATACATATGGATTGGATGCAGATCCAGTCAGATCGGCCTGTAGATAAAGGCCATCTAAATGTTTACCCAGACAAAGGGGAACAGTTTCATATTCATGAGAAGAGCATCAATGACACCAAGAAGACATTAAAACATTACCAGGTCACTCCAGACCAGAGATGGCCGTCACCGGCCATTCCGAAAGCAGTTTAAATATAATAACTACCCCGCTGTGCTATAAGCCCGCCAAAAGTTAAACAAAGACTAACCTTGATTTGGCGGGAGATAAAGGCTTCTCCTGAGAAGTATATCTGGGGGAACCCGAGGTAGCAAAAGAGGACAGTCATCGTGGTGCTCTCATCGTATTGGTGGCATCATCGCTTGAAGAAGAAGAAGAAGAAGGTGATTCGAGTCTGCATCCTGCCCCGGGGTAACCATTGGGAGATGGTCGACAAACCCCGGGCCGTTTGATGAGACAAAGAGGCAGAAAACTACAGAAGAAACCTATATGAAAGCCGGCTAGAGGCTTCCAACCATGGTCAAGCAGATGGTCTCTTCCCCCACATCGACATCCAGGCCCACTGAGATCCAGCCTGTCCGTGACCTTCACCTCGAGGAAGAGAAGGCATGTCGCAGCCCGCAGCGCTGACCACGAGGAGACAGGACGCCTGAAAGGATCAAAACGCAGACCTGTTTCAAAACCTTGCAATTCCTAGTTGGATTGGTTAGCATGTTTCTGGCCCTACATAATTGAATCTAGATAGGTTAAAGGGGGTGGGCATTTTGGGTATAATTAACATGAGTTGTTGTCCCTCGATGTTCCGTGTGTTTCCCCATTTCATGATGACTTTTGTAAAGTATAATATGCCTGTATCTATTTTAGTCAGTACTGTATTGTTATGATTTTTTCCCTCCCATGTACCCTCTTATTTGCTTGCATTTGATTTGTTTTTCCTTATGCAATAAAATTTCATTTTGTTTCATTAAACTTGGTCTATAAGAGTATTCTCTGCATTGTAGTTCCTGCACCTAAATCCAGTGTCTAGAACCTAAGGGGCGAGTGGGTCGAACCACTCAAGGTTTTACTGTGCAAAAGAGAGAGAGAGGCCTCTGGCGAGAGAAACCTCTGCGACCTCGGAGAGAAAACCCCTTACATATTCCTAAACTTATTTTTAGCTGTTATTAAGTATTTTTTATAATGCTGAAGAGTCTTTATGTACATTAATGGCTTAGAAATTCCGTTCTCTATGGGTGTGTATGTGCTGTGTACTCACCCGTAGGGCCAACGGAACTGCTGGTTTTACACATGCACTGCGCATGCGCTGGAAACAGGAACTTCCATTGTCTGCAGAAAGGGCTGGACTGCTCAAACACCTGCACTGGATAGGCTGCGTGTTTGTCTAAAACTTCCATTTTTTTTCACTGTTGCTTCAGTGAAGGTAAGTTGAAAGCAGCTGTGCCAGGAAAAGCAGGCGTACAGCTGGCAGAAGTTCCTGGAGATCAGTAAGAACTCTTTTTCATCAGTGGGGCTTGTAATAAAAAAAAAATTCCACTGATTTAAAAGAAGTTTATTTTTAGCCGTTAAAAACTTAATTTTTTCAAAAATTTAAATTTTTGTTTAAAATAGTTAATTTATGTAATTTATAGTCATTTAAAAATGTTTTTTTAATTATTTGAAGTTTTACTTCTGTTTTGAGGGTGATCTCTATTCATAGATTTGACAGGTCTTCCTGTCAAATCTATGAATGGAGATTCCCTGCTTTGATTGGCTCCCCATGGCCCACGTGATCTCAGGGACGCTGCGAACCGCTTGCGCTCCTGGGATATGCGTGCCCTGCACACCGGCAGTTTGAGGAGGCACGTCAACGGAATTCTATGCCGGCCCAGAGCATTACGGTCGGTGTGGTTCGTTTGTGCAGGTCGGGGGCTTAAGCCCACGGGAAGCCTCCGACCGGAATTTCTGGGCCATTGTTTTTATCCTTCTCTGACTAACTGAAATGGGGAGGAATGTAAGGGGTTTTCTCTGATACTGGTCCCCCGTTGCACACAGTTCTTGGACATTAGGATTTATAAGAACAAAGTACACATGGCACAGGGTTTTGGCTCAACCTTTGATTCATTCGTTTATTGAACACACACACACAATTACCTCCCCAGTATAAATCCCTGCGATTTATACTAGACTAACAACCCCAAAATACAAACCCCTATGCAAGGGTCATTTGAATCGACACAATATGACACAGTTAAACCCGTCTGCGATTTGACTGTTACTTATAAAGTTACCCAGACTTGATCACAAAACCCTTATTGTGATCTGACTGAAACTTACAAACCTACTCAGACTCGCTCACAAACGCCCCCTCTAAAATTTGACTGAAAGATACAATCACCACTCCCGATCAGCTGTCTACTGGAGTTGATTGTCGGCCTGAATTCTGCTTGCTGTTCTTGCGTTAGCTCCCCACGCCGACTCTCTTCGAAGTGGTTCTTACTTGAAACCAAAACCAACTTGCAATATCTTAACACATTTCCTGGCCCCCTCCTGTGCACATGATGGCCGTATCAAAATATGTGAATGTCTCTAGCAGAGAACTCTTGATGGCTAATTGTCCCTCATATTGTCCATTGAATACTTGGATACCGACTGTCTGTATTGAGGTCCTTTCTGACAATGCAACCTTCCCAAGGTGACTGCATATGCTAATTGTTGGTTTCTGTTAGCATTCGTATTCAAATGGTTCAGGGCCCGGCCCATTGTCTAGGCCTGCACTGATACCAGCTCTTCTGGAGCCATGGTCCAAGGTGAACAATGTAACCGCTTAAGGTAAATGAATATGCGTAAATATTCCTTTTCAGAAGCATTCGTATTTTAGATTGTCTGTGAAAATTGATATCCAGTCTCTTGATGGTTCGTAGCTTGGCTGCAATGTTTGAATTAATTGCCAAGCCCTTTTGCGGGCTGTGCAGTTCTGGGTTTATATATTTCATAGTCCAAATTTTACTGTTGGGTGGGGGAGGAACAGATCCTACAGGAATCTTCTAAAAAGGAAACTGCTATTTTTTTTAATCCTTTATGTGCTGTCTTGATGTTTTCTTTTGCATTGAAGACATGCCCAAGGCTGGATACAAGGCATGTCCCCCCAACATTAATGATCTGCATTACAAAATGACCAGTTGCAGTTTGCTATATAATATACAACTATTATTAAAAAAATGGATATCAAATTGCTACAACTGGCAGCAAGTTTTCATGTGTTGGCTATAGTCAACAGATCTTTTCTTAGTATAGATAGCAAAATACTGCAGATGCTGGAAATCCGAAATAACAACAGAAAATGCTGGAAAAACTCAGCAGGCCAGGCAACATCCGTGGAGAGAGAAATAGAGTCAACGTTTCAGGTCAAAACCCTTTGTCAAGACTGAAAAAGCACAGGAAATGAAACTAATTAAAAGGCCAGTTTGGAGGCTGGGAGAGAACAAAAGAGAAGTGAAGAGACATTAAGAGGTATTCAAAACAAGACGAGATGGTGATAGGACTCGTGGAGACAAAAGACGGCTCTAGATTAGGTGTGAAATGCGCTGGCAGAATGGGAGACAGCTGCCATGTGGGAGAGAGAAAAAAAAAAGGTGGGGGGAGGCCAAAACAAAGGTGTGGATAAAAAATATAAGTAAAAATGTAATGGGGGCCGAGGTTATGATCTGAAATTGTTGAACTCGATATTGAGTCCGGAAGGCTGTAAAGTGCTTAATCGGAAGATGAGGTGCTGTTCCTCGAGCTTCCGATTAGGCACCTTACAGCCTTCCGGACTCAATATCGAGTTCAACAATTTCAGATCATAACCTCGGCCCCCATTATGTTTTTGCTTATATTTTTTATCCACACCTTTGTTTTGGCTCTCCCACATGGCAGCTGTCTCCCATTCTGCCAGCACATTTCACACCTAATCTAGAGCCGTCTTTTGTCTCTCCACTAGCCCTATCACCATCCCGTCTCGTTTTGAATACCTCTTAATGTCTCTTCACTTCTCTCTCTCGTTCTCTCCCAGCCTCCAAACTGGCCTTTTAATTAGTTTCATTTCCTGTGCTTTTTCAGTCTTGACAAAGGGTTTTGACCTGAAACGTTGACTCTATTTCTCTCTCCACGGATGTTGCCTGGCCTGCTGAGTTTTTCCAGCATTTTCTGTTGTTTTGTCTTAGTATAGTATAGGTTTGTAGTACAGCGCAATATGCTACTTCAATAAAGCAATATTCTTCATCATCCTCCATACACTGCAAGAATATAGCCTGGCTTGGCAGGTTCTGGGGAAACCATGTGCTGAGGATACACATAACAATGTCATAGCATTGCAGATGGGAAGTGCTACACATCATCATCTTATCCTCTAATCAGAAAGCAGCAGTTGGCTGTTCTTTTAGTTGCATTTACGTGAAAGTTTCTTCATCCATTTAAAGTAGGTTATGAGAAAAGGAAATGCAATGTTGTGTCACATTCTGAGCGCATGCTTTCGTCAGTGCTTCTAATTAGCAAATTACATTTTATAAGTGATGTTTCATTACTAAGAGCTTTTGCTTTCTGCTGGTGACAGTATCCAAACTCCTAGTCCTAACGTGAATAAATTGACGTGCTGGATTTAACACCTCTCGACAATTACTTTGTTATATTCAAGTGATTAAAGACTTGCATTTATTTTAGAGCCTTATCAATCTCAACACAGTGCACTGACTGTTGATATGTAGAATGACATGCTCATTTCTTCAACTCTGAAAAGAAAAATAATTATGGTCTAAAAATTCACTTTTTTAGTGAATTGGTGCAGTCTCAACTTCTGCTCGTAAAACATCAGTGACATGTTTAAACAATTCATTAAAATGTGTCTGATGGATATTTTAGGACATCAACATTCTAATTACAATTTTAAAAATCATGGATGCGTTCTTTGAGTGTTACTTCTGAATGACTAGCTTATCTTCCATCGCTTTGCACACAGGTGAAAAGTAGGTTTCATTTGTAAGAGTGAAGCATCTTGTGTGTTTCTTCATGAAGGTGAACTTCTTCAAGGTTGTGGAGTGTGCAGGTATGCTGCTGAGCTCTGACCCCACTCTTGCCTGTTTTTAGGTTGGTACAGAGTATTGACGTCAGACCAGTATAGAAAGATTTCAATGAAACTAGAGTAAGAAATTCTATTCTATTCTTTGCTTTTTAACTTATTGGCAGCACAGGTGAGCAAACTTGGTAATCAGCATGTTGTTCCATGCAGTTTAAGATGGTAGTCAGTCAGAACTACTGACAGTCAATCTGGTGAAATTGAGGCATGTCTTGAGTGCCACAGTGGCTTATGCACCACTTCACTGTGATACCAACCTTTAGAACATCCTTCCACAGATTAGAGTTTAAATACTTATTTTAAAAATACTGTTTAAATTGCGTTTCACAGAATCATACAATGGTTACAGCACAGAAGGAGGACATTTGGTCCGTTGAGCCTGTGCTGGCTCTCTGCAAGAGCACTTCAGCTAGTCTCACTCCCCTGCCCTTTCCCCTGTAGCCCTGCAATCTTTTTTCCTTGAGGTAATTATCCAATTCCCTTTTGAAAGCCACTTCAGGCAGTGCATTCCAGATCCTAACCACTCGTTGCATAAAAAAGTTTTTCCTCTGTTCTGAATACTGGTTGGAGAGCGAGATGTACTCTGGACTCCTGGACTACCTGCCTGGTCCTCTTTGTTTGTCTGATGGTCACCCATTCCCTCTCTGCCTGCACACTCTTACGCTGTGGAGTGACCACCTGCTGAAACGTGCTATCCACGTAGCTCTAAGCCTCACCGCAGTGACGCCAGCTGCAGCTCAAGCTCCGAAACCTGGAGCTTGAGTGCCTCCAGCTGATGACACTTCCTACACATGTGGTTGTTCAGGACACGGGAAGCATCCTGGAGTTCCCACATGGCACAGGATGCGCATTCCATGGGACTGAGGTGCCCTGCCATGGCTCTACTTAATAGATTATTAACTAACTTAGCAGAAATAAACTCAAGACTTTAAAAAAAAAATCACCAGCTACTCACCAAAAAAAAATCACCAGCTACTCACCAACCAGCTCCTTCCTTTGTGCTGATGTCACTTCAGGTTTTTTACCTTGGTCCCTGATGCTCGCGCTACCTCTGGGCTCTCGGGCCTACCTTTTATCTGCAGCCGCTCGTCTCACTCTCCCGCAGGTCCGCTCTTGTGTCTATTAATGTAGAGTCCTTAGGTTCTGTGGCTCCACTCCTCCTTTTCAGTTAGATGTCTCAACCGCATTCCTCCTCTCCACCGAGTTCCTGCTCCCTCCAAATTCTTTCAAGCTACTTGCTTGCGTTCTCCCAGCTCTCTCTCCAAGCTCTGTGCTCAAGCTCAGTTTTTAGTGTGCAATTTAATAGTCAAATAAAGACAATCTATTTTAGTGTTTTTTATATATTAAAAAATCAATACTGCTCACTTGATCAGGGTAGTAAGTTGCTGAGCCATAGAGATTAGGAAGATCCCAGTCTCTAACTGGAAGTGAAAGGGACAATCCAATTGATGTCATCACTGCTAGGTTAGGGAGGGAATACATTAACAAAGGTTCCCACTTGAAGCCACTATCTAGTGACCCCCTCCTGGAAGTTTCAGGTGTAAACATCAGATGAGGACAGTATTGGGCTGTGCTATTATGCCTGTTTTTCTCCCCCCACACACACTCTCTTTATTGGTGTGGTTCAATAGTTTACCAACGATCCGTATCCAAGCTCATAAATGAAGACTGGTCCATTGGGCATAGTACTGGAACATAATTTTTTTTGTCACAGTACCCTAAAAAGCTTTCTGATAGTACTGACCTCCTTTGTGCCAACATTTTACTATCTGGAGCATTGCAGTGCATATTAAATCCTTTTATCATTTAAGGTCCTAATTTTTTATCATTTATGCACCTGGCTTTTCTGGTGACAATTTATTATTTGATATTATGTTGTGCAAAAATTTCAAATAATGTCAGTTTTACATTTTTGGAATTTACATAGATGATTCTCTTGTGCTCAGTATCAAAGGCCATCTACATGAGCAAGGCCTAGCTTCCTATAAACTAGAGTGTGACTTTATGCACACAGTATCTGGTAATGTAGCTTTGCTTAGGGGCCGTACAGAAACATTTGTCACTGTAATGGCTTACTAAATTGATACAAACATCCTTTTGCTTTCCCACTCATCAGATAGTGGAAGGATAAATATTCCGATATTATATGAGGATATAAACTATGAATCAGAGTTATTAAGAGTAAAAGTTAGACAGCAACCAAAATTCAATATGGCAGGTCTTACTTGGTTACAGAATTTCTAAATAGTACCATCTCAAATACAAAAATAACAAGACACAATTCTTGATTAACTGTTAGTACTCAACCTGAAACAGTGTCCCTAACAAAACTTAATTGTGAGGTTTTTCCTTGTCACCATGGAGTCTTCAGATATTTACCCCAATCTCAAAAGATTCCAGATGGATGGATACAAAGTACTGGGGCTCATTTATAGAGGAATAAAATACAATTGCAGGGAAATAATGTGAAATTTATGTAGTTCCTTGGTTAGACCACATTTTGGAGTATTATGTGCAGTTCTGGTCTCCATACTACTTAAAGGTTAATAGAGGTCATAGAGTCATAACGGCACAGAAGGAGGCCACTCGGCCCATTGAGTCTGTGCCGGCTCTCTGTGGAGCAATCCAGTCAGTCCTGTTCTCCCGCTCTATCCCCGTAGCCCTGCAGATTTATTTCCCTCAAGTGCCTATCCAGTCTCCCCTTGAAAACATTGAGTGTCTCCGCTCCCACCACTTCTGTCGGCAATGAATTCCAGGTCATCACCACTCACTGCGTCAAAAAAGTTTTTCCTCACGTCCCCCCTGTATCTCTTGCTCAAAACCTTAAATCTGTGTTCCCTAGTCCTTGTACCATCAACTAGTGGGAACAGCCTTTCCCCGTCTAGCCTATGCAAACCCGTCATAATCTTGTACACCTCTATCTATCAAATCACCCCTCAACCTCCTTTGCTCTAATGAAAACAAATCCAACTTCTCTAACCTGTCCTTGTAGCTGAGATCCCCTGTCCCCGGAACCATTCTGGTAAATCTCCTCTGCACCCTCTCAAGTGCCTTCACATCCTTCCTAAAGTGTGGTGACCAGAACTGGACACAATACTCCGGTTGTCGCCTAACCAGCGCTTTATAAAGGTTCAGCATAACTTCTCTACTTTTGTACTCAATACCTCTATTTATGAAGCCCAAGATCCCATATGTTTTGTTAACCACCCTCAATATGTCCTGCCACCTTCAGGGACCTATGCACATTAACTCCCAGGTCCCTCTGTCCCTGCAAACTCTTTAAAACTGTGCCATTAAGTGTATATTGCCTCTCCCTTTCCTTCTGCCAAAATGCATCACCTCACACTTCTCTGTTAAATTCCATCTGCCCATTCTGCTAGCCTTTCTATGTCGTGTTGCAGTCGAATGGTATCATCATCACTGTTTGCCACACCACCAAGTTTGGTGTCATCAGCAAATTTAGAAATTCTACTCTGTATATTCCAATATTCAGGTCATTTTATATCAAAAAAAGCAGTGGCCTCAGCACTGACCCTTGAGGAACACCACTGTCTACCATCCTCCAGTCTGAAAAACAGCCATTTACCACCACTCGCTGTTTTCTGTCCTTTAAGCCAATTCCTTATCCAAGCTGCCACTTACCCACCTATTCCATGAGCCTCAATTTTGTTAACCAGCCTTCTATGTGGTACTTTGTCAAACGCCTTCCGAAAATCCATGCAGACAACATCCATTACATTCCCTTCATCAATCATCCCTGTTACTTCATCAAAAAATTCAATTAGATGAGCCAAACACAAACACAAATCTGTGTTGGCTGTCCTTAATTAGCTTAAACTTCCCGTTAATTTTTTCCTTGATTATTGTTTCTAAAACTTTAGCCACCACTGATGTTAAACTGACCGGCCTGTAGTTACTAGGATTGTCCGTACACCCTTTCTTGAACAATGGTATCACATTTGCCCCTTTCCAATCCTCAGGCACCTCACCCACATCGAGGGAAGATTGGAAAATGATTGCAAGCCCTTCCGCTATCTCCTCCCCCAATTCCCTTAGCCACCTGGAAAGCAAGCCATCTGGACCAGGCGACTTGTCCACTCTAAGCATACCCAGCCTTTCTAGTACATCCTGTCTATCAATTTTCACCCCTTCCAGTACTTCTACCGATATTTTGTCAGCATCCACCTCCTTAGTAAACACAGATACAAAGTACTCATTGAGTATTCTAGACTTGCCGTGCGCCTCTAAGCATATATCACCTTCTTTGTCTCAAATAGGCCCAACCCCGCCTCTTGCTACCCGCTTACTGTTTACATGAAGATTTTTAGGTTCCCTTTTACGTTAACCGCCATTCTACTCTCATATTCTCTCTCTGCAAATCTTATTTTCATCTTCACATCCCCTCTCAACTTATTGTATTTGGTCTGGTTCTCCCTTGAAGAAATCATCTGACATGCATCATACACCCTCTATTTTTGTTTCATCATCTTCTCTATCTCCCTCGTCATCTAAGGAGCCCTTGTTTTGGTTCCCTTAACCTTACCTCTTGTTGGAATGTACCGAGCCTGTACTTGGAACATCTCCTCCTTAAAGATCACCCATTGTTCCGTTACAGTTTTTCCTGTCAGTCTTTGGTTCCATTTTGCCCTGGCTAGATCCTTTTGCATCCCATTGAAGTTAGCCCTATTCCAGTTTAGAAGTTCCACTCTAGATTGTTCCTTGCTCCTCTCCATTGCTAATCTAAATCTTATGATACGATGACCACTCGTACCCAAGTGTTCTCCCACAGACACTTGGTCGACCTGGCCCACCTCATTCCCCAGTACCAGATCCAACAATGTCTTCTTCCTACTTGGGCCAAGAACATATTGGTCAAGGAAATTCTCCTGAACACATTTCAAAAATTCCTCCCCCTCCTTTCCCTTTACCCTAGCATTATCCCAATCGATATTTGGGTAATTAAAGTCCCCCAATATCACCACTCCATAGCTGTTGCGTATCTCTGCGATTTCCCTGCAGATTTGCTCCTCTACTTTCCTCTCACTATTTGGAGGCCTATAGAATACCCCCAATAGCGTGATCATACCCTTTTTGCTCCTCAGCTCTAACCAAATGGATTCTCTACTTGTCCCCTCAAGAACATCCTCCCTTTCCAACACTACAATGTCTTCCTTAATCAACACTGCCACCCACCTCCCTTTTTTCCTTCCCTATTCTGAACACCTTATACCCATGAATATTAAGGGCCCAGTCCTCACCGTTTTTAAGCCATGTTTCCGTTATTGTCACAGCATCAGATTGTCACGGCTAATTGTGCTTGTAGCTCACTAACCTTATTCACCACACTTTGTGCATTTACATACATGCATGCAAAACCCTTTTTTGAATTTTTCATAGTCTTTCTTAGTCTGCTCCTATCTAATGTGGTACTACTACCGCATCTAGTACTATCTTCTCTAGCACTATCCAACGCACTCACTCTTCCATGCACTCCATTCCTCCCCTCCACTCCTACATGCTGGTGCCCATCCCCCTGCCAAACTAGTTTAAACCCTCCCCAACAGCATTAACAAACCTCCCCGCGAGGATATTGGTCCTGGCTCTGTTGAGGTGTAACCCGTCCGGCTTGTACAGGTTCCACCTTCCCCAGAAATGGTCCCAATACCTCAGGAATCTAAAGCCCTCCCTCCTGCACCATCTCTCCAGCCACACATTCATCTGTTCTATCCTCCTATTCCTGTACTCACTAGCACGTGGCACCAGGAGTAATCCGGAGATTACTACCTTTGAGGTCCTGCATTTTAATCTCTCACCTAGCTCCCTAAGCTCTGCCTGCAGGACCTCATCCCTCTTTCTGCCTATGTCGTTGGTACCAATGTGGACAACGACCTCCAGATGTTCACCCCCGCCCCCATCAGTGTCCTACAGCTGCTCAGTGACATCCTTGACCCTGGCACCAGGGAGGCAACATACCATCCTGGAGTCACGTCTATGGCCGCAGAAACGCCTGTCTACTCCCCTAACTTTTGAATCCCCTACCACTATTGCTCTTCCACTCTTTTTCCTCCCGCCCTGTGCAGCTCAGCCACCTGTAGTGCCGTAGACTTCACTCTGGCTGCACTCCCCAGAGGAACCATCGCCCTCACCAGTACTCAGAACAGAAAACTGGTTGGAGAGCGCGCTACACTCCGGAGACACCTGCACTTACCTGCCTGTTCCTTCTCTTTCTGGCGGTCACCCATTCCCCCTCTGCCTGCATACTCTTATGCTGTGGGGTGACCACCTCTAGAAATGTGCTATCCACATAACTCTCAGCTTCGCGATGCACCGCAGTGACTCCAGCCGCCGCTCAAGCTCCGAAACCTGGAGCTCGAGTTGGTGTAGCTGGCGACACTTCCCGCACATGTGGCCCTCCAGGCTATGCGAAACGTCCAGGACTTCCCACATGGCACAGGATGTGCACTCCACGGGACTGAGCTGCCCTGCCATGCCTCTATTTAATAGACTAAGAACTAACCCAGCAGAAATAAATTTAAAACTTAACAAAAAAGACTCCCCAGCTACTCACCCATCAGCTCCTTTCCTTGTGCCAACATCACTTTTTTTACTCTGACGTCACTTTTAACTGCTCCGCTCTCGCTGTGTTCCCTCCAGCTCCGACTCCGCTCCTTCCGGTTTTTAAAATTATTAAGGCGTTCCATAGGGTGGATGTGGAGAAACTGTTTCCACTTATGGGTGAGCCCTGAACAAGGGGCTATGAATATAAGCTAGCCACTAACCGATCAATTCATGAATTTAGGAGCAATTTCTTTACCCAGCGTGGTGAAAATATGGAACTAGCCACCGCACGGAGTGGTTGAAGCAGATAATGTTGATGCATTCAAGGGGAGGCTTGATGTGTACATGAGGGGGATGGGAATGGAGGGATACGGAGGCAGGATGGGAAGAGGTAATTAGAGTGGTAAGTGATTTCATGTGGAGTATAAACACTGGCACAGACCATTTGGGCCGAAATGGCCTGCTTCTGTGCTATAGATTATATGTGATGAGCTGGAACATGCAGTCTGGAATCTGCTGTTTTGGTTCTGTGGTAACACTCTCATCTCTGAGTCAGAACATTGTGGGTTTAAGCCACACTCTACAGACTTGAGCACATAATCTAGGCTAGTTTAGTACTGAGGGAGTGAAGCACTATCAGATAAGATGTTAAACCGAGGCCCTTCCACCCTGTTAGGTGGACGTAAAATGATCCCATGGCACTATTCAAAGAAAAGCAGGGGAGTTCAAACGGTGTCCTGGCCAATATTTATCCCTCAACCAACATTACGAAAACAAATTAACTGGCCATTGATGTTTGTGGGACTTGGCTGTGCAAAATTGACGGTTGCATTGCACTACAACAGTGACTACATTAAAAGTATTTTGTTGGCTGTGAAGCACCTTGGAATGTTCAAAAGACGTGAAAGATGCTATATAAATGCAGTTTAATTCATTTGTTTTCTTTTGCTCTTTTCTCTTTTTTGTCCACTTTCTGTTTTCCTCTATTCTCTTTCTTGCCCTTTTTCCTGGGATACAGGAAAACAGAAGTTATTCCAAGTTTCCAAATTAATTTGGTTTACAGAACTGCACTCAGATGTGAGAGCATCTTGTGTGTTACCATGCAGGACAAACCAAGCTTCTGTGTTAAGTGGTTTCTACTTTCTTTGCAATCAAAACATATTTACACATTTTTGTCTAATTCAGTTTGTAGGCCCTTGGCTGCCTCGTCATATTCAGGATGCGTTAAGTTCTTAAACTTACTTCATTAATGTGAACTAGAAGTCTCAACAACGATTCTCAAGGCTACTTTACTGAGCATGCCCTAACTGGCTGCTTCCTACTTTGCAGTCCGTTTCTTATTCATTCTTAGGTTTTTCTTTGAACTCCTATTGCTTTAAATTCAAACAGCAGCTATTCATATGGAACTTGTCCAAGTGTTTGGGAAGTCTATATCATATCATATATTTTTTATAATTCATTTGAGATGTTATTCAAAACTTTGCCCTCTTACTGTTGTACTGGAAGAATGTCTTGTTATTTTTAGCATCTGTACCTATACTCATTCCCACACTCCTCAGCTTCTTTGGCCATCTTTTGACATGCTCCTGAAGGTTCTCAATAGATTTATCCCAATGGATCTTTTGCCTTTCTCCCCGGAGTCTTGGTACAGTTTATTTTTCTCCCTTATTTCAGAATTGATTGTTCTGTAGATCAATTTATTGTCTGCACGTAATGTATGTATTTATTCTGGATGTTAAGCAACACGTGTTTAGAGAGACTTTATTTGACCTCTCTCAATCATTTTACTTTTACCTTAGTTCTTTAAAGTTAGCTTTTTTTAGAATTGTACAACAGATGTGTGGTTACGTGCCACTAAAGACAGAACAGACACTTATGCCTATGTATATATTTTTTTAAATCGGGGAGCTACTGTTTGATTTGAGTTTTGTATATTTAAAGGACTGAAATTAAGAGCATTGCTAATTCAGGAAACAATGGGTTATGTGGAATAAGGGGCAGAGGTTGTAAAGTATATTGCAGTGAAGGATTTTATAATACTTCTGTTCTATTGAGTGGGCTTCAGGGTTTATAACACACTTTTTTTCCTTTGTATTCTATTTTAAAACTCAACTCTCTTGTATCCCATACTTTACCTTATTAATTTATAGAAAATGAGACTTGCAACAGTTTTACTATGTTCATCAAATAGGAAAAGCAATATTGTTACAAAATGTGCTATGGGATTAAAAGGATATTCAAAAATAGATTTTCGCAAAAGAGAAATACTAAAATACATAACCTAATTAGGTCTCGATTCATATTAATTGCATTGTGTATGTTTAACGCTCAAAAGGAGATTGTAATTCATAGAGGTCAAATTCCATAGTTCCAGCAGAATATTACTATCCAGTGAAATTGAATATAAAGAGGGATGTTGCAAAATTAACTGATCCAGAATATAAGTAATTTCTCAAAAATGTATTTGTTACACAGTACATACTGTCTCCATAGTTTCTGAAAGATTATGAAATTTTGGTTAAATGCCATCTTCATTATTTTCTCATCTTTCAAATAAACATTAAACCAAGGCCTCCATCTACCTTTTCAGATTTGATCTTGCAGATATAGTAGCACTTTGAAGAAGAGCAGGAGTTCTCCTGATGTCCTGACAAATGTTCCTCCCTCAACTAACACCATCTAAAATAGATGAACTGGTCATTCATCTCATTGCTCTTTGTTGGATCATATTGTGTGCAAAAAAATGGCTGTTGCATTTGCCTACAACGTCTTTAATGTACAGAATGCTCCAAGGCACTTCACAGATAAGCATAAGGGAAACGGACACTGAGCCAGAAAGGGACAGATTAGAAGGCGTGACTGAAACAAAAAGAAAATACTGCAGATGCTGGAAATCTGAAATAAAAACAGAAAATGCTGGAGATACTCAGCAGGTCAGGCGGCATCTGTGAAGAGAGAAACAGAGTTAACGTTTCAGGTCGATGACCTTTCATCAGGCTTGAGTGAAATCTCGGTCAAAGAGATGGATTTTGAAAATGTTTTAAAGGAAGAGAGGGAAGTGGAGGGATGGAGAGGATTGAAGAAGGAATTTGACAGCAGGACCTAGGCACTGTAGGCATTGCTGCAAAGGATGAAGCAAAAGGAGAGAAGTTTCTGGAAGACCAGAGTCAGAGGAATAGAAGGTTGGGCGGGGGCGGGGTGCAGGAAGAGGGTTATAGGGCTGGTAGAAATTTCAGAGATAGGATAGAGCAAGTCCATGGAAGAATGGAAGATAAGGATGAGGATTAAAAATGTAATGTGTTGGGGTACAGGGAGCCAATATATGCCAGAGAAGACAGATGGGATAGGTGAGCTGGACTTGCGTGTGGAACACAATCCATCCGGTAGAGTTTGGGACCAGTTGGAGTTTATTAAGAGTGAAGGATGGAAGGTCAGCAATGAGCGTGCTGGACCCGGAGGGGGCGAAGGCTTGTATGGTGGTTTTAGCAACAAAGGGCCTGAGATCGGGGCAGAGGTCAGCAATGTTGCAGAGGTGGAAATAAATGGTCCTATTGACAGAAAGGGGCCCACATAACAGCAGACGTTGCACTTCAAAGTTTATTTTTGACAGCCATTAGATTCAAAAAGACCGTAGAACCTTCGAATACTCAAATGTTTCAACATGCTTCATCAAAATGTTGGTACTTCAGTTTTATTTATGTCATTCACAACAAAACCGTAAAAACCTGCAGTCAGGGGAGGTGTGTCACCGAATAAATAACACAGTAGTGGCAAGACCAAAGGAAGTTTTTTGCCCACTTGTCACTTGCATTACCAAAACACTTGCGTATTTATCAGTGGTAACAAAGAAGGGCAGAAAAGATCATACCAGTTCTTAAGCTTCTCTTCATTGTTTGCTGATCTTAAGAGGGCTAAATTGTCCATTAAACTACTTATTTAACTTGTAGGATAGACTGCTGTGTCATGTGGACTCTATTAAAGCACTCCAAAAAGAAATGAATAGATGTCTGATTCATTAGGTAGTAGAAAGAAATAAGATTGGTGCCAAGGCAGGAGGCGAATGACCTAAACTAGTTGAGCTCAATTAACTTCTCCTCTTACGATAGCAAAATACTGCAGATGTTGGAAATCCGAAATAACAACAGAAAATGCTGGAAAAACTCAGCAGGTCAGGCAACATCCGTGGAGAGAAATTTGAGTTGACGTTTCGGGTTGGACCCTTCTTCAAAACTGGAAAGAAAAGAAACTAGATCGGAGGCAGGGCTGCGATCGGACAAAAGAATAAAAGAAACAAAAGAAGTAAAAGAGATTAGAAGCTAAACGAGATGGTAATAGGCTGGGATTAGGTGTAAAGTGTACTGGCAGGGCAAAAGATAGCTGCCAGGTGTGAGAGAGAAACAAAAGGAAAGGGGGGGGTGGAAAGGAGTGGAACAATTACAAAAGAAAATGAAATGGGGGCCGAGCTTATGATCTGAAATTGTTGAACTCGATATTGAGTCCGGAAGGCTGCAGACTGCCTAATCGGAAGATGAGGTGCTGTTCCTCGAGTTTACGTTGAGCTTCCGTGGAACAATACAAGAGGCCAAGGACGGTGAGGTCCGAGTGGGAATGGAGCGGTGAATTAAAATGACAGGCGATCGGAAGCTCGGGGTCACCCTTACGGACTGAACGGAGGTGTTCCGCAAAGCGGTCACCCAATCTGCGTTTGGTCTCCCCAATGTAGAGGAGACCGCATCGTGAGCAGCGAATACAGTATACTAGATTGCGAGAAGTACAAGTAAATCGCTGTTTCACCTGCAAGGGGTGTTTGGGGCCCTGGACAGTGGGAAGGGGGGAGGTATAGGGGCAGGTGTTACATCTCCTCCGCTTGCACGGGAAGGTGCCAGGCGAAGGGGAAGGGCTGTTTGGGGTGATAGAGGAGTGGACTAGGGTGTCTCGGAGGGAGCGGTCCCTGCGGAATGCTGAAAGGGGAGGGGAGGGGGAAGATACGTTTGGTGGTGGGATCACTTTGGAGGTAGCGGAAATGCCGGAGGATGATCCGTTGAATGTGGAAGCTGGTGGGGTGAAAGGTGAGGACAAGGGGAACCCTATCGTGGTTCCGGGAGGGAGGGGCAGGGGTGAGGGCAGAAGTGCGGGAGATAGAACTGACACGGTCGAGGGCAGTGTCAACCACGGTAGAGGGGAATCCTCGGTTGCGGAAAAAGGAAGACATGTCTGAAGCACTGGTGTGGAAGGTGGCGTCGTCGGAGCAGATACGGCGGAGGCGGAGAAACTGGGAGAATGGAATAGAGTCTTTACAGGAAGCGGGGTGGGAGGAAGTGTAGTCCAGGTAGCTGTGGGAGTCAGTGGGCTTGTAGTAAATATTGGTCGATAACCTATCCCCAGAGATGGAGACGGAGAAGTCGAGGAAGGGAAGGGAAGAGTCCGAGATGGACCATGTGAAGGTGAGGGAAGGGTGGAAATTGGAGGCAAAGTAAATGAAATTGTCAAGTTCGGGGCGAGAGCAGGAAACGGCACCGATACAGTCATCAATGTATCGGAAAAAGAGGTAAGGGAGGGGACCCGAGTAGGACTGGAACAAAGATTGTTCCACATAGCCCACGAAAAGGCAGGCATAGCTAGGACCCATGCGGGTACCCATGGCAACACCTTTGATTTGGAGGAAATGAGTGGAGTTAAAGGAGAAGTTGTTCAGTGTGAGAACAAGTTCAGCCAGGCGGAGGAGGGTCGTGGTGGATGGGGACTGGTCGGGCCTCTGTTCAAGGAAGAAGCGGAGCGCCCTCAGGCCATCCGGGTGGGGGATGGAGGTGAAGAGGGATTGTACGTCCATGGTGAAAAGGAAGCGGTTGGGGCCAGGAAACTGGAAACTGTTAAAGTGGCGGAGGGCGTCCGAAGAGTCACGGATGTAGGTGGGAAGGGACTGGACAAGGGGAGTAAAGATAGAGCCAAGATAGGAAGAGATAAGTTCTGTAGGGCAAGAACAGGCTGAAACGATGGGTCTACCAGGGCAGTCCTGTTTGTGGATCTTGGGAAGGAGGTAGAAGCGGGCTGTGCGGGGTTGGGGAACTATGAGGTTGGTGGCAGCAGGGGGAAGATCTCCAGAGGAGATGAGGTCAGTGACAGTCTTGGAAACGGTGGTTTCCTGTTCCTGTTTTGAGTTATGGCAGCTGACTCCTTAAGTAATGAGACAACTCAGTCATCATAACTCGACTGGCTATAGATGCTGTTTTGTGTCTGTTGTTTTTCTTTTCTCTAGGTCTCTCTGAATCACCCTTTTTGTCATGTATCTGCATATTAATATTTTAATTCCAGTGAACCTCATCCACTTTCTCAGTGCAGGAATTGTAGATTGCAATTTTTTCTCTTTAACTTTTGATTTGTTTATTAATCCAGTTAGGATCATAGCCATTTTGTCGGAGCTTGCTGGTTTTAGGTATTTGTTACCCATGAATCTATTCTCATACACTTTCTTTGCCCCTGCTTATTTCCTTTTTCAGTTCTTCCCTGTAGTTTTGTATTCAGCTTGGCTCTCTACTGAATTATGAAGCCGACATTCATCATAAGCTTCTTTTGATGTAGAAAACTGCCCCAAGGCTCTGCATAGCAAAGGACAATGGTCACATTTGTTATAATGAAAGACATTTTAAAAGCTTGGTCAAAGAGTTAGAGAGGTGGAGGGATTTAGGGAAGGAGTGTCCGAGAGTAAGGCCAAGGTAGCTGATGTTTCTGTAACCAATAATGTAGTGGAGTGAGGGGGAAATGGCTGGATTTTCTCTTGTTCGAGATGGTCATTACATAGCACCTTGGTGACGTAAATGTTACCTACCACTTGTCGGCCCAGGCCTGGAAGTACATCCTCTTTATTTTTATCCTATCCAATTTCTCTACTACCTCCTCCTTTACTGCCACATTGGCAGCATCCTCTTCTTTAGTGAAGACAGATGCAAAGTACTCATTTAGTACCTCAGCCATTCCTTCTGCCTCTCTAAGATTTCCTTTTTGGCCTGTAATCGACCCTACCTGTTCTTTGACTATGCTTTATGTTTATAAAAGACAAAGGGGGAGAATAAAAATAATGCAACGAGTTGTTATGATTTGGAATGCACTGACTGAAAGGGCGGTGGAAGCAGATTCAATAATAACTTTCAGAAGGGAATTGGATAAATACTTGAAGGGGAAAAAGGTAATGTGCCATGCGGAAAGAGCAGGGGAGCAGTATTAATTGGCAAGCTCTTTGAAAGAGCTGGCACAGGCACAATGGGCTGAATGGCCTGTGCTGCTGCATCATTCTATGATTCTAATGGTGCTATATAAATGCACGTTGTTGTACTTCTCCATTTGAGTCTTACTATGTCACATATCATTCCTGCCCTTGCTCTCTGCCAATGATGCTCTTGGTCTGCCATTAGTTAGCCATGCTAGAGTGGCACAGAAAGACGTCATCAATTTTTTTTCTCTCTCCTTCACTGCAAGGATATACCTAGAGCCCACTTGGTTCCTTCTAGGCTGCATTGTGAGATTCGGATCTTTTATGTGATTTATGTTGTGAAACACACTCTTCTTCTGTTTGTTTTGCCACCATTCAACTTATGGATTTTACCAGTGGCTTCCTCTCTCCAGGCACTTTGGGAAAACAGCTGTAACAGTGACTGCACATGTGTGTCTGACTGGTCTTGTGAAACCTTCACGTCCTTAAGTACATTAATACCGTGACCAATGGATCAAATTGGAAAAAAAGCAGTAAAAAGTTACATTACAAATTTGTAGTTCCCAAGGTGTCATGCTTTTGGGGTAAAATACGAGTGAAGCTGCCAAAATCATTGTCAAAGCTTTTTTTCTTGAAAATGCCACAGAAATCAAACTCATTTAATAGGGATTAGTTAGTCCTACGGAGAGCTCAACCTCTAACTAATTGGAGCTGCTCCATTAGCAGTTGAGTGAAACGCTTGCGCCTGCAGCAATAAATTTAATGTTTAGTGAAATGGATATAAATGGAGTTGTTCATTTTCAAAAAATACAATTTTTGCACATGCAGTTTCATTCATTTTTATTCACATTGGAGATTAAGGACCAGCAGTGGGAGACCTTTGAAGCAGCTTCATTCATGTAGCTTTGGGGATTCATTCTGTGGTTTATGATGCCTAATCTCTCGAGAGCATTTCAGACTCTGCTGGAAGAAGCTTGAATTCCATAAATTACATGAAGGAATCTAAGCTAAGGTGAAGAAGCAACGTAGTACTGAATATTTAAAAAAATAAAAACATGGATGTAATTTGGAATCTTCATTTTAGTCTTTAGAAAGTAAAATCAAAAGTTTGTAAAGCGCATGGCCATATATTTTGTTTGCATTTGCAACATTTTAACTGGTATGAAATGGTAATAGAAACAATTGTATTTTTTCAAATATGAACTTTTAACACTATTGAAAATAAATGATCAAATTGGACTTGACTACAGTGATACAGAACTGCTTCAATAAGGAATAAATGATACGCACAGTATATCACAGTACTGATTTACCCAAGTATCCCTTGCTGGATGTATTCTCTACATGCTCTGCTCCAAGGTCATTCAGCAGTTGTATCAAAAGCTGTTTAATTGGTTTGTAACATGCAAACCAGCCGTGTCGTACACAAGTCTCAGTAGTTTCTGATATTGTATTTATACTACAGTTGTCCAGTTAATCATCTGGTATGGAAAGGCAACATGTTGATGTATTGCTTCAGTGGTGTGCTGTACGGTACTATATCTTTGTGTATCTATCTATATCTATATATATATATATAAATTGGTCGATACTTCTGTCTGTCATTCTGTCTGTCTGTCATTCTGTCTGTCTGTCATTCTGTCTGTCTGTCATTCTGTCTGTCATTCTGTCTGTCATTCTGTCTGTCATTCTGTCTGTCATTCTGTCTGTCATTCTGTCTGTCATTCTGTCTGTCATTCTGTCTGTCATCGCGTGTGCGTCTGGCGGGCTATGCGCTCGAAAGTTACAGGGCGTACCTACGCGCGCGTTACCTCCAAAGAAAGCTTGCGCTTCCGAGACGGTTTTAAGCGTATTTACGTTTTGGCCGGGCTAAAATCGCGCCCGCGGTATCCCAAAAACCTTCAACATTCCGCTCATTAGCATCTCATTATCCGCTCATTGGTCGAGCTCGAGGTCACTCTGTCGCTAATCGTACGGCGGCTTGCTGCCGCGTGCGGCCGGGCCAACCGGTGCGTGTGTGGGCGGTCCTTATCGTTCTGAACCGAGGTGAGTCGCCGCCATCTTGCTTCCATTCTTTTTCCTGCTTTCTGCGTCTTTCTTTTCAAATATACATTTCCACCAAAATAAAATTGAATTTATTAAATTGTTTTTAAATAAATCACTCATTTGTAACCTAACCTGAACATTCTTTTTCCTACCTTTCCCCGTTTTTTTCTTAGGCCTCAAAGCCTGCGCCTTTCTTGCCCAGCCAGGCCCGAGCTAGGTGATTGCGCTTCTGCTAAGCTCCTCACCCCCCACCGCCCCCCCCCCCCCCCCCCCCCGCCGTGTCACGTTACCCAGGGCAACGGCGTCAGCCACGAGGGTCAGGGTGCGCGCGCAGCAGGAGCAGGTGAGACGCGGCGTCTCTGTTCCGCGCTCGGCGGGGGGGGGGGGGGCTCGGCCGCCAGCCGTCCCTCAGAGCCACAATCGGGCTCGGCCGGGGGGGGGGGGCGGGGCTCGGAGAGCGGGGCTCTCGGCCGGGGGGGGCGGGGCTCGGAGAGCGGGGCTCTCGGCCTGGGCCCCCCTTCCCCTTCCGCCCCCCCTTCCCCCCGCCCCCCCCTTCCCCTTCCCGCCCCCCTCCCCCCCCGCCGCCCCCCCTTCCCCCCCTGCCTTCTTCCCTTCCCCCCGCTTCCCCCTCCCTTCCCCCCCTCCCTCCCCCCCTCCCTTCCCCCCCCGCCCTCCCTTCCCCCCCTCCCTTCCCTCCCCCCTCTCCCCTCCCCCCCCGCCCTTCCCCCCTTCCCCTCCCCCCCGCCCTCTCTTCCCCCCACCCGCCCTCTCTTCCCCCCCCCAGTCGCGCTCTCTCTCTCTCTCTTCCCCCCCCCCCCCCCCAGGCACTCGCTCTCTCTCTCTCTCTTCCAACAACAACATGCCCTTGAAAAAGCCTCGGCACCGCCGGGCACTTCAGCTCGTCTATCTATATATATAAATCGGTACATCTGTCTGTCTGTCATCGCCTGTGCGTCTGTCGGGCTAAGCGCTCGAAAGTTACAGGGCGTACCTACGCGCGCGTTACCTCCAAAGAAAGCTTACGCTTCCGAGACGGTTTTAAGCATATTTACGTTTCGGCCGGGCTAAAATCCCGCCCGCGGTATCCCAAAAACCTTCACCGTTCCGCTGATTAGCATCTCATTATCCGCTCATTAGCGACAGAGTGACCTCGAGGTCGACCAATCATACGCCGGGTTGCTGGCGTGTGCGGCCGACCAATCGGTGCGTGTGTGAGCGGGCCTTATCGTTCTGAACCAAGGTGAGTAGCCGCCATCTTGCTTCCATTCTTTTTCCTGCTTTCTGTGTCTTTCTTTTCAAATATACATTTCCAGCAAAAAAAAAGTTGCTTTTAAAACACAAATTGTTTTTTTAAAAAGTTAATTAATTTGTAAATCTTTTGTCTAACCTCTATAATTCTCCTACCTTTCACCGTTTTTACAGGCCCGGGGCCTAGGCTTCTCCAACTGCCAGCAGTGCAACTCTAGACCCAGGCTCCCGGCCTAGACAGAGACAAACACTGGCAGAGGGCAGAGGGTCTGTTGCCTCAGCTCCATTCCCGGGGTCAGTAGGTGGGGAGGCTTCATAAGCAACTGGGGTAAGGTTGCAAGCCCCAAATAATAATCTGAAGATCCTGTGTTTGCAGCTGAGGAAATTTCTTCTGCAGACAGCCCCCGGTTAACGGTAGCCATGTTTGTCAAGGAGGGCAAAAAGTTTCAGTGCGACGCCATTTTGATTCAGTGTGTAACAGAGTGCATGTGTGGCCATCTTAGTACAGGAACATACAGTGGGTGGGGCTTCTGTGCTCCAAATCTGTGTCTGTAACAGACAATCGACTGTGTAGCTGTGCAAGGTCTGTCGCTATAGCAACAGATTTAGCTACAGAGCTTCAGGGCCACACCTGAGTGTATACAAGCTGTTGCTAAGCAACAGTGTTTGTTGTTAAATACAGAGATAAGAATCTCTGTATCTCTCAACATTAACTCTGAAGAGTGGGTGCCGGATAGCACAAAGTTTCCTGTACTTTAAGTTTATCTCCCCCACTCCCTTTCCACCCCTCACACCCCCTTCCCCCACACCCCCTTCCCCCCCCACACCCCCCACCCCCACACCCCCTTCCCCCCCCACACCCCCCACCCCCACCCACTTCCCCCCACACCCCCCCGCCCCCTCCCCCCCACACCCACTTGCCCCCACCCCCCTCCAACACCCCCTTCCCCCCTCCCGTTCACCCCCTGCCCCCCTCCTCCCCCTCCCTCCCCCACCCTCTTCCCCTCCCCCCCCACCCCCCCTCTTCCCCACTCCCCTCCCCCCTCCCCCTCCCCTTCCCCCCTCCCCCCCACACCCCCCCCTCTTCCCCCTCCCCTCCCCCTCCCCCTCCCCCCACACCCCCCCCTCTTCCCCCTCCCCTCCCCTCCCCCTCCCCTTCCCCCCCTCCCCTCCCCCTCCTCTCCCCTTCCCCTTCCCCCCTCCCCTTCCCCACTCCCCTCCTCCTCCCCTTTCCCCCCTCCTCCCCCCTCTTCTCCTCCCCTCCCCTCTCCTCCCCTCCCTTCACCTCGTCCCCCTCTTCTTCCCCCTCCCCTCTCCTCCCCTCCCCTTCCCCCCTCCCCTCTCCTCTCTTCCCCTCGTCCCCCCTCTTCTTCCCCCCTCCCCTTCCCCCCCTCCCCTTCCCTCCCCTTCCCCCCCCTTCTTTCCCCCTCCTCCTTCCCCCCCCCTCTTCCCCCCGGTCGCGCTCTCTCTTCCCCCCGGTCGCGCTCTCTCTTCCCCCCCAGTCGCTCGCTCTCTTCCCCCCCCCCAGTCGCTCGCTCTCTTTCCCCCCCCCCCAGTCGCTCGCTCTCTTCCCCCCCCCAGTCGCTCGCTCTCTTCCCCCCCCAGTCGCTCGCTCTCTTCCCCCCCCAGTCGCTCGCTCTCTTCCCCCCCCAGTCGCTCGCTCTCTTCCCCCCCCAGTCGCTCGCTCTCTTCCCCCCCCAGTCGCTCGCTCTCTTCCCCCCCCCCAGTCGCTCGCTCTCTTCCCCCCCCAGTCGCTCGCTCTCTTCCCCCCCCCCCAGTCGCTCGCTCTCTTCCCCCCCCCAGTCGCTCGCTCTCTTTCCCCCCCCCCCAGTCGCTCGCTCTCTTCCCCCCCCAGTCGCTCGCTCTCTTCCCCCCCCAGTCGCTCGCT